>NW_006494614.1:10849510-10853463 GCF_000325575.1 Pteropus alecto | reverse complement strand
TGTCCAGTGGCACAGTCCTGAGAGGGGTTTAGCTGTAGGCCAAATTTAGCCTCAGCCTCTGCTCCTCTGGGGCCACCTATTAAGATTCAGCAAGCAATCCACAGATGCTGTGCTTATAGTTGCCTCAAAAGGCCACACCAGAAACCAAGGTCAGCTGGCTCCAGTGTGAATTCAGGTGGTGCTCAGCAAGAAGCACCTGACTTGCTGAGGATATACCTGAATGTGGCTTGGGTGGGGCCGTGAGTTGGGGGAAGTGGAGTTTCAAGGAATCCTGTGGGCAGAGTGACCTCTGTTATCCATTTTGATGACTTCATGGCTGTGGCGACTCTGAGTCCGTGCACTGGGATGGGGAGGGCTCAACATGGAATAATGGATACCACCAGCACTTGTGTACAGAGCGAGTCTCACCTTGGCCCTCACTCCGACAATGTCTCCCTTCAAGTCTCTGGTGCCTGTAGTGCACAGCTGAATCAGCACTGGTGCTCAGAGCGAGCAAGTCTGTCACAGCGAAAATCCACTCATGGACGCGGCCCCTTTAAGAGGAGCTTGCTGCTGCCGTAGCCTCTGTCCCACTCAGCCGCTGGAGACCAGGTAGCCTCATGTTCTCCTCCGCCATCCTACCTTCTGCCATTATAAAGTGATTTCTTGTATTTCTGCCTAGTCGTATGGCTTGTTCATCTAGATTCCAGGCAATTTTTCCTTGCTCTTTGCTCCTTGTTTCTGTCACAATTTTGATTTGGTCGCCAGAGGGATGAACAGAGCCTCTATCAACAACGCCACTTTTTTCCTCCTCTTCCTTTCTCTTTTAAAGACCTTTCTGCCTATTCTGCCTTTGTCATATCTTGAAGGATGTGCCCTTGAGGAGTGGACCTGTGGTGGTTCAGTTGTGCCTAAGTCAGAGGAGAAGCCATATTAGCCTACTGTGCCCATACATTAAAGCCATGTCCTATCCATGCTTTTATCAGTAATTTTGTATATGTACAGACTTAAAAAAATACCATATGCACATTTAAATTTAAAGACCATTTTCTACTTTCTTTTGGAGAATAACTTCTCCAAAATATCTTAGTTCCAGTAGCATCATATTGAAGAGTGGGATCTTCCAAACAAATCCCAACTTGAATTTTCTTTTCCCATGATTATAAGACTGGGAGCATTTGTAATAATCTTTACTGAGTCAGCCTCCTTAAGGGAAGAATCAGTGTCATCATTTCAAAACATCCTAGCAAAATTCCAGCCCATTCACAGGTGGCAACTTGCAAAGTAGGGTCGTTCCCAGGCAGCTGGGAGAGTCACACAGGCATGGGCAGGAGGAGAAGCGTTAGGGCATTGGGAAATGCTAACTGGAGGCTGCCAAAGACTGACAAGGTGGGGAAACCTCACAACAAACACTTTGTATAACCTTGAGCAAATTCAGTAGGCACTAGGAAAGAATAAAAAAGGACAGTGCCCATCAAGATATAGGATGAAGGATGAATAGAAACACGGCTGGGAGGATTTCTTTTTTTTTTTTAAGATTTGTACTCCTGTCTGGATTCCTGTTTTCCTACGTACTGCTTTGTTCAATGAAATGTTTCAAAAGCTGAGCCAGTCCCCAAGATCATTCCGGAGAGCACAAATCAATGGGAGGGGAAGTGGAGGCAGAGAAGTCACACCTCACTGCTGGGTTTGATAGGCTACCTGCAGGTTTTTGTATGACTTGTTTAACAAGCCTCTGATTAGTATAGAGATGTCCAATGGAAAGCAAATGAATCACTCTGGGATCTGTGGCGAAGGTCATGTATGTGACGGTGGGGAACCTGAGAAATGCAATATGGTTCTCTAGAGAATGACAGCAAGCATCGCCATTCCTCACCCCAAACCTTTGTTTTTATGTTGTACTGCTCTGTATTCCAGCTGTCACCAAACTATTGCCTCGTCTTTCGTTAACCTTTATCCTAACCTTTAAGCCTGCTTTGGGTTCTGCTGAAGTGAAGGATTATTGAAAGGCTAGAGGCAAAGACACAAAATTCTCTAGCCAGCCCAAATATCCTTTAGCTTTTCTAAAATATTGAAGTGTGACTGAGGAGTCGCACAGCAGTTTTCTACTGAGGACTTCCTACAGCAACTCTCTACCTCTCCTCCTCACCATCCTCCCTATACCCGGTAGTTTAATTCTCTTGGTCAGAACTTATTGAGGTTTCTTTTCACAAAGTAATGGCATTTAACTGGTAATTTGTTCCAGCTTTTGAGCATCTGTTAGTATGTGGTGGGAGACCTCGAATTGAAAAGACTCATTTTTAGTGAATATCGAATAAAAACTACTCTGTCATTATTATATTATTTATTCTTTCTTCTCCAGGAGGGACATCTATTTGTCACATAGAATATGTCCTCTCGTTAGTAAGAAAGGGAAATAGATGAGCAGAATGTTTTCTTTTTTTTTTTTTACCTTCTCTACAAACTAAGAGATGATCCCTTCCTTCCCCCTTTCTCTTCTAATTTTTTTATCATCACAACTTGCCCAAACTGTTTGAAAGATTTGTCCTTAAAAAAAAATTTTTATCATTAGAATGTGAAAAAGAATTTAAAAATTAAATAGAGAACGAACTGATATGGTTCAGAATAAAGATGAGCTGACAGCAGTGGGGTTAGCAGTGCTGTTGGGTTGACCCCTCTAGGCAAGTGCTTAATAGAAATATAATGTGAGCTACATACATAATTTTAAATGATCTAGTAGCCCCATTAAAAAATAAAAAAGAAACAAGTGAAATTGATATTTTCTTTAGCTCAATGTATTCAAGATATTACATTTCAACATGTAATCAATATAAAATCTATTAATGATATTTTGCACCATTTTGTACTAAGTGTATCTTCCATGTACAGCATAATTTGAATTAGCCATGTTTCAAGTCTCAGACATCTGCAGTTGCTAGTGCCACCATATTGGGCACCCTAACCCTAGGCTGTTATCTGTTCCCCTCTGTGGTAGTGTCTTACTCGCTTTGTTTCAAAAGTCAGGGCCCAGATCTTATGCAAAGCCAGGCTTTGCTTGTATATTTTAAAAGCATGTCATTGGCTTCCTTTCTAACTGTAATCTTCATTTCCTCTTAGCCCACTTGGAATAATATCCTAAAAAACTGATACTGGGTGAGGGGTTAGAGGAAACTGGATTGTGTCAAGGGAAAAGATCAAAGGCAGGGTCCCTAAATGAATGGCTCTCTGTGTGCTTCTTTCTCATGTGGGAGGTCCTCCAGCTGGTCTACAGTAGGAAAAAATATTTATAATGTAAGAAAGTGTATACTTTAATTCCTGGTCTGAGGATAGGAATTCACATCAGATAGTTAGTAAGTAATACATACATTCATGTTTTATTTTTCAAAAGCAGTGTTCTTTTCCCACATAAAGAAGCACTTTATTGGCAGCACCCACAGAGTAGGAGGGAGGCCCATCTCTCTGAGTTTATGGAGTGGACAAGTAGATGGAATGGGAGAGTTAGACCACAAGGTCTCTGCTACACCCAACTGTCCAGAGCTCAGGAAAGCGAGGAAGCCCTGACTCTCCAGCTTCATTTTCTTTTCTTAACTTTAAGGTCTAGGCAGGAAACTCTAAGTCTTTCTTCTCTCACCCACCTTCTCACCAGGTATAAGATGCCTATTCCCAAACTCTTAGCCTCACTCTTGAGCACATCCTGTTCTCTGTCTGGAGTGTAATTACCGTGGCAGGCAGCTGTGCTGTGGGTGAATGAGCCCTTCACTTAAAGCCAGAAAGACCTCACTTCTTTATTATGTGACTTTGTGCAAGTTACTTGATCTCTCTAAGCTATTGCATCTTCATTGCTAAAGTGGCAGTACTTAGGTTTACCTCACAAAGCTGGTGGAAAGATTAAATGAAGTAATGTTTATGAAAGCACTTTGGACTCTGTAAAACTTTGTACACACTTCAGTTGTTAATAGTGTTTTGGTGAAGTT
>NW_006494614.1:10807872-10849492 GCF_000325575.1 Pteropus alecto | reverse complement strand
TGGCCATGCCAACTCTTTTTTAAGTTCATGAGGCTCTTAACCCTATTTCGAATCTCAGCTCTGCCAACTTTGTCTACCTCTTCTCAATCTGTGTGGTCCCACAATCCTTGCAGTGGATAATAGGCCACATGATCCCATGCCTGGTCACACTGAGGGCTAGGGGTAGACACCTAACCCAAATTGTCTCTCCCTGGAATTGGAAATTGGGACCCAGGGAGTTTATTAATTACTTGAATTTGAATGGTTTAGAATATCAGTTCTCAAGGTGTGATTCGTGGACCCCTGGGTGTCCTTGAGACTCTTTCATAAGTCCGCAAAGTCAAAACCATTTTCATAACAATGCTAACAGACTATTTGTCATTTTTACTGTGCTGTTTTTGCTGATAGTATAAAAGTAAAAAAGCTAGCTTCTTATCATGAATTCAGGCAGTGGCACCAAATTATAGTCACCTATTTTTCACCACCATGCACCCTCCGTAGAAGAAAAAGAAGAGAAAGGAAAAGGGAAATCAAAAGCCAGTTTCATTTAAGAGGCTTCTTAATGGAGTGGTAAAAATTATTAACTTTATTAAATCTTGACCCGTAAGTACACATTTTTTTAATGTTCTGTGTGGTGAAATGGGAACTTTGCATGTCACACTTCTACGGCATACCAAAGTAGGCAGCTTTCTTGAGGAAAACCACTTATGTGATTGTTTGAGTTGTGAACTAAACAAGTGTCTTTATTTATTTATTTTTTATAAATATAAAGTAGTGCCATTCTTACTTGAAAGAACAAACTGTGGTTTCTGAAACCTGGGTATTTTGGTAGACATGTTCTTGAAAAATAAATGAAGTTTTCCTGTCACCAAAGAAAATAACCAACGATTTTTTTTTTGCCAATGATAAAATTTGAGTTTCCAAATAAAAACTAGAATTTTGAAAACCTTGTGACTGCCACCATGAACTTGACAGCTTTTCGATACTTAAAAGATTTTTCTGATGGGATCAGTGGTGATATTAACAAATGTGACTTAAAAATATATTTATATGAAATGTGTCAACTTTTGGAAGATATGCATAACTCAGTGAACCCATTTTTTCCTGAAAAACAAATCCATACATAGGTAAAAGATACTATTCAAAGAGGATAGACTAATGGATTTTAAAGTCGCAGTAAGAAAAGTTTATTGATATAATTTCAGATTCCACTTTGCACCTAAACTTTAAGAAGCTCTCACTTGTTGAGTTCTAGTGTACTTAACAAAGATTGTCCACAATCATTTGAAAAGTCTATTAAAATACTCTACTCTTTTTTAGCTACATGTCTCCATGAGACTGAATTTTCTTCCTATTCTTCAACCAAAACAATATATCATAACAAATTGAATGCAAAAGCAAAAATAGGAATTTCGCTATCTTTCATTAAGCACACCATTAAAAGGGTTTTGTAAAAACATCAAACAATATTATCGTTGTCACTGAAATTTTTTGTTTGTTATTGGAAAAATAAAAAGAAATCAGACTTGGGCAGCTGTTTGGACCATGTATGTGCAAATGAATAGAGGAAGCAAGTATTTAGAGAGCACTAGATAGTCAGAGTACAGAGAGAAGCAGAGATGAGAGAGATTGTGTATGTGTGTGTGCGTGTGTGTGTGCGTGTGTGTGTGTGCGTGCATGCGCGTGAGAGAGAGAGAGAGAGATAGAGAGAGAGAGAGAGAGAGAGAGAAAGAGAGAGAGAGAGAGAGATTGAGAGAGAAGAAGGATGCCTTGATTCTTGGTAACTTCTGTACCAGGCTTTAATAAAGCCTGGCCATGCTGCCAAATTTAGAATTCTAGACTTCCAGGTATTCTTCCAATAAGCCTCTTTTCTATTTAAGTAGACTTGCAAAGGGTCTCATCCTTATATGGAGGTAATAAATCTCAGTTCACAGACTCAGGTATGCAAGAGATATGACCTTTTAAAATTTTTTATAAATCAACTTAATTTTATCTTTGGGCCTATGTCCTGCTAAATTGGTGAGTCATTCTTGGGGTTTTTCTGCCCATTTTCAGGTCGTATCAAAGCATTGGAGAGCTCAGCCTCGGAAGGCTGCTCCCATAAAACCTCTAAAGATAGGCCAGAAAGATACCATGTGATTATCAGCCTGGAGTAGCTTCTCCCAGCTATGAGGAAGGGCAGGCTAGTGGCCCCTTCTCAGTCTCGGCGAAGCTTGTTCTGATCATGCAGAGAAATCCAAAGGCATATTCAGATGGAATCTTTCTATTTGGGTTTCTTGGAATATTCATAGAGAGGAATGAAAGTTTCGGAATTCTGATCCCACAGTAGCAGAGTAGGGAGAGAGGGTCCAATTGTCCAGGGACAATGTACTACATTTTCACCCTCTCTCCCTACTCTCTGCCACACCTTGCATTTGCAAAAACTAATGTCTTTACAGAGCTCTCTTTTGTCTGTGAAAAGTGTTTTCCTCAGCCCTCCCTTCACTATGCCCCTGGCAGTGATGTTGGAAGATTCCATATGATCTTTGAGGGCAGGGGAAAAATTTGGAGGATACCATTATTCTGGTCTACACACTTCCTCATAATGCGATCAGTTCTTTCACATCCACCCTTTTGTTCTTTTATATTCCCACAATCCACCCCCCCAACCCCTCACCCCCACCCTGGCATAATGGACTGTATCCTTGCATGCCTGGCTCCAACTGGCCTCCCTACCTCTGAGAGCCATTCTGCACACAAATACTCCGAAGAATCCTCCAGAGCTGCAATGTTCAGCATGTCATACCATTCATTTAGCACTTAGCACATTCAGCTCCTTTTTAAAGATCTTTTCTTTATGTGAATGGCTTGTCTTCCCTTGAGAGTAGACTGTTTCCTATTTCTGTGTATCCTCCACATCCAGCATAACATAGAGTGTTTGCTGCCACTGCTGCTTTAATGGAAACATGAAAGGGGTCTTTGGATGGTTATAGTTAATTCATTCAATAACTTTTGTATTTAGCACCTGTTTGCTTTATTCTGTTGGATGTTGGGATCTCAAAGATGAATCGACTACATCTCTTGTGTGCTCATGATAATGTAGCATAAGTGCTAGAATAGCTCAATAGTTAAACTCCTGTCTCCTCTGTCCAGCTATCCCCAACCTTCTCAGACTAGTTTAGAATACTTTGTCCCTGCTCCCCAAGTCCCCTCAGCATTTATCCATTCATGCCCTTAGCATGCAATCTGTATTTTGAAAATATAACACTTTATTATAGAAAATTTCAAACATACATACAAGTAGAGAGAGGAATGTAATGGTCCCTCCCGCTTCAATAGTTATAGACATTTTGCCATTCTGGTTTTATCTATCCCCCCAGTTATTTTTTCTGAAAGAGAAATTTAAAGCAATTCCCAGACATTATTTTATTCACTAATACTCTATGATGTATTTCTAACGAATAAGGACTTTTTGAAAAATATAACTGAAAAACTATTATCATAACTAACAAAATTAACAATAATTCTTTAATATTATCAAAATCAGGTTGATAGTTGAATTTGGTTGCTTTGTTTCTTAAGTCTCTTTTAACCTAAAACAGTTCTCATCAACACCCACACCCGCATGTATTTGTTAAAGAAATCAATTCAATTGTTCATAGTCTGGTTTTGGCTGATTCCATTGCTATGGTGTTTTTAGCATGTTCTTCTTACCCTTGTTATCCTGTCAATTGGCAGTTAGATCTAGAGGTTTGATTACAGTCAGGTTCTATTTTTCTGACAAGAATATGTAATAGCTGTATATCTTTAATTATACCATACCCAGAGGCACATATTGTCCTGTTATACTGTATTCTCATGGCCTATTTTCTTGTCTTCCCTGTTTGACTTACTGTTCCTTGAGGAGAGGGACTCTTGATTATTGCAGACCTCACCTGCCTAGGCCCTCCTCAGTCCAACAACTGGAGAGCCTGTGAGTAGCTCTGCTGAGGGAGTTGAGAAGCGCTTCCCACAGGACATAGATCCTAAAGAATGAGTAGATGTTTGTCAGGCAGATGATGCAGCAGACATCCCAAGGAACAGACCTGGGTGAGTTCAGTATTCTACTTAACCCTCATGAGCTTGGTCATGCTTAGTGACAGAGGAGACACAAGTAATGCAGTGACATTCACTTTAGCCCTGGTGGTTACGTGGGCAGAAAGAGTATCTCACAAAATAGTGCCAAGGCTACTTCTCTATTGTCTTTGGTTTAATTACAGCCTCACTAAGGACTAGCCAAGGAATTAAAAAAGCCCCATGAACCTCAGGCAAGGGTTGATGGGAGGCAGTATTAATAGAACTTGGGGGACTGGGGTGAATAATCTCATAGACATCACCGACTTCATTCATTCACTCATTCATGGAGAGAAAAGGGATAGTGAGAGGGACAGTTTAGACTCAGATCTAGCTCTGACTCTAACTGGTTGAGTGACTTTGGGCAAGTCCTCTAACATTTTTGAGCCTCAGTTTCTTTATCTGTAAAGTGGTGATAATAACATTTAACCTCGAAGGCTGATTGTGAGGAGTATGTACGATCATATACAGTGAGCATCTAATATGGTAACTGGTGCAGCTTATAGATTAATGTGTGCTAATTCTCTCCTGTTCTACAAACATTTAGAGGGACTAGTGACTACAAGACACTGTGCCAGGCAGGGATAAACAGGGGCTGTAGTAATAGAGGAGGTAAGGTAAATGGTAACTGCACAAATAATTACAGTATAAAACAGAGAGTGTGGGATGCTATAAGAGAGATGGAGCTAAAAGTGCTATGGGATAGCTATGTCTTTGTCATATGTGTCTGTGTGTGAACTGATTTCATCCATAGCAGGCAGCGCCCTCACTAGATTAAATGTCCTCATTAGATTAAAACATATTCTACTTCTCCTATTATAACATGTTTGAATCTTTAATTTGGATGTTAAAAGGAAAAAAATCAGAAAGGATGTTTTTGCTTCTATTTGCTTCTATGAGGAATAGAGCTGTCTAACAAAATGACCTGACGGGCATCCCTGGCTTAAGGGTGAGGACACACCTGGTTCCTACACCTTCACCATAAAGTCCCCCTCTTGGGGGACGGTCAGGTCCAGGTGCAGTAGAACCCAACTCTTTAAGCCAGTGACCTTAATCTGATCTGTTTCAACTGTGATTTTACAAAATTCAGCTGGTCGATTCAGTAGAAAGTATTAAGCCACAGCCTGAGCCTGAGGATAATTGGGAAGAATCCCCTAATATCACACACTGAGAATCAGAGGGGCGCATCTTACCCTGCAGAGCTGGAGCCTCTGAAAGCAAAACTGTCCCTTCTGAAGCAAAGGGTAGAGTCTGCAAGGATTTGTCTCCAGGCAGCGCTACAGCCACATCTTCTGGCACCAGGGAGACTGCTGCTTCCATCAGGATTTCTGGTGGCACTATCAGAAGTGAAAGGGAGTAGGCCAAGCATGCTTCCCTGTGCAGGGAGGCCTTTCCCCAGTACCTCAGTGAGAGCATACACCACTGAATGCTGGGCTGCTGCTGAGTTGAGCAAGGGTGGGCGGCTAGAAGAACAGATTTTGTGTGTGTGTGAAACCTAACTCAATGATGCATCTCCGCTGCCTACATTGTGCTCACACTTCGTGAATCTGACAGCCTGTGGGTTTGGGCTGGATTCGCAGCTTTATTAGGCATTGCAGCAGCTGAACGGGCTTTTCTTTTCCTTTTTATTTTGAAACCTGAGTTCCCCTAGCTGGTCTTAAAATTCTCAGGCTTTCCTTTTCTTTCTAAAACTCTTTTGTTAAAATTGTGAAGTGTGGGACAATTACTGAAAAGATCAGGGGAAAAAAAATGTATAGCATCATGAAGGGAACACCTACCTAACTAATACCTAGATCAAGAAGTAAACCATTTCTACCTCCCAGAACCACATCCTTCCTCCTCATGGCCCTTCCCAGTCACATCTCTCCCTCCTCTAATTTTAATGCAAATCGTTTCCTTGCTTCTCTTTATGCTCACTATACTTTAGTCTTATAAGCTTTAAAATGTATATAAATTGGATTATACAGCATATATTATTTCACTGCTGGTTTCTTTCATCCAATATTATGTCTGTGAAATGCATATATGTGGTTACAGGGAACTGTAGTTCATCCATTTTCATGGATATATAGTATTTCATCATTAGGACACATAACATTACATTCTTTCTGTTGTATCTGGACATTTGAGCTGTTTCTCATTCTTGGCTCATATCAATGATGCTGCCAAGAACATTCTTATGTATGTCTCCCGGTAGAGAAGCTCCTTTTAAAAGGAAAGCTGTGATATCGTTTTATGTACTGGAGACTGGAGCCTTTGGCGATGCTGAGAAGCAGGGAGCTAACTGTATATTCAGGATGGTGCTCCAGCCCCTCTCCTGCTCACCACTGTGTGGGTGGATGGGGCTGGAGGTCACGCTTATTAGAAATCAAGGGGAGAAGAAGCCAGAACTTTCTGGGCAGGATAAAGGGAACAACTTGAAAGGGTACTGAACTAGAGATCAAAGAGCGCTTCATGCTGCTGGCTTTGATGTCAGTGTAACTGCACACACTGCAATAATTAATTAACCTATCTTCAGAGTTTGCTGCATTCCCACCTACCGCTTCCTAATCAGCCACCCTCCACTCAAGGCCAACACCATCATCATTAACAAATTCGAGAACTTGGAGTGAGGGTACACTTGGCTGCTGCAGGCACTCAGTGCTTCTAGAATAGCTCTGAGGAAGAGCTTTGAAGCCCTCTTACAGAGGCTGTAAAATGAGAGAAAGTTGGAACTGAAAGTCCTTAAAGAGCATCATAGGCAGACTGTTTATAGGCTGGTTGGGGAAAGTGTAGTTTTAGTGGAAAAGAAGTTGTGTTTTTTGTTTTTATTCCATGGAATTGGTAAGCAGGGCATGTTCAACGAAGAATCCTCATTCTCCTCTTTCCACTCTGTTTGTCTTCTTCAGCCCCATGTCTCCTGTTTTAGAAATTAATCTGTCTATTCTTCTAGCTTTGAGGAATAGATATACGTATCCTTCCAACGAGTCTTTAACAGAGGTGCCAATCAATATAGCCTTAGAGGTAACAAAAGGAGAACAGAGTAATGAGAGGTAGGCAAAAGAAACATGGACAAAAAAAAAAAAGTTTGCCAGGACAGGTAAAACTAAACTGTGGTGAGAGGTGAGAAGAGTGTCATCAAATGGGAGGGGACATTTTGTCTTCTGATTTATTAGCCAGGAAGGTTTCTTTTCAGGTTTTAGCCACCTTCTTGTGGCATTCATTGTGGATTGCCCTCAGGGAAAAGGACATAAAAAATGGGCAATTATCCAGTGTCGTACTTTTCCTCTAAATGTCGACCACCTCCAGTTTTTGCCTGCTTTTGGTCACTCAGATGACCTCAGGTATTGTTTCTTGCATTCTGTCCAGAGTTCATAATTGTTACTTTGGGAGAGTTGTTTTAAAGTGAGCTACTCTGCCATTACTAACAATAGAATCTTTTAATCTATTCTTGCCTAATAATCGTATAGCTTGATTTCTTATTTGTTTTAGTAAATAATATGGTAAATCCATTGATGAGAAATGTGTTTTCTTTAGCACCAGAAGTGCTTCCAGTGTTAAAAAGATAGTTAATAGTAATAATAAAAATACATTAATTTTAAAATCATGACTTAATGAATGCTCTATAATTAGAAAGATTTGAAGATAATGTTTCTTTGAAACATTGTATAGTTTTCACAAACAAAAAGCTTTGGAATAGCCAAAACATTTCAAGAATCTTTTCCTAGTGATTTTTTTCTCTTTCCATGGAAAAACGGAAACTTTTTATTTTTCCCACTTCATCCTCCAGGATCCTCTTTATATTAATTTGTGCAAAGTATGGGAGCTGAAATAGATTTAAAATTTTGTGGAAAAATTATGGTAAAAATGTAGAGTTGGGTCTAAAAATAGAGAATTTTTATTACTTTAGGGTATAATTTTGGAAGAATTCTCCTTGTCTTTATTTTTGGCGCAGACCAGAAATAAATATTTATTTTTAAATTTGTTTTATTTTATTTTTTTTTAAACCATTCTGACTTTCTGCACATCATATAACATCATCTTGTAAAAACTAACATTTCCTTTGGTCAGGCTATCATTCCATTTGATTGATGAGTACGTAGGTCCTCATGGAACACTACAGCTGGTACTATAATTGAGATGCAGAAATAGAAAATGCTGAAATACTTCATGGCTCTCTGCTCAGCAATAAATCCTAAGGTGCTAAGGCTCCCAAACCTTTCCTGTATTTTCTAAGATATAAAATGAGCAGAGCCCTGGTATTTTAACTATGGTGAAACTTGCCTGGGAGCCAAGTTGTGGGCAACTCTAGATCCCTTGCTCTCAGGAAATACACTTTCTACTTAGTCTCTTCTCTAAGACATTCTCCATTAATATGAGACATTTGTTTACTTATACTGCATTTTATCAAAGCGCAAATGTTAATTCCAAAAACTCTTTAAATGATTAATATTTTAACAAATAATGAAATAAATATTATTAGATATGACAAATAAAATTTATTAGTAAATAAAATATAATAAAATAATATTTTGAGGACTCAA
This sequence comes from Pteropus alecto, assembly GCF_000325575.1. Taxonomy (NCBI): domain Eukaryota; kingdom Metazoa; phylum Chordata; class Mammalia; order Chiroptera; family Pteropodidae; genus Pteropus; species Pteropus alecto. The sequence continues at coordinate 10,840,898 of NW_006494614.1, read as the reverse complement.
TACACGTTATTTAAGTTTTTTTACCCAATATCAGTATTTTCTTATACAATGAAACAGTGAAGTATTTTCTTGAAGCACATTTGGGTGGCGAAAAACAACAAATGCTTTTACAAAAGACAATACATTTACATAAGTAAGAAAGGAAGAGGATAGATATTATATTATGTGGTTATTAATAAGTTTGATCCCGGTCCTACTCTTACTATATCCTGACAAACTACTGATGAGAGAAGCTGGACATTGCATTCTCCAAATTATGAAAGCATTCGACAAAAATGTGAGTCTTTTAGCTTTATGAAAAGTAAAAAACTTATATAAACAAACATTTTATTATTTAATACAAACATGAAAGTTTGCATTAGTTATCAGTGTGTGCTTTGTTATGCTGCCAACTAAATTTTTTTTTTTTCAAAATGTTCTGGTTTACGTAATTCTGGATTGATGTTTTGTTGTATTCCTTCATTAAAATTAAGCCAAGCATACTGAATTTTAGTTGTTTGTTTTTTGAGATTATAGAGCGATGAGGAATCTAAATGTTTCCTTATAAAGCTTATGGGAAAGAATTTTAGAGTTAAAAATAACAAAAGAAAAGGATATTCTTCAAATCAAGTAATCATAACTTGCCAGATAATGGAGTTATTTCCAAGCTCTTTATCATGGCATGTTAGATCCCAGACCCTGGGTCATGTTTCGGCAGGGTATAGTGGCGAGGACCTGGATAGGATTGATTAGTGGCCACATAAGGTAATGTCTTATCTTCTTCCTTTCTCAGCTCGGTCTCTTGTAAAAGGCATTGTCTTTGGCCACACAGTATGTGCTCCAAGGAAATACTTTTCTATTTCATTTTATAAGAATATAGTGGCATTGCATAAAGAAAATTAAATGACTTGTATATTTTGTATCTCCAACAAAACTTAAGAAATGAAGGTAAAGAAAACAGGATAAGCCAGATAGCAGTGATCAGGCTCCTACTTTTTACCTACTTATTTTATATGAGCCCCATGAGAAATTTTTAACCTCCCTTATCTTCATTTTCTCCTTTTCTGCCAATTTGAAACAGAGGAAGATAAAATTTAGACAGAATGGATAGAATTGGTGGTGGATGTAACCAATTAGAGAGCCCTTTTTAAAATTTTTTAAAAAATCTATATCTATCTATCTATCTATTTATTTATTTATTTACCAAAAGAGAAACTTCTGTTAAAGCTCCAAAAGAAATTATTTGGATCAAGATATAAAATAAAAGTTTGGGAACAGAACCAGTATTATTATAACTAGGTCCGACTATATTTTAGTTTTGCCAGTTCACTTGAAGCCATTTTCCAGAATGTCTCAGTGACAGCAATCACTTTGTAAGCCAGCCATGTGGATGGAAGGTGACCTCAAGTTCCCCAGAATCACTGTATGCCCAATAGCTATCTTAGTGATGTAGTTACTAAGTTATATTTTTTTCCCATGGGGTAGAGACATCTAGATACAAGGCATAAGTCATCACTTTTAGGACTAATTCTCTAAGTATAAAGAGAGATTCATCAATAATGGCTGTGAGCACAGATATTATATAACAAAAAGTAATAAAAACAGCTAACAATTTGAACACTCATGATCTATCATGCATTATGCTAAGCACTTTACTATCCTGTCTCATTAAATTCTCACACCCATGAGTGACTATCATTATTATGCCTATTTAGAAATGGAGCCACTGAAGCTTATAGGATTTGCCTGATATCTGACAGCTAATATGTAAAGGACCCTGCTTTTAGTTTTAGGTCTGCTCTATTTAGTAATTTCTCTATCCTAATATTTATTTATCAATGAAAATTATCAAATTCAATTGACTCATGGAATTATCAAATTAATCAAAATAATATGATTAATGTAGGGAGTCAAATTGGATAGACAGTTTATATGGAGACAGGGAGAAGTTATTCATATAAACCAAGTTGTTTTAATTTAAATGTGTACTTACCTGCAGATGTAGGTTAATGTGTGGTGTAGCAGTTCTCAATGTATAGTTTGGAGACACTTGGAGGTCCTTGAGACCTTTTCAGTGGCATGTGTGGTCAAACCTATTTTCATAATAAGACTAAGACATTATTTGTTTCTTTTTTAAATTCTCTGAATAATGTACAATGGATTTTCCAGAGGGTATACAATGTGTGATATCACAATAGATTGAAAGTAGAAGATGTGAGAATATATTAGCAATCTATAAAGCTGGACATTAAAGGAGATTTACAAAAAGATAAAACAATGCTTTTTCACTGAATAAGTTTTGTTTTAGAAAATGTAATTATTTTGTATATATATATTTATGTTAACATTTAATGGGTTTAATTTTATTTTGAAATATAAATAATATGTTTTAAATTTCTGTTTTAACATTTAATACGGTAAGTGTCTATTATAAGCAGTTATAACCCGCATCAACGAAAGCTCATTGGGGCCATCAATAATTTTTAAGAGTGTGAAGGGGCCTCAAGACAAAAAAAATTTGAGAACTGCTTCTCTAGTTAAACTTTAGATGGAAAGGGATCTTGCATTTAATTGTTAAACCTATTATTCTTCCCTTTCTGTTGATTTCTTGCAGAGTAACTTGTAGCTTACTGAATCTTGAAAGAAATTTCTCAGTGCGAGGTGGCTGTGGAATCCCTGCACACATTTTCCTTACAGCAGACATCTCTCTGACGATCTTCCTAGCTCACAATGCCTCTCATAGCAACAGGCCCCTGGCAGCCATGTTTGCCTTATGGACACCAATCCCATTGCTGTTGGTTGTGTGAGCCAATAAAATTCTCACTCCTGGGAATTTGGTGTTTGGATTCAGAGATAGCCAGTTACTCTTTATAGCTGGAATTGAGATGGTGAAAACTCAAGCAGTGGGGAAGCATCCAGACAAAGATAGTCTGAAACGAGAGAAGAAACAGGTGTACTGAGAGAAAGAAGGAGGAGAAATGGAGAGGAAATACTGTGTTTCCAATGGCTTTCTAGGTCTTTGTTCTAGACTCTTCTGAAGGTTGGCTACCTTCACGCCCTTGGATTTTGTGAATTACCCCTATAACCTTAGAATAAAATTTCTCTTTCAATTCAGCTAGCTCAAGTTGACTTATGTTATTGTCAGCCAAACAGATCTTAACTAAGAAAGACATTCAGTTTCTTAAAGCTGAAATTCTTGTTGGGGCTGGACATGTTACTCTTGTTTAAATGTGCAATTAAAAATATCAGAAAAATTGAAAATAATTTTTTATAAAAGAGAATAAGAACATTAATAAGGAAAGAGGTCAAGTCATCCCCATTTGAATTAACATTGGCTTCCGAAGGGTAAGCAAAACGTAGATGGGCTGGCTATCTGCCAGTGAAATCGAGGAATATTTGTCTTTTATTGCTTTATCTAGTTACCTCAAAATCCCCAGTCATTGCTCTGATGAATGGAGTGTGAGTGTGTGAGTGCACATCATAGAAAGATCTAGCCTTACCATTTCATTTTAGTATTACCATTTTAGTCTTTACTAAATTCTTTAGGGCCCCTTCTCTCATCTTTACCACTGTATTCCGAAGGACTTAAAACAGTGCCTAGCACAGTGTGGGTGCTCAGTCAATATTTGCTGAACTAGTAAGTAAGTGATCATTTTAAATAATCATGGAGGAGTTTCACTAGACCAAATATATATGAGTTAACATCTTATTAAAATTTTATTTTATTTTTACGGTTAAAATTTGAAATGCACTTTTCACTCAGATAAAACAAAATTATTTTCTCATCAGAAGCTCTTTCCTAGCAAGTCCCCCACCCCCCGTCACCCCTACTTCCCACCCCTCTCTCACTCTCCCTTTCCCTCTCTCTGACAAACCATCCAGAATCATATCGCTCCCTTCCTTGTCTTTCATGGATCAATCCTAGCAGAATTTTCTTTTAGTTTTTTTAAATCCCTGGGTTCTATGCATTTTCTAGTGATAAGATGCCATCATGGTTCAAATGATAGGAAGCAGCAGAAGATTGAGACAGAATGAGCAATCAAAACCAGATTAAAGAGAGATTTCAGAGCCAGGCTGAGTTTAGGTTTTATTTCATGAACATTAGGCTGTTCTAGAAGAATATCATGTTCTTCTGATCCCTGACTTCTTACCCAAAGAAGTGCATATTTTAGGAAGGTTAATAAGGCCTCAGTGTGCAGAATGGATCAGAAACTGAGAACCAATGGCCCAGAGGTCAGTTAGGGGCTATTACTATGGTTTGGGTTTGTCATAAAAAAATACTGTTTAGTTTTTTCCGACTATGAGTGTGGTAAAAGGTGCTCGAAGATAGTCACGTACCTTTAGATTACAGGATAGGTAGTATTATGCTTCTTTATTCTCAAGACTCTGTGCTCGGAACATAGTGTAGGCAGGGCATGTAAGTGGGATTTGAGAGTTGATATAATTATATAATTTCTACATTTGTAAGGGTTTCATGCCTCCATGCCATTGTTATTGTTAATTCATTTTCCTGCAATGCCACCATTCTCATTCTCCTCAAAACAAAATCCCCCTCATCTTTTTGGTCCACTTTCTCTCTGTTACCTTCCTTGATCTGCTTATCAGATTCAAGGTCTCCTACCTCCCACCTTCTATGGAAATAACTAGTTTCTCTAGAAGGCACTTACTTCATTATGCTTTGTATAATGTCCCTCTTTCACTAGGATGTGGATTCTTAGAGGGAAGGGAAGAGATCATGGTGAATCCAACTTTGTGTGCCCCACAGTGCCTGATTCATGGCTTTGCACTTACATGAAGATGAATTTCACATAGCATACCCTTTGAGGATTATTTTCAGAATGAGGGCAGAGTTTTGCCTATATTCTTGGTAGCTGAGAAGCCATTAGATTAGGTATTTTATTTGTGCACAGTGGTCACAATGTTGCAAAAATGTGCATTATTTCAGTTAGAGTTGTGAAAATCATATACTTTGTGTTCACACCTACCAGTTTCCAACCTACTGGGCAGTTTTGAATGACTTGCATGGCTATTCTTTTTCCTGAATGTTAACTAAATACCAAAATTACAAGATAAACCTTTAAGTAATTGCTTCAGAGCTGCTTTCCTATTCAAGTTCCCTGCTTTTTGGGGGAGATTAAATGACATGTAATTTAACTGTGTTGGTCTAGCATGGCTTACAGTAAATGGTGTGCATGATTTGGAAAGATTCATTAGTCAGATCTAAAGACTTGACTACACCCTTCGAAATATGAGTGATTAGGACTCATTCAGTGAAATGAATTGGTACACAGGAGTAGGTTCATGACTCAAATGGCATAAATGCCTTTGACAAGTTTTTAGCAGAGGAACAGGACCCAACAGAGGTAATGACTCTGAACTTGAGTTTGTACAGTGTTTTATTCAAGCACCATGCCTTAAAGCACTTTGTTCTTCCAACACAATCACTCAGCCTTTAAATACAGCTTCTGTCCATTCTGGGTGGAGTGGAAGTGAATGCAGATTCTAATGAAATGTTGGGTATGCAGCAGAGGCACATTGCTGTTCTCATTTACCTCTTGGATTCAGAGATTGTAGCTCTTCTATATGAGGTTGAGGGAAATTACATTGTGCAACATTATTCAATTATATTCAAAGTCATTTCTTAGGGCTTGACAAACATGAAACAGAACAGACTCCTAAATTGCAAGGCTGAGACTGTGAAACACCCTGGTAATTGAAGGCAGAGACCAACTTCTCCCTGGAGTTCAAAATTTCCTTCCACCCCAAAGGAAAGAAAGGGAAAGGAAGTCTTACTTTATTGACTGCCTTCTGTGGGAGGCTTGGGCTTCTTCCTTCATTCTCATATCTGGGATATTTTAGGGAGTGGGTAGCATACAAACATGCAAACAACAACAACAACAACAACAACAACAACAACAAAAAAAAAACAAACCCACTCCGTTATAGATTCTTTTAGAAGCATTTCATGTCTGGTTATCCTCAACTGCTTCACTGTCATAATCATGACATCATGCACAGGTTGTGGGCAGTTGGGTCTTCTGTGGAAGCAGTTAGAGGAGGACAAGGGAACAGGTGATCACTTGTTTTTACAATTTGACAAAAGCAATGGTGTCCACTAGTGAGGAGACCCTAAATATTTATTTGAGATTTTTTAGCCTACATATCATATTGTCCTCAGCTTAGCAGAACAAATGGAACAGCTAATGCTGCATTGGAAGAGCTATTACTATGGGCAGTCTCAGATTCCTAATTTGTAAAATAAGGAGTCAGACTAGACTATCATGTATTTGCCTTTTATTTATGATCTATGCCACTTCAAGTTTCAGTTATAATACTCTTCAGTTATTATATTCTTCATTTCAGTTATGTATTATTTATTTCTGACTAGTTCTTTTTATGTTTTCTATCTCTTTGTTAAAGTTCTCAATGAGTTCATCTACCTTTCCCCTAAATTCATTGAGTATCCTTATAACCAGTGTATTGAATTATGCATCTGGTAGATTCCTTGTCTACATTTTGTTTAGTTCTTTTTCTGGAGCTTTGTTCTGTTATTTCATTTGGGACTTGTTTCTTTGCCTTCCCATTTTGGCTGCCTTCCTGTATTTGTTTCTATGTATTAGGTAGGGCTCTTAAGTCTCCTGTCTCAGTAGAGTGGCCTTATGTGGTAGGTGTCTTGTGGGGCCCAGTGGCACAGTCTTCCCTAGTCACCTGAACCAGGTGCTCAAGGTGTGTCCTTTGTATAGGTTGTGCGTGCCCTCTTGTTATAGCTGATCCTTGGTTGCTGTTTGCACATCGATGGGAGGGATTGACTTAGGCTGATTATTTGTGAGAACTGGCCAGTGAGGGGCTGACCTTATGGAGCAGGATTCACTTTAGCAGGGCTCTGGTACCTGTCTAGTCTGCCCTTCGGGTATGTCCTCTTCAGATGCAGCCCTGAGTGGTGCTCCAGTTCTGAGCAAAGCTGGCCACTAGGTGCACTGGCCCAAAGGCCTTCTGGGATGGTCCCAGCTGCAGGTCAAGTTTAGCTGCAGCCTATGTACTGCCTGGGCTACCTGGCAAGAATCACTGAGCAATCTGCAGATAACTGCCACACATGTTGGGCTTAGAGGTGCCTTGAGAGGCCAAGCCCAAACTTGAGGCCAGCTGCTGCTAGTGCTGGGCTTGGGGCTGCTCAGCAAAACGTAAAGGGTACGCTGAGGCCAGATGCTGCTTGTTTGGGGTTTGTGAACATTTGAGAGATTTTAGGAAAGGCTGAAGCATGAGCCAAGACAGGCCCTTTGTATGGAAAAAACCACTAGAGGCAGCTTGAGTGGGCCCACAAGTTAAGAGGGGAATCACCTGGGTGAACTATGTTGGCCTGGCTGATGGAGACTCAGATATGGCAGACATCTCCCTCCATATCTCAGAAGTGGGGAGAGTTCAACAAAGGAACAATAGATTCTGCCAGCGCTTCTGGGAGAATCTGGGAGAAGCCACCTCTCAAACCCTCACCCCAAAGGCAGACAACTTAGTTCTTTCACACATGTCCTTGGCACTCCTCGAACAGCTTCTCCAGTGCTGGAGCTCAGAGCAAGTGAGTCCATCATTGAGTAAGTCCATGCTTGGGCCCTTTAAGAGGAATGTCTGTGATGCCTGCAGCCCTCTCTCTCACTCAGCCACGATCTCTGCTGGTTTTCACAGCCAGAGGTTGTGGGGACTTCTCTTAATGGCATTGGAACCCTGGTCCGAGTAGCCTAGTGTGGATCTGGGACACCTTGCTCCTCCAGGAGTACCTCTGTAGCCAAGATATCCCTCCCAATTCTCAAGCACCACATGCAGTTAGTTGTGGGACCAGTTTTGCCTCTCCACCCCTCCTATCAGTCTCAAGGTGGCTTCTTATGTATGTCCCTAGTTGTAGGACTTCTGTTTAGCCAGACCTCAGGAAACTCTCAATGGTAGTTGTTCTGTAGTTTTGTTGTTATTTTGATGTGGCTGTGAGAGGAGGTGAGCACAGCATCTACCTTCTATGACATCTTGATTGGAAGTCTAAAAGTCATTTTTTAGATAAAGGACATTTTTGAGGTGGAATAACTGCTGTTAGTCCTGCATTCTTTTATTACCAAAGCTTAACTTTTTTTTTGTCCTTCAGACATCTATTGACTATATCAGCTTGAATTAGTTTAGGCTTCATGTAATGGTAAGACCCCAAATAATAGAAGATTAAATAAGTGAGGATTTTATTTCTCTGTCATGTAAATAAAATCTGGAAGTAGGCACTAGACTCCACAGGCATCAGAAACACAGACACTTATCTTTCTTTCTCACTCTTCTAGTTCATGATTTTTATTCTCAAGCTCACCTCATAATCCAAGATGGTTGCTGAGGGCTGAGGCATTATATCTGACATGCAGGATAGAAAAAAGAAGAAAAACAGAAGGGCAAAAAGAATTCTACCCTCCTAAGATGGTGCCCTTAAAGCAGAATTCCCAGAAAACCCAAACAATTCTTACTTATGTCTCATTGGCCAGAATTTAAACACGTAACCATATCCAGCTGCTAGAGATCCTGGAAAATGTGACTTTTTAGCTGACAGTCTCACTATCCCAAATAAAACCAAAGCTCTGTTACTAAGGAGAAAGGGGAGAATTTGATATAGGGATAGGGAACTAATACTCTTTGCCTTAGTCTAATCCTTTGATGTAAAACATGCATGTGCACAATTCCTACATATCAAACACATCCATTTTAATCAGATCCCCAAGGAAATGAGAATCAAAGATTGGGTATATTACTGAGTTAGAATTTGAAGGCAATAAGAATCTAGTTATTATCAAAGATGAGAGATTGGTAGTTTTTGTAATCTGTGATGGAGGAGTTCATTAAATGGTTACCTATGCAAGTCTTTGGGAGAGAATGGCTATTGCAAGACTTCATTATAGAGGCCACATGAAGATTATAAGACCTGTGGGCTTGACTTACTGCTGCAAAGCACCCTGGAGATGTTAAGGAAGGAAAATAACAGGCCCAAGTTTTAAATTGTCAGCTCAATGAATGATCAGAAGACAAAGAAATTTCTAAGGTTGTCATGAAGAGTTTTTTTTTTTATTTCATAGCAAAGGATTTATGTAGCTGAAAATCATATCCAGAGTCTAATCCTGTTGTTGAATTATAATATAGTTTGAATGTGCTGTCTTGCCATCTCTCTCAAGTAAAGATTAGAGCATTAATGAAGAAGAGTGGGACCCCTAGAATTAGAATAAAGACATTTGGGATGTGCTGGATGACTGAAAATTCTAAACGCACAAACTTTATCTTTGCTACCAATTATTATATTGCTTAGTGTTTTTAGCTAGAGACAACAGAATCCACACTGGCCAGTAAGGGCAAGACCAGAAGGTTGCACTACTTACGCTCACATTCCATTTGTCATGTCCTGGTGACATGACTTCTACTAGCCACAAAAGAGGCTAGGAAATGTAGTCTTTAGCTGAATAACCATGTGCCCAAATAAAACTTTTGTCACTATAAAAGGACAATAAGTATTGGGGAGATAATCAATGATATTTATAATGAAAATGAAGAATGCAGAAAGAGGAGATAGTTGGATAAGAAAGCTTTAAGAAGAAAGAAAATGCATTTGGCTAGGAAAGTACTGCGTTTAAAAGCCTGTGAGACATCTAATATTAAATGTCCAGGAAGATGGGCAGGGAAAGGGAATCTTGCCCAGAGAGAGTTTAGATGAGAAAAGATGGCCAACATTTAAAGATGAAGTGGGAATCTCCGGAAGGAACTGGGAGAGAGAAGTCTGAGAAGTAAAAGAAGAATTAGAAGAAGGTACTGTCTCAGATGTCAAAGAAAGAGATTTAGGAAGGAGGCAGTTATCAAAAGTGAAAAATGCTGCTGAGAGAACAAGTAGAAAAGGGGCTGACTCAGTAGAGTGATGGGGACTGAAGACAAATTGCAGAGGGTTGGTTTATGGATAGGAGGTGAAGAAGTGGAGGTATGAAGGGTAGATAAGCATCCAGAAAAGGTCAACAGGTAGATTGCAAGAAAGTCTATTTTAGAAATAGGATCTTTTGATCATGTCTGTAGGCTGAGTGCATAAATCCAAGGGAGGAAAGATTGAAATGAAGAGAGAGAATATTAATGATATGACATTTGCATAGTAGATAGGGTGAGGTAAAGACTCAGCGGGGTAGATCTGCTCATGAAAAAGAGTAAGGCCGTCTTTTTTCTTGGGACCTAAAGGAAGATGATAACACTTGGTAAAAGAGATAAAGGTACACTGAGAACTTGTAAAGGAATCTGATGAGACTTTTCAAATAATTTCTACTAATAGTTGAATTACAACTTGCTGCTGGTGCATTTCCAGTGTCTATTAGCACTCAAATATATACAGCGACCTAGATTTAAGCAGCTCAATTCCCTAGCACAAACCTCAGCTTTGAGCTAAGGATGATCTTCTTTCTTGAAGCTCTGCAAGCAGGAGATATGAAAAAGGAGAGGTTAGCAATATCTCAGAACAAATTTCAGGACGTAAGAAAGGGCAGCAGCAATGAGTGCTATTTTCAGCAGTCACCTTGATTTATCAGACTCTAGCAGCTGGGCCCTGGAGAGCTTTGAGTGCCAGAAACTCACTGGCTCTGAGGCTCCTCCTGGAGAAAAGCAAAAAATTGGGACCCTCCCAAGAAAAAAATCTCAGTAAACTTGTTAAATAGAACTTGAAAAATTTCTCAAGTGGATGGTAAAATAATTATTGGAGACCATCAGAGAGCTTCCATGACTCACTGTTTAATGATTTCCAGTAGGATTACAAAGGATATAAAAGTAAGCTTGAAGCTATTGAGAGCAAATAGTATGCCAAGAATATGAGAGCAGTTTGGGTTTTGGAGTATATGAAAACTGTATTGTTAATTTAGAAAAAAATACAAACTGGATTCCTTAGGCTCAGGAAGTCTGTTATTTCCCCAATGTTATACTTGTCTTATCTCAGCAAGATATTTGACATTTTTAAAAAGGCTAAGCAGAGAGAAGTAGCTGTTTAAAACTTTGTTGACCAAATCACCCCAGAAGAGTCTGGAAGAGCCAAGAAGTAAAAACTTTTAGAGATTTGGGGAGTAGTTCAGTAGAAAGGAGGAACAGGAAGCGAGGTAAGGTGCAAAGAAAGAAACAGGAATGGTGGCCCTTTCCCCTAAACTCCAGACGTGTTAGATGTTTTGTGGAAAGGGTCATAATTATTTCCCTTTCCAAATCCATGACCCTTTGCAATTTAACTTTGCAGATCCAGGAAGAGATGGTGCCTATTTCTCTGTCCCTTATATATGGCTGAACTTGTGACTTGTTTAGCCAAGAAAATGTGAGGGACATGAACTCTTGGCAGCTTTGAGCTTAAGCCTCTTGTACACTTCCGCTCTCTCAGAACCATGTTGAGCTCCCTAAGAACAAGTCTAGGCTTGCCTATGGGAAGATGATGGTTCAGTTGTCCCCATAGTCTCTGTTAGACAGCCACTTAACCCCAGAAACAAAGCCGCCTAGCTAAGAAGCAGCATGAATGAGCTGAGGCAAGAACAGAAAGACAACATAACTGAGCCCAGCTAAAATTGCTGACTAATTCACAGAACTGAGAGTGAAATAAATGGCTGTTGTTAAGCCATTAAGATTTAGAGTGCTTTGTTACATAGTGAAAGATGACTGATTCATTTGGGTTTGGGAAGGTAGTAAAGTAGGGGAAGAGCAAAGAAGATGAGAGATAGAGGTTGGAAAGAGGTTGCTTCAACACAAACATGGAAGCAAGACTAAAACTGACAAGAAAGCTGAATACTCTTAACTATCAGTCTTTAAGTTTTTCTATCCTCTGCCTTCTAGAATCAGTACTCTGCCTTTCTCCAATACACATAATAAGCTGTATACTGCTCGATCTGACTCTCCACATGAGCTCCTGATGTGGTTTGCCTTAGTGCTACAAAAAGGAAAAATAAAAAAAGCTGCTGTCTGCTTCTGCCGTATTAAGTAACATTTTCTCTGGGTGGCTTCCTGAGTTTTGTAAGAAGTTGGTGGCCTAGTGGTCTAGGCAGTGGTAGGTGCTTTCGATTGTTCATCAATATTTATTTGAAAAATTTTAGTTTCTTTTTCTCCAGCCTTCCATCAGAGACTCAATTTCTGTCTTTGAAATCCTTCTGAGACCATTCATGTTTCTTCCAAACAAACAGGGTTTCTCTTATCTCATTTTTCTGCTCAGCATGTTTTATAAAAATTGTTGAAATTTTTCTGGTAGCTTAAGGCCTATTTCTCTCTCTTTGCCAACCAGGAGCTTCTATAAAAGACAGTTCTGTTGTGAAGGGTCTTCCTACAACCCCATCAGACCAGGGTTCTGAAGGCTCCTCCCAAGAGAGAGCCTCCCTGATCTTCTTGAAATCCTTACTATTGGCTGTTGTAGGACGTAGAAGCTGTAGAGCCCTCACCCCAGGGCCTCAGAGCCCCAGTGAAGCCCCTGGCATCCAAGAGGCTGCAATGGCATTTTCAAAGCATGTTGCTACCATTAATAGGGCTTTGGGAGTTAGGTAAGTATTTGCCCCACTTTTTCTCATTGGAAGATGTTTGTTAAGAAAGATAAAGGGGACTATCTGCTAAAATGGAACTAAGGTGAGATCAGACATCAAGGCATGGTGGGAAGAATGTGTACTTTAAAGTCAGACAGCCTGGGCTTGATTCTTGGCTATGCCTTCCTTACCAGGTGTATAACATTGAGCAAGTTATCTACCCGCTCTGAGATTCAGATTCCTGATGTGTAAGTGGGGACAATAATATACACTTTGGAGAAATGTGTTATATTAAGAAAATGAGATTTTGTATGTATGTAAAATGCCTGGCATGTAATATATACACAATAAATGGCAACTACTGTCATTATAAAGAAAGATATAAGGGGATTTAATTTTAAGATACATCTATATTACTCAGGCAAAAATGATTTGAGTCCTAGTCCTAGGAAGCTCACATTACCCACCCCCACCACCCAACCCTAGCTCTTTCTCAGTCTCTTCCATAGCTCTGACAAATGATTCAATATGTTATTTCTTTCTTCTTTGGATTGGAATGGAGTTTCTTCTCTCTCTCTTGCCAAGGAACTCTCTCTGTCTTCCTGATTCAGGCAGCTCATTATCACGGTGTTCATTGGTTTTCTTGGATTCCATTCCAACTGTGGCCAGGCTGCGACTTTCAAACTTTGAGATTTGCTTTCTTCCCAGCCTAAAAAGCACTCTTACTGCAAGGAGCACATAATTTGCCCTTGCTCACATGGACAAGTTATATAATGCTTCCCAACCTTTCTCACAGTGTGGCACACAGAGAAAATGATAATATTTGTAGACAAACTGGGCTAACAGACGAAGCTGTTCATGGATGGAGCCCTGTTCAACTGCCCCGAGGAGCAAACATTGTTTGGGGCACATTTCTAATGAGGGTTGGGAAACTGTGTTGTTGAACACAAATTCCATCCTTCAGTATGTTTTTGTTCTTGATGATATTGGCACTGGTAATACAATGATGGACAGAATTCATTCCCTGCTCCCAAGGAGCTGTGTTACTGTAGTATATATATTAATATGAAAATACTGAGGTGGCAAGATGTAACAGAAAGAAATTTGTCTCTACGGAATCTGTCAGTATGGGGTTAAATTCTGGCTTATTCACTTGCTAGCAGTGTGAACTTGAGAAAATTGCTTAACTTCTCTGACTTTTGGTTTCTTTACTTTTAGAAAATGGAGGTCATAAATCTCCCTTCAGGCTTCCTGGTAGGGGAGAGGATGAGTTTAATGAGAAAATATTAGTTTTCATTCCTATTTATAAATAGGGCCATTTATCTGCAAGTGGCCAGTTGAGTTCTTTCCAAAATTCCAAAATACATTCTAAATGCCTATTACAAATTCCATACTGAAATTTCATACTATCATTTATGAGTATTAGAATATAAATGGTAAATCACCTCTGACTCCAATGTAGAGAAGTATTTGTGATTATCAACTAGAATCATACATTGTTCTCTTATTTACTTACAAATAGTTACTGGGTCCTCGCTATGTGTCAAGATACAGTCCTCAGCTTTCAGGAGCTCATAGAGTAGGAACTCAGAGACCAGCCAGTCAGTTGGAAAACCAACAAGTAGAACTCAGGTATTCCATTTTCCAGTTTTGCGATTCTCCCATTAAATCATGGTGTTATTTTATGAGTTACAGGAGATACAAGGACAAATAGGATATGCTCTTGCATGTTTGTAACTTGAGAACCTGACTAAGATACTTAACCAACTTTACTTTGATGAATTAAGTCAGCAGCACTAACCACTCTAATAACATGGTATTTTTGAAGGGCATATCACAAGTTCAAACTAATAATATTATGGATTTAGGATTACCCTGAATATTTCTCTGAATTAAAAAAAAAATGATCTGACTTCCAGTTACAAATAGCCAGATATCTCTCCAAGGGCTTGATATTCTTACTGTCCATCTGTTTCTCCATATTTCTGTACACACAGATATAAACACAGATGTACTTGAACCACTGCTAAAGGTCACATACAAAAGTTTGCAGTGAGAAATGAGAGTAGATAAAATGCATGCATTCTGTTTTTTATCCTTCTATTTTGAAGGCTAATTCTTTAAGGGAAGGCCACTGTTTTGCTTATAGTCCAAGAATTCCAAAAATTATGTATTTTACTCATGATCTATGTTCAAAAATCCTCCTTCTGTTCTGTTCAAAGCAGAGATTTTATTTATAGTAACAATTTGCCTGAAGTCATATAGGACTAAGAAATATGTCTTTAACTTACAAGTTGTTCTTTTCTTATTACATATATTAATTGGCATTTAGTTTTTATATATGAAAACTCTGATTTTTGTATTTTCACATCCAATTAATAAGCTAAATATATGATAACTTCTTTGAGAGAAAATAAGTGAGTTTTGGTTTTTTATACTCAGAGATGAAGAACAATGGCAGAGACCAGAAGCTGTAGATCTAATCTTTCTTACAAACTGATGAAAGCTCAAGTGAGATAATTCCTGATTTATAGCAGAGGAACTAAAGTTTACACAGGAAATAATGTCTTCGTTTTCTCTTTAATATGTGGACAAGAGAATAAAATATATTAGTATATAAAACACTTAATGTATGGCAGATAGTAAGTGTTCAATAAAATATTAGCTATTATTATTATGAGAAAATACATATATTTACACAAACAAAATACACCGTTCTTTGGAAAACTGCTTTTGAGGGAAAGCCTTATAAATTTCTTAATATTTTATATCACACATCTTTCAATGATTTTATAATGTGAAACGATAGTCATTCTGATTATATTTGAAAAAGACGTACCTAGTCTCTCAGTTGGTTTCTAAGAACCAACATTAAGTTCTTCATCATAGGATTAGAAATTGTACAAGAAATAAAGTTGAATCAAATAGTTAATGATATCATGGGTGGCACATTGTTTCAAAAGCACCAAAATAGAAAACTACAAGAATTGAGTCAGCTTGGTTTGTTAAGACTTCTCTTGTTTTTATTTTGGTAGCTAGTATGTCCCCCTTGTATTAACCAAGGGTCAAGTGTGCTGATTAAAGAATGCAATTTTAAGCAAATTCAGGCTTGGAACCATAAAGGGAAAAAAATCCAATCTAGGAAAATTTCAGTTACATTCATTCATTCATTCATTCATTCATTCATTTTCCCCCTCTTTAATTCCCCTCCCACACACTTCCACCCCTGACCTATGGATGTTGCTGTTTCCCCTCACAAACTGGATCTCCGAAGGTGGGGCGTCTCCTCCCACATGCTCCGGCTTGGCACTCCGGCGCACTCAGGGGGCCTGGCGCACCCGGGATGCGAACCCAGGACCTTCTGGGTGTAAAGCAGATATGCTATCCACTACAGTATGGAGCCACTCCAGTTACATTTATTTTTAAGTGCATGAGTTTTTCCTATATACCATAGAGCAGAATTCTTGAATTAAAAAAATTCCTGAAGGTTGAGGCAGAACACTATTTTGTGGGGTGTGTGTGTGTGTGTGTGTGTGTGTGTGTGTGTGTGTGTGTGTTGGTAGAGTGGGTGGGTGACTAAGACTGTGAAAAAGGATAGACCTAATGGATTTCAGACAACACACCAAAAAGTCTGCATTCCTGGGGCTGACGGACATTTGACAGATTGGTAAACATCATACTGAAATATTTTCAATCAAGGCTTTTGTGAAAAAGGAAATGCAGTAATTCCAGTAAACAAAAGAAATATATATTTAACAGTCGAGAACTACTAATTAACTTCGGGCAATCTAAGAAACTTCTTATTAGGGTGGGAAAAAAAGCACTAGATAACTACAGTCTGACCTTTTGTTTAGAATAACTTTGATTTTCAGTAATGGAAAGCCAAATTGGTATAAAATTCTTTTTCATCATCATCACTGTCAATCATGTTATTACAGAAAAGGCAAGATTCTTCTCTTGGTTGTCTCTTGGTTGCTCCCAGTCCCTTCTCTTATTTTTCTTTCCTTTGGAGAACAGCTCTTTGTGTATTAATGTAGCCAACAAAAGCACAATGAGAGGGAACTGGAAAGAGAAGAGAAAGAAAAAAAAAAAGTGAGCTAAATAGTTTCTAGAGCCATGAGAAAAGCTTCGGGAGCTTGATTCCACAAACTTTGGAACACTCTTGAGAGTCGAACTAGTAATGTGTTTACATCTATTCCACTGAGATCTGAACTACCTTAAAATTCCATTATCTCCCCAGACACAGTGAGCTCTGCATAGATATTTATTAATGGATTTAGCAAAGAGTCATGATTACCCAAGCCCATAGTGTGAATAAAAATGAAACACTCTGGGGATTACTGCAATGCAAGGCAAGTTGAATTAAAAGACTCAAGGAATCTTTTAAGATTCTATAAGTTTTTCAGTTCCAGCCATCAGACAATACTCCCTGAATTCCTGTTCCTGTGTTGGGGGTCAGAAAATAATTTGTTTCATGAGTTTCACCGTGAAGTGACCATATTACTTTGACAAGTCTCTCTGCTTTCTCACTGTAAAAATGAGGAGCTTAAATTAGGTTAGTACTATTCCAGCTCTCACAGTCTGTATGATTCTATGAAGTCTGAGTTTGTACATTTTTACCTGAGAGAGGAAGAGTCATAGAAATAGAAGCTTCTTCTCTGATGCTCAAGGGCCTTCATTCTAGCTTGTATTGGACAGTAAATACTAACAATAGAGAACAGGTTTTCTCTCTGCTAAGTGCACCTTGTTCCCTAACTCTTGGGACAACCTCATTAATCTCTTCCCAATTATTTTCGAGCTTTGAGTGTCCTTGAATATGTGTGACTGGGCTGTTGTCCTCATGTTATTAAATGTGGTATTGTGCGCTTTGTGAGAAAAACAAATAGGGGAAATTTGCGCAGTGTATGGATAGGAAGTGGTTTCCTTAGTAACGATTGCAGTTAAGAAAAATATATCAAAGGATGTGGGTTTCCCCTACTTTTATTACCCCCAAATCTAGTCCCTGCCTATACTTAATCTTCTTTTTATTTATTGTAAGGTAAAAATGTAGGATCATGCAATTCCTTATGAATCTATTATAATTTGGGGGTAAACCAAGATTCTACATATGCGTGTAGCACACGGGGCCCTCCCTGCTGTTTGGGGTGCTATATTTAAAGCTCATGTGTATATCTGGCTTATTTTTCCCTTTGGAACTATTTGGCAACCTGAAGGACATGTAAAAGCTGTTTTCTTTATCCTTTCTAAATTTCTATACACTTATGCCTTAAGGTCGGTTCAAAATGCAAACACCCAAAACCATAGAAACCACCATATGTAAACGCTGAGGCAAATCAGATGTTTACTTGATGCCATAAGGACGAGGAGTAGATGCAAGTCTTACTATCATTCAATAAAGTAATATTTAGCCCTTGGCTGGGCTGCCCTCTTTTATTTTTATTTTTTTTCAGATAAACCCTCTTCCATATGAGCTAATTATCAGAAGTTTCTTGAGGTTTCTATCTTTTTGTGATGGAGAGGAGATTTACCAGAATTAGTCTGCTAAATTTCAAAAAAGATCCCAAAACACAACTTTCTGGTGTGACCTGGCATTGCCAAGCTTAGATCCTCCTTAAAATTAATTTAGTAAGGAACTAGAAGAGTTCTCAAGAACATTCTGGTTGAAGTTTGATTCTGGAGATGAAGACTTGGGGATAGTCTCTTCTCTCTAGTTGTTTCAGGGATGGGAGCGCAGTAGACTGAGAAAGCAATATTTCTGGTCTATACAAGACAGTTGGTCCAAAAATTAACATTGATCCTTTTCTTGATTTCTCCCTTCTGAACTGCAGGAGAGACAGAAGTCATAAAATAATCTTAATGCCATTTCATCAACCATTATTTTCTCTCCGTATGTCATTGCCAATGAACCACATATGAACTCCTTCCTAGAAGAGGACACTACTGCCATCCCATGCTTTTGTGCAGGAGAAGGGAAACATGCTTGGCCTCAACTGATCACGTGTGTGTTTCTTTGGTCCAGGGAGTTGACAGGTATGATCCCCTTCCCTACTTTTATTGAGTGCTCTGTTTTTTAAAAAACAGTGAAACAACTGGTAGCCACAATTCAGGAAAAACAAAACCAAAACAATCTGAAATCTGAACAGTGATGTTTCTGAGTTTCCAATGTGGCAAAGAAATGGGTCAAGCAAACCAGCAGCTCAGTCCCAGACAGAAATCATGTGAAGAGAGCCTTCTGATCTTAGACCTGGGGCACACTCACTGCTGGGGTTTCTGGTGAGAGTAGGCTGGAGTGGTGGCGGTTGGGGTTGCCTAGTGATTGGAGGCTATGTTTCAAAACTAAAAGGGCGATCCCAAGACTGGCTTGAGGGTTCTGGCTAGTCTTTTCTCACCTGAAAGTTACCCTTATCTGACCACGGCTTACTGGTGTCTCTGAGAGCCTGTATGGTCAACAGAGTTAGCACAAAAAGCATTTCCAGTAAAGCCTAGCAGTCTTCATCCAGCATCATATCATTAATGAAGCATTCAGTTGTGTATACTGTAATATGAGTTGAACATGTGAGTGTGAAAGAGCAGAATCAACTAGTTTTTGTTCCTTCAGTTATTATTTAAGTTTCTACATTTTCAAAATGTGCTTATTCAAGCTCTTAACAATGTCTAGTGATGAAAAGAGACTTGACTTTGGGTGGTGAACACGAAATGAAATATACAGGTGATATAGAATTGTACACTTGAAACCTATATAGTTTTATTAACCAATGTCACCTCCAATAAATTTAATAAAATCAAAAAATTGCTAGTCTTTGCAGCATTGTTGATAATAAAATAAGACTGAAAACAAAGTAGATATTATGATACATTAGACAATGAAATACTACATAGCTTCTAGAAAATGAGACGGCTTTATATCTATTAGCATGGAAAAACCTCTACGATAATAAAGTTAAAAAAAAAACTATGCAGGATGGCATATATGGTATTCTACCATATTTTTTACACACATGATGACATACATAAAAATGCTTATAGTGCATAGACCATCACTAGGAGGATATATATGTAAATGAGTAGCAGTGGTTGTCTCTAAGGAAAAGGAACAGGTGGCCAAAAGTCAGGGATTGGGAGAATTACTTGATCACTATATAATCTTGCTGCCTTTAAAATTTTTGTGCATATGTATTGACTATTTTTTAAATAAACATTTTTTTTCAGAGCACCCCGCCACCCCTGCCCCCACTGCCCAAACATCAAGTTAAAAAAAGGGGGAACTCTATTGGCCATGATTCTTTGGTTCTGTCCTCCACCTGAGTTCTAGGCATTCCCACAAGAGATATGGCTGTGAAGAAACTAACCAGTAAGGAGGCTTGGGGGATGTGTTTTAAATAGCTCTGTGAATTTTAAGAAGGCTTTTAGAAAATAAGCAGTTTCTGTAGTCCACCTGTTCACATTATAATTTCTTTCTCCTGTTTAATGTGTAACTCCTTTTCTTTGTTCTCCAGCCCTTGGCACATAGTGTGAAGCAGAAATGCTTTCCATATTTAGTCTGTCTGGTTCTGTTTCCTCTGAGACTGGCAGGTAGTTCAAAATTCATTTCGGGCTATGCCTAAAGGAAAAAAGTCCATCCCTAGTTCTTTCTTTTTCTATTTATATCTTCTTTCTTCCCCAAGGTACTTTTTTTCCTAGTTCTCTTTCCCGCTTCCTTGAATTTTCTTGCATTTTTAGGTCAAATTTACCTTTTCTGTGTTATTTTCCCTTTTATCTCAGCTTCCCTCTACTTTACCATCTAGTCTGTGGGGAAGATGTTTTACTTTGTGAAATGGAACGCAACTCCATTTCTAATATGTAAGAATCCCTTTTCCTGCCCATTTTGACTCTAAAAGAATTCAAAGAAAATGAACATTCTTTACCAATGACTAGTTCCTTTCCATCTTACATATTTGCACTGAGATTTTTTTAGGTCTATATTGGGAGGTGTAAGAACAAGAGGGCTTCTGTCCCCAGCACTTCAGTGAGAAAGCTCTTGTCAAGGTCACCTGTGACCTCTGTGTTGCCAAATTTGATAGTCACTTCTGTGCCCTCATCTTACCTTGCTGCTCAGCAGAGTTACTTCACTGTCTTCTGCTTTTCTTCCCACTCTCAACCACTTCTGCTCAATCTTCCTGGCTGACCCTCCCTTCCCTACTTCAAATGTCCATGCCCCACAGTCAGACCCAGGCCTTTTGCCGTCTCTATCCAAACTCTCTTCTTCAGACTCTCATCTTTAAACATCATTTATATCCTGAAGACTTCTAAGTATAAACCACTAGTCCCTATCTCTTTCTGAAGTTCTAGACTTCTAACAAGAGATCCACTTGTGTAGACATCTCCTGACATATTCTCTTGATATCTCCAAAAGATTACTTCACATCTCCTCTCGAATAAACATCTCAAACTGAGCCATGAACTCTTTATTCCCACTGCCATTCACCTCACCAATATGCTTCTCTCTCGGCCTTTCCGATTCCATTAAGTGGCATCACCATCTACCCAGTTGCTCAGTCAAAAGTCATACCCTACCTCCACCTGTAATCCATCACCATCTAGCTCTACCTTCAGAATATATCAGAAATCCACTCAATTTTCACAACTCCACTGCTGTCACCCTTGTCCATGCTACTATCTTTATTGTGCACATAACTGCAATCATGTCCCAAGAGGTTTCCCTGGTTCTACTCTTGTCCACACAGCAGTCAGAATAATTTTTAAAAATGTGAATCAGTTTGCATCATTCCCCTTCTAACCACCCCTCCTCGCACTGTCCCTTCATGCCTGCTCCTCAACCCCATAAAATGTTCTTCTCTGCACTATTTAGTACTTTACTTCCTCTATAGTCCTGACCTGCTGAAAAGTTTAAGCTTCTTTATCCTGTTTGGTTTCTTTCTCATAAGTAAAATGAGGACAAAAATATTTACCGATCTGAAAAGCCCGTAAAGTATTTATTACCGTGCAGGTAGAAAGTGACCTAGATAAACCTCTCCTTTTTTGAAGCATGGACGGTGGTTAACTTCAGGGACCAGTGGCGGTGATTCTTTCCTGTTATCTGACAAAAGGTACTGGAGAGAATTGGGAGAAATAGTGTGGATTTGGAGAGACAGAGATGGATTAGTGGGGGAATAAAGTTAAGAAGTAAAACATGGCAGGCAGTTTAAAAAGAGAAGCACACTATAATTCATATTATAGTAAATTTTTATAAATTGAGTTGTAGAAAAAGAAGTAATAAAATGATACTAATTATCATCATATTAATAATTGTACTATTTCTCCCTGAATTTATATAATCTTTCTGCAAAGAACAAAAAATGGTTTTAAAAGCTCTAATGATGTTATATTACTGGGCAACATGTCTATAATAAACATTAATTATATGGTATTAAATTGATCCACAGAGCTTTCTAAAGGTACAATAGGCTAATAAAACACCAGAAACCTAATTACTACTCTACAAATTTAGAATTGAAATTAACTTAATGATAGGAAAATTTTTAATAAGAAAAGTATCCACAAAACATGCTATGATGTAGTTTTTCACTGTAAGGAAAATTTTTAAAAATCAATAAAAAAAAAAATGACTCAGACCTTCTTCCACAAATACTGCTGTTAAAGTTTCCCTTTTTCTATGGTATCTCATTGTGTGGTTTTCAGAGCCTTTTATAAGTCAGCCACTAGAGAGCAAACTTCTTCTTTTTATCAGGCTGTAGTTTTATTTAAAAAAAAAAACACAAAAAAACACACACATCAAATATGTATCAGCACTCTTACAATACCACATTATTTCAGACTGTAAGATCTGATAATATAGTTTCTAGATGCCTGGGGCGGTGGGTGTGAGGGATGAAAGTGGGGAATTTTAAAGCTCTTTATATTAAATACATAAGAAAGAACAAGATAAGATGTTGTAATGTTGAACTACCTTCCTGGAGTGAAAATGAAACCTACTAATGGACCACAAAGCCTCATGTTTCATCCCATGTAATATTATATGATAGGCATTGTTTGGTCTGACAGGCATCTTGGGCCTTTTTTCCAGGCAGAGGTCTGAAGGGAGCTCAAAGAAGTGATACTGTTCCTAGGTGAAATGTGGATAAATCGCATTGTCAGCTGCCATTATAGTCTGCAGTTCCAGAGGCCTGAGCCAGGCTAAAGAACTGCCAGTTGAGGAACATTCTTATCTATTAGATGAACCCCCACTATTGACATCCCTTCCATACAGATGTTGGTTCCCAAACACCAATATGCAGGCAGATCAATCTGCTAAAGGGTGCTAGGGAGCAGAAGAGGGGATGCAAGGAACAGTGGGGGATTTACTGCACATAGAAACCCCAACTTACCAGACACCACAGGGGTTTTCTCAGCTGGCTTTTAGAGCAAGATTGTGAGATACTCAAGTGAGTAAAACCACTTTCTCTATTGGGGGACTGTTAATAATTGGCTTTGTGCATATGACCTTAGGGACTCATGGCTGAAGGAAGTTGTTGGAATCAAATTTCATCTCTGTTTTCTGAGCTTTGGGATATTTGAGGAATTATAGTCTAGAATTTGAACTTCTTGTTTAGTTTTATAAAATGATATTTAATAATTATAGATAGGTTATAAAAGATATACAGAAGGATGTCAAAACTTTCCAAGGAAATACTTTCCAGAGTTTATTGGCTATTCCCATTAGAATATTTTTCTTATATTGAATTGACTTGTGAACAGTTTGAACAATTTGGCCTATAAAATGACAATTTCTCAGAGTTTGACCTAATATTTTATCCTGCAGGGCCTCCTGTGGAGAGGCCTCAATGGGCGTTGTTCACCATTTAATATCAATCAGCAATCGTTGCATGCCCACCAAGTGCTCAGCACAAGGCCAGTGCACTGAGCACTTCTTCTGTGCCAGGTGTTGCAACGAGCACGTTAGCAAACATTGAGGGCGACAGATGAGCCCTGTTTTCAGAGAGCTCATGTTCTAGCGTGAGAGTATCATGAATCACTCACTATAAGGAGAATCAGACAGTGGTACATTCTCTAGAGTCGAAGTGCTGGGGTGCTATGAAAGAAGATGAGATTCAGTCCTGACGAGGAACCCAGGAAGATTTCACTGAGGAAGTAGCCCTTGCATTTGGAGGCTGATACTTACATGGAGGAGGTGGTAATTTGATTGGGACTTGAAGGACGCATAAGGTTATTCTTACAATTTCTGTCAGATATTTGCAGCTGTGATTGTTCTTATCACTAGGCAGTAAGGTGTCTGAGGGCAGTGGTCTCTCTGCAACCACAGGGAAACTGCCACAGAGTGGAGGCTTCATTCCATGCTCTCAAGCCAGTGTAGTGTAGTGGGTGAGAAGACTTATCCTGAGGTGGCACCACCAATCAGTAGCTGTGTGAACTTGAGAGATTTATTCAACTTTTCTGTGCCTCAGTGTCCTCATCTGTAAAATGTGAATAAATGATAGCACGTCTCTGTGCTCTCCATTGGAAGTCAGACATGACTGGTTATTTACACAGGTCTGTGGGTGGACCCAACAAAACTCTTCACTGACACACCAAGGAAGCCCCCCAAGGAAAGAACTCAGAGAGAGCTGGACTTGAGAAAGAGGGAGTCATGTGGGCAGGTCCGGCTCAACTGAAGCCCCAGGAATTAAAAGAGTCAGGGCAGAACACCTGTTCATGTAATGTTTTCCTTTGGCCTAGTTTTGTGCACTGATTCTTTCAGTGTGTGGAAACTTTAGGTTTACAAGCAAATAAATGAAATCCCGGAAGAGCTATTTTTACCTAAAGCTCTCTAAAACCCCGGGGGGCTTTGGTAGAATTTCTTTCATAGCTCTTAAAACAGATTGTAACTCAAGGTCGGGTGAGGATAGAGGGAGGCTTTGGTGGATTGACAGCTCCCGAGGCCACAGGCCGGTACTGTTACCTCTAGGGCCCCAGAACTTTCGCTGGGTGGCAGAGGTGCCTGGCAGATCGTCACCTAGTGAAAGCAGCAGCCTTGACTGATACCACATGGGATAGTTCCTGAGCACATTCGAAATAGCTTTTGGGGACGTCCAGAAATTCCTGGTGGCTGGGAGCTCTTGACAGGAGAAAGGTCTTGTAGTAAATGGTAGGCAGGTGAAAGTCAGTGAAAGAAAGGCTGTCACTGAGTGCTACCCAGTTTGCATCCTTCAGGCTGCTGTGGTCTGGGACTCATCAGTTGCATGTGAATCCTGACTGCTGTTCAGCAATTTCCATTGTAATTGAAGGTCAGAAAAGTTTTTAAAACATTCTTCCTCTTCCTAGGAATGTAATATATCTTATTGTAGATAGTTAAAAATATATATAAAAAGATACAAAATTAGATTAAAATTGCCATTAGCTTATCGTACAGGCATAACTAGTTTTGATTTACTTTTGAAAATGTATTTTGATGTATTTCCATCCAGATTTTAAACTAACAAAAGACCTGTGTATTTGGAATTTGATAAATTTTGAAAATTTATCCAAATAGCTATATATTGCTTTAAAAATTTTACCAATTTTTATCATCCCTTTTTCATTTAACATTGTATTTTGAGCATTTTCCTAAATTAACTATTATTGTAACTATTATTTAATATGTATATTTTTAATGTAGATTTAAAAATCATTTTAATTTTTATTAAAGTATAATATGCAAATATTACAAGCAAATAGTCTACAAAATGAAATAGCACTAAATGGCATAAAAAAAAGAACACTTCTCCTTACCTGCTTTGTCTTTGTTTCAAGAGGAACCATATATAGCATAGTGGTTTCTTTTGATATTTACCTACATATTTAAAACATATTTTAACATTTTATTATTTCTTCATTTACCAAGTTTGGTACATATAGTGAGGACTTTTGCTTACTTTTACCCTCTCTTTCTTGAATCTTCTTAATGTAGTTATATTTTATTTTTTAGCTAAATAAATATTCAGTGTTTTCATGATAATTTCATGAATATCGTTTACTATGATGTAAGTAATATGCGATGATTATGTTTCCTTCCTTGTGTACTTTTTTTTTATTGGAATTCATAATTGTCATGTTCATTTGCTTAAATTTCTTTCACACGTGGTAAGTCTTCCTACCTTCCAGTAGCTCTGTAAGATGGCTCTCTGTACAAGGGTCAAAACTGTCAAATAATTTATCAGTTCTATTTTATTCTATAAAATTTCTTTCAAAGGCCTCTGACCTCCTGCTCCATTCTAGACTGCTTCTCCCTAGGCCAGGAGCCTGTAGAATTTTTAAATGACAAAGTGTTACAATTATTTTTTTTTAAAGCACATACCTCCAATATTTGTATTATTTATTTGTTTATAAAAAATGTTTATGTGATAAATTAGTGTGTACATTATGGATCATAAGCAAAAAAATTTGAAAAGGCCAACATAAAAAATAAATTAAAAAAAATGTTATTTACTTCTTGTGCCCCTAACAATTGTCTTCACTCACTAGGTTGGGAGACCACTGCTCTAGGATTACTTACGATGATTATCCTGGGACTTTTCTTTATATCAATCTAAAAATTCCTTTAGGTTAGTTCTTGTGTTGGGCCTTGTTTTTTGGATTCCATGTTTCCTCTTTCTGAATTCTGTCTCTCATTCAGACAGAACACATCCTCTAGTAGCTTCCTAAGAAAAGGTGTGAGGAAGTTAATTTCCTGAGATTTTTCTCATCTAAGAATGTCTTTATATAAGAGAATAAAAATACAAGCCACAAACTAGGAGGAAATATTTGCAAAACACTTATGTAATAAAGAACTTGTGTCCAAATTATACAAAGAACTCAAAACTCAACAACATGATAGTGAATAGTCCAATTAAAAAATGGGCAAAAGATCTGAATAGACATCTCACCAAAGAAGATATACAGATGTCAAATAAACATGAAAAACTACTCAACATCATGTTAATAAGGAATTGCAAATTAAAACAATAGTGAGATACCATTATATACCTATTAGAAAGGCCAAAATCCAAAACGTAACAACACCAAGGGTAGAGGTTGTGGAACAACAAGAACTCTCATTCATTGTTGGTGGGAACAAAAAATGGTATAGTCATTTTGGAAGACGTTTACTGTGTGATCCAGCCATCACACTAGCTGGTCTTTACCCAAGTGAGTTGAAGATTTATGTCCACACAAAAACCTGCATATGAATATTTAGAGCAGTTTTATTCATAGTTGTCCAAACTTGGAAATGACAAAGATGTCCTTCAATAGGCAAGTAGATAAACAAATTGTGGAATATCCATATAATAAAATATTATTTAGCAATGAAGAAAAAATTATCAAGCTATGAAAGACATGGAGGAAACTTAAATACATACTGTTAAATGAGAAAAGTTAGTCTAAAAAGGCTATGTACCATATGATTTCAACTATTTGACATTCTGGAAAAGACAAAATTGTAGAGACAGTAAAAACATTGGTGATTGACAAGGGTTCGAGGGAGGGAGAGAAGGTCGACTAGATACAACATAGGAGATTATTAGCTAATGAAACTACTTTGTACAGTTATGTGACATCATACATTTGTCAAAACCCATAGAATATACAACACAAAGAATGAACCCTGGCGTAAACTGTGGGGTTTAGTTAATAATAATGAATAAATTTTCATTTGTAAATTCTAACAGATGTACCACATTAATGTAAAATGTAAATAATAGGGGAATCTGTGTGGTTGGGGGTCTGTAGAGGTATGAGGGGAAGAGACATATATAACTCTGTAATTTCTGTTCGTTTTTTTCTGTAAACCTAAAACTGCTCTAAAATAAAGTCTATTAATTTTTAAAAAGTCTTTATTCTCACTTGTAATAAGAATTTGACTAAGCAGAGAATTTTAGACTAAAAATAATTTTCATTCAGAATTTTTGAGACATTGCTTCCTTGCTTTCTAAATTTAGAAATCTCATGGCACTTTATGTTGTGATCCATGCTATAAACCGTTGCCCCTCATTCCATACCCCATAGCTTTTCAAAACCTCTATTTTTAGTGTTTTGAAATTTCATAATGCAAGTATTTCTTTCACTAATTTCATTGGCTTTTTAATCTGGAGACTCATGCCCAAGTAGTCTTAGGAACTTTTCTTATATTATTTCTTTACTAATTTCCCTCTATTATTTTCTCTATTCTCTCCAATTAATCTGGATCTCTTGATTTATTCTCTGCTTTTCTTATTATTTTTTCTTTTAATGCCAATCTTTTTGTTTTTTGTTGTCGAACTTCCTGTTCTTTCCTATCTTATTTTCCAGTCCCCCAATTGCGTTTGTCATTTTTGCTATCATTTCCTCTTCTCTGAAATTATTAATTATAGTATCTTTGAAATTTTCTTCTGCCCTCTGCATTGCATCTGTGTTCTCCTTCCCCACCTCAGTTAATTTTGATCTCTTGTGTTGGAGGCTTTTCTCAAATGTCTGGTAATCCTTGTCTGTTCATTTATAGTTAAGAATAGGGCACTAAAAAGCTGTTTGGAATCTCCGTGTGCATATGCTGGGCTAATCAACTGGAAGATCATGCTGTGAAACAATCGGGAGCACACTGCTTTTTAACTGAACTCCCAACATGTCCGTATCTATTGTCTCTTCAGGTTCGTTTCCTCCAGGAAGAATACTATCATCTCGCGCCTGGGGGTATAAGACTGGCGGCTTGTGCTCTAGGGTTGGCAGTGAGAAAGGCTGGAATTTCAGCATCTGGAACACAGATTTTCACTTGATTCCTCTATTTTTAGCCAATATGCATCTCTACCTTCCTCACTGCTTGGTTCTTCTTGTCTGGAGACTTTCTGGTTTACGTTCTTCAGATACTGTAGGGTAAAGATGTTTGAATTTTTCCCATCTTTGGCCAGCGGGGAACCTCATCAGGCATACTCCTGAGTCCTTTGACACTCTCATAGTCTTCGATAACATTCTTGCTATCTGTTATGACAAGATTTTCCAGGATTAACTTCTAACTTCTTTGCCCCAGACCTGGTATCAAACATTTCTCTAAGGATCCCAGTTCCCGTTAGTCAAAAATAGTATTTGAAGACAAATCCTGGTGCGAGGATACTCATTGGTACTGAATCATTGTGGTGGGCCTTCTCAATGGGCAGAACTAGGAAATATTTATTTTTTTAAGATAAAATTAAGAGCTCATAATGATATTTCCAACTCAATATCAGTGCAGCAAAGCTCTTACTTAATATATCTGATCTGATCTTACATCTATATTTTCTTTCTTCTACACTGAGAATCCTGGCTCTCAATGTCACTGGAATAATAGAATATGATATACTTGCACATTTCTTTTTCCCCGCAGCACACAGAACAATGTCAGACTATCGATACCAACATTATTCCCAACAAAAAACACCTTAAGATTTTTTTGTAGTTCTTTTTGTTTTTTGAAATCTATTCCACTATGTATGAACAACCACATTATTGTGCTCTACAGTTACTTGAATTGATTCCTTTCTGTATGGTTATGCCACCAACCAAATAACACATGTAGGTTCATTTTTTTTTTTTACTTCAAAAAGTGCTTTTTTGAAACTTAATTTTGCTTTATAATTTGTAAGATATTTATAGGTTTCCAAAGTCAAATCTACAAAACAGGATATAGCCAAAAAATTGTAGCTTTTATTTCTATTTCCTTAATCCTATTTCCTCCTTCTTTTATAAGTAACCATTTGCTTTTATATTTGTCTTTCATTAAAAAACAATATATATCATACATATATGCACATAACGTATGAATATGTGTGTATATGTATCTTCGTGTGTATACGTGTACACCTACACATAATTGTGTGCACATGGGGCTTTCCAGTCTCTTTCACTGGCCCTTCATTTTTGTGCCTTACTTTGCCGACTTGCTGTTCTGTTTCCTCTTATGACCCTTCCCTTCCCCTCTGTCTTTTCCCTTTATTTTTTTTGCCTTCTCACTCCTCTCCTCTCTCTAGCTTTTCATTCTTACCCTAAGGCTCTTTCCCAGTTCAATGGCTTCAACTACTACCTATTTATGGTGATAGGAGTGGTAAGTGGTGGTTTATAAAGCTCTTTTTTCCAGACTTCCAGTTTTAACTTCCTACTATGTATTTTCACTTGTAGGTTTCTCGAGCTCCATACTTCCCAAAGTGCACTCATCATCTCATCGTACGTACCCTGCTCTAACCTTCCCTGTTTTTTGTTTGTTTATTTGTTTGTTTCTGTGTTAAGAGCAGCTTCAAACATGCAAGCACCCAAGTTACAAAACCGAAGTTCATTTTGGCATCCTCCCCGCCTCCCCCCGCCCCTTGTACTCAGTTCTCATATTGAATTTATTTTCAAGTCCTATTGATTCCCTTCTAAATTCTTTCTTTCAAATCCCTCTTCTCCTCACCATAGCTGCCTAGTTTAGGCTCTCATTATCTCTTTCCACAACTTTGCAGAAGCTTTTCAGTTGGTCTTTCTGCATCTAGACTCTCTGTGTTGCTTTGATCCTTCATCTACATCAGAGCAAATTTTCTGAAACATAGGACATATCATTTTTTTCCAATTTAAATCTTTTGATTATTTTCTGTTGCCTTTACATTCATTGATTCTTTTTTTTTTTTTCCTGTGATCTGGTTCAAGTCAAACTTTTCACATCCTCCTTCATCACACCTCTCCATATACACCTTGCCACATAAGCCAGTCTGAGGGCTGGGCTTTATGCCTGAATACATGATTCACTTGAATGACTCCTTTGTTCTTGTTTTCTCCTTACTGACATGTTCTCGCCTTCTCTATGCATGGTAAAACTACATAATTCTCTAAGGCACAGCTTAAATTTCATCTTGCTGGAAAAGTTAATTGTTGCCAGTTCAGAATATTTAGGATTCCTCTTCTTAAAAGAATATAGCATTTACCATATTGTTTTATAATTAGTTGAATAAAGAATGAGTTCTTCATGCTAGAATTTAAGCTCCTTGAGGGAAAGGGGCTACTCATTACTTATCTCTTTGACCCCTCCCTAGTTCAGCACCTCCTGCTAGTATTTGTTAAATAAATGTATACTCAATAAATGTTTCTCAAATTGAATGTGAAGCATTTTATCATGGGCCATCCAGATAGATGCCAGGAATAGATTATGTAGCTAGTGATTGATGTTTGTCTTGTGAACTTTATTCTTGCCATAGTCATTTCATATCTTTTAGCCATCCTTAATTCTTTTCTCCTCCTTTTCCTGACATCCCTATAGCTAAGTCTCTATTCACCGTATTTTTACATCATTTCTCTCCTTCCTTTACATCCCATTGACAGTACAACAATCTATTCTATGCTTGAATAATATGACAGTTTTCTTCTCCCTTGACCTCCATGCCTCCCACCCATCTTATGTTCCATAACTAGATGGATAATCTTAAAATACTTATTTGACTCTATCATCTCCCCATTTAAAAATTTTTTGGTCGTTTCTTAATGTGTAAAAGATAAATTCTATATTTCTAAACTTGTTTATGACTGCTACTTACCACCCCAGTTTTTATCCCCACCCTTCTGACTCATCTATATAAATATGTGGTCTCAATTATATTATCTTGCAAACACAGTTTTCATATTTCCACCTCCATGTCTTAGTGTAAGCAATTTTCTTTCCTTGAAATGCCCTTCATTTTTCTTTGCGCATTTAATCATATAGATTTTCAAGACTGTTATGGTCAACTTGCAGAAACAGGACAGGATGGACTCATCTTATGATTTTGGTTCCCATCCATAATTTGGTTTTGATGTCAAGGCTGATGATATATGCATGCACCAAGAGGGTATAAAAAAGTTTATTACTCACATACTGGGACTTTCTATGGAGAGTGATGCAGGCTCCCAAGTGGTCTGAAACTGGCTTGAGAGAGCAAGGAAAGAAGACCGGCTCTGCTTTTATTGTGGTTATGGATGAGGGATCCCACACTGGCCGAGGCTTGAGTGGTCTGAACCTACTGCCAACAGCAAAGATGGAGGCAATCAAGATTCTTATTAGCTTCCCTAGATGTAGGGCAGAAGAGGCATGAGAGTGATGGTGCTTGAAAGCTGTCAGATGTCAAAGACAGAGTCACACTCTTCATTACAAAGACCCAACCCAAATCTCTCTGATCTCCCTAGTTCTCAGTCATCACTTTTCTTTTGAATTTCCAGCATTCGGCATTTGTTACCTCATCCTGTTATTTAACTTTCTTCATACTTGACTTATGGAAATAAATTTAATTACTTTAGAATCATGCCTCCAAGAGGTGAATACAAGTTTTATAGGTCCTGAAGCTTAAGCCATTTGGGTTGTGGCTCTCTTCAATGAAAAAGAGTACAAAATAGGTACAAAGCCTTGTAAGGGGCTATGCTCAAGATGGGCCCTGAAGCCTAAGCTTCACTAGCTTCATGGTAAATCTGCCTCTGTGTTCCTCTCATGCATTAGGAATATACATTTTTAAAATTTACATGAAGTAAATTTCAGTTCTTTTGGATTTAAATATATGCATAGACTCTTGTAACCACTATGACAGACAGGGACAAAGCCACAAAGACTCCCTTGTGCTGCCCCTTTGTATTCAGAACCTCCTCCAGCCCCTCTTGTGTATTCTGATTTCTCCACTAGACTACGAAACCTTGCATCTGGTAAGAGTTCATTGTCGATGATGCTAATGGTGAGAAAATGACATTTTATTTTTCAGTAAGAATGGATTCCTAGTAATGAACAAAGGCATTGAGCATATTCTCTGATAAGGATTACATATGAAGCCTTCCATTCAACTAAGTCAGAATTCACAAACTGAAAAAAATAAATGACCATGTTCTGGTTTGAGATGGTCAGTGATGAAATTTGTGAAATTCAGCTAGCTTTAGAACCCTCCCTTTGGTTGATGTTTGACTTAATTGGCACAGCGTAATGCCTTGAATGTGTAGATGTTTAAGAAATGCTTGATGATTTAAATTGGTGGACTAGCTGGTTGAATCAGAAGTTACTAAACCTAAACTCCAAGCAGCATTCTTTTAAAAGTATATCCTTTCTTAACTTTCGTGTGTGTGTGTGTGTGTGTGTGTGTGTGTGTGTGTGTGTGTGTGTTTGTGTGTGTGTAAACACATTTATGATAGATATATTTCCTCTTCTCTTAGAGTTCTAGAAACAAGATCAGGAATAACAGTACTGCAAATCAGATCCTTGAAGGAGGGCTGGTTTCTCAAATCAGAGAAAACTAGGTCTTTTCAAATGAAGCAAATTGAGAAAGGAGAAGAAAAAGTATTTTGCTAAGATATCAACTGAAATATGTAATAACTGCTTTGTAGCCTAAAGGTCCTAGTATCCAAAAAGATTCTGTATAATACAGATCATATCAATTTTGCCTAAGCTCATTGGCAACCAAAGAATACCTAATTTTCTGTTTTGACAGAATCACTAGTACTGGACTCACAATTTTCTCTTAATCTGAAATTGAAAATGGCTTTCCAAACAAGAAAAGGAGGAAGCAGAATGCTCTTCTCATTTCCTTAATGCATGAGGGTGAATTGTTTTCA
>NW_006494614.1:10786526-10807859 GCF_000325575.1 Pteropus alecto | reverse complement strand
AGCAGGAAATAATTCTGCCTCGGTTTGCCATTACAGATCAAAGAAGGGTCACACAACTGGGTATTCCAGATAAAAGTCCAATTAATCTCAAAATAGTTCCTCACAGAGTAAAGAGAAGAAGCTAATAAAGCAGAGGCTTTAGCTCTGGAGCACATTTTCTTTCCCTGTGATTGGTTGTATTAACCAAACAGTGTTAATTCAGCCTGAGAGGAAGGTCAGGAGTTCTGTTTGCTTCTGTCTCCCTGCCACTCCTTGAACGTCTACCCAGTAGAATCTTGTCAGCGACAAGGCAGTTTGTTTGTTTAATGGGACTACAAACAGAAGCGCAGATGAGAACTTCAAGAAACAACAGTCTTAGCAACAGCTGGCAGCCAGCCAACAGAGAGTTCTCTGGAGAACTGAAGACATTTTTATCCCCATCTATAGCCTGGGGATTTGAAACAGTGTGATCATTCCCAGAAGAAGAGCACAGGTTTACAAAATGCCAGCTTTCATAAGAGTGCCATATTACGTTTTTTAAAGCTGGCTAACAGTTGCTTTATTCACCTTTCTGTGAAAGATTTATCTGCATAGACCAGACTTTCGGCTCTGGATTATTTCCCATTGTGTCTAAAATGATAAGACTAGTTATTTCTTGTATTCAACGCTTGTGGGGAATTAGGTGGCCAGTCCTTTGCTCTTTGGTTTCACTCTCCTTAATTCCCAGGCATTTACAATCATCCAAATTGTATTTGATTAGCATAAGCTAGATTTCCCACAAGAATTTTCTAATACATTTCTTCTGCAATCAAATCTCGCCTGGACACAGTAAGCCCCTCTGTTCATCCAGTGTGTCATTCAAATAGATATAAAGAGAGATGCATAAGTTCACTGGCACTTGGTGATCACAAAGGACAGGCTGCAGGATGCAGTTCAGAAACCAATGTGATAGCAGTAAAGATAATGGCGAGTAGAGGCAACAGAGCCCTTGCTACTGCTGTCCTTAAGATCCGTGCTGTCAGCCCACTCTTAAGGGACAAAAACTAATAACAGGGAGTTGTGATATTTTTTTAAAGAACAAGTCTTTGTAAAATTTGATAACGTAAAGACAGACATTATTGCAGCATTAAAGAGGATCTCTTGGCTATCCAAGGCCAGGAACTGCAGAACGCAGGCAATTCTTTTTCAAAATCTGCATTGCCTTTTCCCCTCATGGTGTCTCTTTGTGTGCGTTTTATGGTTTTTGCCGGAAAGTTGTGTATTTTTCTGGAACTTTATCTATGGGAATCCTTTGAAACCTAGGTTGAAGCTGAGACTATTGGCCCAGGCACTCGAGGAATTAGTGCTCTGCTTAAAGTTTTTCAAACTACACAGTCAACATGAATTTGTACTTCAAGCCATACGAAGACTGGCTTCTGGCTGTGAACACTTATGGGAGATTGTGTATCCATCCACTCAGCACCAAGATCAAGAGAGACATGATCCTTGCTGCCGTCTTCTATAGAACAGAGTCTATTTCTCATTCATCTGTACATTGATGGTGTCACTCTCTGGGGTTTCCAACATTGTGTGAGGGAGGGTCTTCATTTACATTGCTGATCTTAGCTGGGTCCCTAGCCCTGTGTAGCCCTCAAAGCAGAAGCTTAAATGCTCCAGGGTTTGGCAGAAACTTTCAGGGTGAAAGCCAGCTTTGGTATTCACTTACCAACCAGGGAGTCTGCTCTGATTGCATCTTTGGGATCTACAGACAACTTTATTTATCCAGCTCATTGATGTGTTTTTTAAAAGGTTTAAAAAGTTTAACTGACATTTTAGTAGTCTCAATCAGGAAGTTGTTTGGAAGATCAGGGATTAATCTTGTAGTGTCTCTGCTTCTCTATGAATATCTGTGTTCTTTTCCCTATTAAATAAGCTTATTCAAAGTTTTTAGTCTGCCAGAATTCCACCTTATTGTGTTTTATGGCTAAGGCCTCTAGTTCTGATACTACTTAAGTTTCTGCCCTCACTGCTCTTTGCCCCTGTCACTCCAATTCCCACATGAAAATTACTAAGAGAGAGATGAAATTTTCAAACTGAACCATTCAGGTTCATAGGTTATTGGTCACTGATGTTGGCTCAGAGTTCACTCTGGGTTCATTCAGTCAGGTGTGGTCAGGGTGTGTGTGTGTGTGTGTGTGTGTGTGTGTGTGTGTGTGTGTTGGGTGAGGGGAGTGATAGGGTCATGTGTTATAAAACATGGCCACCATTCTTTAACAGGGCTGTGGGCAGGTTGTTTCACAGAAAAGTAGAAGGACCATAAAATGTTTCTTATATAAACAACTATAAGAATAATATTCCTCTTCCTCTGCCTTAAAAACAAAACAAAATGAAAAATGGAAGAGAATCAAAGTAGAGATGGTATCCATCAAATTCTTAAGGTAAGACAGATGGTAATTGTGGGGCGATAACAAGATATCCAAAGTAGAATCCAGCATTAGACTTAACATTGGCACCATAGCCCTTAAACTCTGTTTATATCTTGAAAGACCATGGAATGATTGCAGAAACACATGAGAATCAAAAGAGACTCACTGAAAACGATTGGAATATTAACCACTATTAAAGTGATTATATTTACAAAATGTTTTAAATGCCATTGAGAAAACCCTTTGATAAAAGCCTAAAACAGCAAAAAGGATAAAAAGTTACATATTTCATATGATCTCAGCTATTAAAATGCAGGAAAAATAGGAAATA
Organism: Pteropus alecto; assembly: GCF_000325575.1. NCBI lineage: Eukaryota > Metazoa > Chordata > Mammalia > Chiroptera > Pteropodidae > Pteropus > Pteropus alecto. The sequence goes on along the minus strand of NW_006494614.1, from coordinate 10,805,144 downwards.
TATTAACATGTTAACAATGGTTCTCTGGAGTGAAATTATATATGATAATTACTTTTTTATGTTTTTTTTCACTATTCTATCAATCTTTAATAATGGGTAGTTTTTATAATTAAATGACAATTAAACCCAAGCAACCACATAAAGGACATGTTGTAGTATTTCAATGTACTTTACTTTCAGACTCAAATAGCATGTATTATTGATGGACTTATTGAAGATAATGTACTGAATGAGATCACATTTGATAAGATCACATTTGATTAATTGTTCAGATGATAATGAATTTATGGTTACTATGATTGTAATTGTTTTTCTCATCTTTCTGACCAGATAACAACCACCTTACCACAAGACAGTAGTCACAAAAACTAACATTTATTGGGTGATAACTCTGTGGCACATGTACTATCTCACTTAACTATCACACTAACCCTCTGAGGGAAGTATTAGTGGTCCCAATTTTTGGATGATAAAACTGAGGCATAGAGTATGTACGGAACTTGCCCAGGATTGAACTGCTATTAAATGATCCAGATCAAGTGCAATTCTTAACCATGACTTTTATCAATTACCAGCCTCCAAAGCAGTTTGTCTTGTGTGCAGAAGCACATTGCCAAACACACAGTCTATAAACTCTACCCAGAAACTTACTGTTGCAGGAATTGTCAAAGGCTGCTGCACATATTGCTCTAGGTATTTTATTTTCCCACTGTGGTTGGCGGAAGTGAAAAAAAGAGTTCATGGTTGGCTTGGATCAGGCTGTGTATGGGGCTAAAATGAGAAGCATCTAGTGAAAATAATTTGGAGAATTGTCATTGCTCAAATATGTATAAAAGCAAAGTATGTTTCAGCTCAAAATATTCTTTAAAATTCTGCACTGCACACAGATAAATGGAAGCCACATAGGATGCAGTGGACCAGGACATCATACACGGGCTTCTGGGCAGTATGGAAGTGTGGGATGATATGCAGCATAGCAGCAATAGCCACGGCCCTTTGCCTCAACAGTCTCTGGGCCATTAGAAAAGAAGACACTTTTTTTTCAATTGGGAAAGTTATATGCACAGGGTAAAAAAAAAAAAATTGCAAAAGAATATACAGTGATACAGTGAAACATTGTCCACCAGACACAACCCTCATTTCCTCTTCTTAGAAGCAACCATTGTTACCAATTTCTTGAGTATTCAAAAATATTTCATGCTTAAAAGTAAATATTTAGTATTTATGTATTTGATGTTTGAAACATTCACAAATAGCATCAAATTATATAAAAAAAAAAAAAAATTGCAAAAGAATATACAGCGATACAGTGAAACATTGTCCTCCAGACACAACCCTCATTTCCTCTTCTTAGAAGCAACCATTGTTACCAATTTCTTGAGTATTCAAAAATATTTCATGCTTAAAAGTAAATATTTAGTATTTATGTATTTGATGTTTGAAACATTCACAAATAGCATCAAATTATATCCATGTTCCTTTTCTTCTCCTAATGCATGTTGGCAGATATAATGCAATTATACCTACATTATATAGTTGTGCACAAGGCATTTGACTGAGGGGAGATTGGGGGCTGAAATTCAATAAACTGTGTTCTCTGGCAGGAGGCTGGTCTGCTAGGAAGAGAGCTCTTTTTCTTAATTCACACAAAAGTCTCTGGAGCTTGTCCATATCAGCATGTATAGGTTTACTTTACTCTTTTTCATCATTGGAGAGTGTTTTGTTGTAGTGGATAAACGATACTTTAACTAATTTACTATAGGTGGGCATCTGAGTTCTTTCTAATGTTTTGCTCTTAGAAAAAAATGCTATAACAAATTTCCTTGTCTAAACATTTTTGTGCACCTGTGTGAGCACATCGGAGGAGTATTCTGAAACATTTGGTTTCAAAATGCACTGATTTAAAAAGACTTGAACTCCAGAGGTATTTCTTCTTTTTGTAAACAATATTTCAAATCCTCATTCATCATCAGCCTTGATAATTGACTTCCAGCTGCCACAGGAAATGTTTGCCTTCTTCTCTAGGACCTTAATCATACACAGTAGGTGCCTTTTCTCTCTTCAAGCTGTCCTCATCACCTTCAGAATTGCCCTCACCAATTCCGGAATTGTCCCTGTCAGCAGGGTCCCAGACTGCAGCAATGCTCTTCCTTATTCTTGTGGAGGTTCTGATTCACTGAAGTTCAGAAGAAACAAAAATTTTCACCTGATTTCCATGTTGGTAACAATGGTTAGTAACAAGTTGTTAATAACGGTTGCCTCTAAGAAAAGGAAATGAGGGTTGTGTCTGGATGATGATGTTTCACTGTATTCTCTCTTGTAAATTTTTTTTTTTACACTGTGCATATAACTATCCCAATTGAAAAAAAATCTGTTCTTTTCTAATGGCCCAGAGACTGTTGAGACAAAGGGCGGTAGTTACTGCTGCTATTTATGCTACCTATTCTCTCTCACACCTCTGAAGGCCTCAGCCTTCCTGCTATTAAAAATCGGTAAACCAGACTCTCTAAAGTACAGACAGTATAAGGCTGAAGTGAAGGGATTTACATGAAAGTGTTGTTATTCTTAGAGGCAGGATGGTGTAGTAAACAGGGCAGAGCCTTTAGAATCAACAGAATAAGGACTAGAATCCTACATCTGCCATGCTTGATAATGAACATGTATAAAGCAATTTCCTCACAGCCAGCAATCAGTTACTGAAGTAATATTTACAATGATGATAATGATGATGATGATAGTGATGTTTTCTCTGTGAATAAATAATGAATAAGATATTTCCTAGGGGCTGTGCTGGTTGTTCTATAGATACTGTTCACCCCATATAGTAGCATCATACCTCCATTTTAAGGACAAGGACAGAGATGAAAATACTCATTCAAGGATTCACAGCTACTAATGAGTAGGACTAGTATATAGACCATGTTCCTCCACATTCGTGCTGATGTTCCTTTCCTACATATGTATATTAAAACTTTTTTTTAAGAAAGTAAGCCACATTTGAATGGTATTCTGAGCAATGAGTAGTACAGGTTCATTCTTTCTGTTTTCTAAAGACCATTTTATTTCAACCAATTTGCATACAGCATTTGAATTTTAAGAGTAGCTTTGAATTTTAATAACAATACAAAAAGTGGCCTATTAGGAAGACAGGTTTAGTAACAAGATTTAGGTATCTAAAGAATTAATAAAAAAGTCCTATGAAGAAACCTTTGATCTGCAATTCTATAAAACCGCATTGTTACAACGAACGAGTGCTTTGTTGATCTTCTCTGAAGCCTTGAATATTTTACTGTCTTTATGTATTTTTTTCAGTATGTACTTCAGCCCCTAAAGAAACTTTTCTATTTTCTTTACCCTCTGTATTCATCTTTCCACCTATGAAATGTATGGGGTTCTTAATTTCTTTCTCCATTGCTAAGCTGGAATCTAGATAGCTTATTTCTCTTATCTCTTTCTAACTCCACGGTGGTAGATTTTCTTGTTGGTTATTGCTTTTTGGAGAAATATGACTTGTGAGACCCTTTTTTTAGAGTAGGAGAAAGAAAGATAAACCAGCCTTGGGGGAAATGCAGCTGTGAAGCTTTGCCTATTTGGAAAGCTGCATGTGTCACAGCTGCACACCTGATAGTAGCCTTCCTTCTGAAGGGGCCATCCGTTATCCGTGTCCTTACGATGCCATCTGAGAGAATCACTGGGGTAATGCCACTATCCAGAAAGGGCGAACGTGTTCTCATTTACTTTTTCTGAACAGCATCTTCTTTTTAGACAGATCTACCCATGTCGATTGAGCTAAATAATAAAAATTTAACCTTTTAATTTTTTTTTTATGCTGTATGTTTAACTTTCAGTGCCGTTTGATGCCATTTTAACCCAGAATGAAAGTTATTTGCATTCATGTGTACACATGCCTACTGTGTACACAGCATGGGGCAAGGTGAGTGTGGTGGATACAGCAATGGCTGCAGTCTGTTTAGGGTAGAGTTGCCGGAGAAAATACAGAATGCCCAATTAAATTTGAACTTCAGATATACAACAAATAACTTTTTAAGTATAAGTATGGCCCATGCAAAATTTGGGATGTACTTATACTAAAAAGTTATTTGTTATTTAACTGAAATTTAAATTTAACTGACATCTTGTATTTTAATTCGCTAAATCTGACCTTAATCATGGGAGACTGATGTATAAATAAATAGTCACATAATAGTGGGGTAAATTATACGTTAGGGGTTTTTTGAAACATTCTAGCTATCACCTCTGTGGTGTTTACGGAGAAAAAACTCTGGCAGAGAATGAGGGGCAGACAAAAGGTTATGTCCCCAGGCTGATGGGTCAGAGAGGGAGGACTATTACAGTTTGGTCTTTGAAGGATGGAAACAATCAATCAGAGGTTTGTGGAGGCAAATTAATTAAAATCCTTCCTGCTCCAGCTCCCACACCCAAAGACAGCCTTCAAGAGGTTAGGTGCATTGGATCAGATATTTATTTGGCAGTTTAGTTTTCATGTCCTTCTGTCTCTAGCTATCAAAACAAAAATGGTGAAGAAATATTTATTTCTTTAATAACTGTAGTGCTAAAAATACTGTATACTTGGTGCTATAGGAAGGATGGGGGAAAATAATCAAAATAACCAAGCCAATTGCTGCTCTTGATCAATCTGTTGTGTGTATATGCATATGTGTGTGTTTTGGGGGAGCATGAGAGAAAATTGGGGTGGAAGTAGGGGTTGGGGCTAGGAGAACTAAGAAAAAAATACTAAGAGTCATGTTATTTCAAACAATGTTAGAAAGAATCAAAGTCTATCACAACCAGAAACCTAGAATTTATTCACACAGGATTTGACCTTGATACTTAAATGTTAAGAGACTGGAATAGGCTTCATCCAGCAAAGTTGCTGGGAGAAGATGAGTTTCATATTAAAGGTCTAGAATTTGAGTGGGTGTAGAGGAGAAAGAAAGGCACTGCCCACAGAGAGAGTACCATATTCAACAGCATATTTTAGTATACCATGTATACGTGTGTGTGTGTGTGTGTGTGTGTGTGTGTGTGTTAGGAGGATCAATGTGGCCTGTTGGCGTGAAGGTGGGTGGGTTAGGAGATCCAAGATGACTCCCAGGTTTGGAAGTGGAAAGGTTATTTATTAACTGATTGGATTTCAGACTCAAGGAGAAAGCTAAAGGGATTCATTTCAACAAACAGGAAAACAGATAAATAGAGATTTCTGGGGCAGGTTGGTAAAAGTAGGACAAAGCAGTGGTTTGAGATAATATCTTGAATAACTCAAGGGCTGTCCCACTTTTGGTTGAATTACTCAAGAATTCAGAAAATTGCTTCACAGAAGTTATGTTCTTGCAATCATATTCTGCCAGAGGCTTCCAGCAGGTGGTATATTAGAAAAAATATTTACATAGAAGAAGATAAAGAGTCTTTTCATTTTTCTCCTAATCTGGGTTCTACCTTAACTGCCTTATGAAAAAATCCTTTTTCCTTGGCCCTTTTCTTGCCTGGAAATGCAGATCATGACTGCTGGAAAATTTAACGGCAGTCCTCTGCCACAGCAGAAAAATGCATTATTGTCGGGTCGGGTATTCAATTAAAGATTTCTGCAGAGTCTGAATGTCTTTATCTAAAATTCACATTAAAGCCTCAGGCCAAGATACTAAAAAATGAGAACAATTTACCTGGAATCTCCTTGGTTCACTCTGTTGTTCCTTATCCTGCTCTCTTTTCTTATCTCGCTAATGATTTTAGTGTGGCTCTGGATAGTCATAATAATTTCTACCCATCTACCACTTTTAACCACCCTTAATTCAATATGTGTATAGAGAAATTATTTGACTTTGTTTTCTCTTTATGGAAATTAAGAAGGGTAGAAGATTTATACTTGAATGTAATGTATATTTTTCTGCCTGAAGAGAGAGTAGTAGTCCTGAATTCTCAGGAGCATATAATTCGGAGAACCCAGATACAAAGGAGTGTTTCAATAGAGGTGATTTCTCTCTGTGTTGATTTCCCTTCTTGTAGGTTATCTCTTTATTGCAAAACCACAGACCGTGAAGGAGTCTCCAGAGAATGTCTAGAAAGGGATTGCTGCCTCAGGCAGACGCAGACCATAAAAGTGGTGTGAAGTTAGATTCTGGGCCAATCCAGGAGAAGCTCCATAAGCCTTTGTTGTTCATAAATTTAAAAAGTTTTCAATTAGAGATGGCCTGCTACCTTTTGTGGTCAACATGCATAGCCAGTTACTAGATCACCCTGAAAAGCTTATCACAGATCTATTTCTAGAAATAGATGTGTGTTATCCAACGGGGCAGCTCTTTTCAATCACATTCCACTTTCATAGTTAAGTACCTAAAAACATATATTCATGTTTCCAAAGGTTTGTATCTCTATTAGAATTAAAATTACACACATGTACCTTTCTGTGGCTTTTTTAGTTTCTGTGTTTTAGTCTGTGTTTAATACTAAATTGTATTTACACAGTCAAAGCACATGTGAAGTAACTAGTGTCTGTTAATTCAAGCTTAAAAGCTCTTCACAAACACAAATAATCGAGGAAGGATGATTTGCGGGGACTTATATTGCCTAGATAACTTTTTAAGTCATCTTTTTTCATAATGAAATAAATAGTTCCCCATGTACAGGCTGATCATAGAAAAAAATAATGAAGTTGGCTCCAACGTCTCTAGTTTTTTCTCTTTTGGGACTCCCTTTTCCACTTTCAAGTGTCCAGAGCCTCAGGGACCTCTGTAGTCCAGTTTTCAAATTAGTGCCTTAACAGGGTCTTTAACAGCAACATTTACTTTATAGTGTGAACAAGACAATATTCAAAGAGCTGCTTTAAGGAGCAATTGCCATTTCAGGTCTTTCTGATTGTAGAATGTGTTTGGGCATTTCTGGTGTCTCTGAGGAAGCGGGAGAAGTGCTCTGGGGTTGGGGTCTTCTGGAATCCTTTCTTACACCTGGACTTGCTCTCTCCTTTCTTTTCCTCTACCCTAAATCAGGAAGGGAAAACTGTTTACTAGTCCGAAGAATCTCAAAGCTCCTCCTTGTTTTGGAATGAGAGTCCATGTGTTTATATTGTTTACTGAATGGCAGGCACACTTTACATATAATTGTTACCTCCCTGTGTAGGTGAGAAAACCAAGGCATGAAAAGGTTAAGTAACTTGCCCAAGGCCAAGTGGGTGGAGCCAGGTTCAATCCTGGCAGTCAGTCTGCAGTGCTTGTGAACACTGTTTTTGCTCACGAGTATTATTTTCATTATTTTGCATGGTTTCCACCATTTGCTCAAATGTTTTTCACCCAAACGAAATATCATCCTTTAGTGAGTACCTAGTCTAGGATGGCCAAAGGATCAGTTTCCAGCCCTTATATGTCAACTCCCATTACTAGAGCCCAGTGTCACTGATTGAATTTTTCTTATACAACAGCCCAAGTTTTATTAACCAGGAACATATGACATATGTAATTTAAACTTTTTAGAAAAGGCATTTCATATCCCAGTAATATTTAGTTTGTGATCCATGATGACCCTTTCTACCCAGTCTATTCTTGGTGCTCCTGGTTTTACTTTATATCTCCAAACATTATATGGTAAACTTGGCCTTTGTAGACATTCTAGTAATGGGATTGTGTGTGTGTGTCCTCAAAAAGGTAGTCATTTCTCATTTTGCTGAAGCAAAGATTTGAGTTTCAAAGACTGCAAGTCTTGTGTCCAGAACCAGTCATGTAACAAGTATCTGCCCTGTCCTAGCACCATATCCCAATGGGGCTTTATTTTTCTCTAAAGTGGCTTTTGCAAATCTGGGAATCTGAGAAGGTCTCAACAATCATCCCTTACTAATACCACAAGACATTGTACTGAAATTATAGTTTTCAAGTGATTTCTGTTTTTGATAAACTATTTTTCTAATGGTTTACAGTTGCTTTTTTATTATTGTTTTGTTATAAGTCAGTGTTTATCAAAGAATAGTGTATTAATCTGCTCAGGCTGTTGTAACAAAATATCATAGACTGGTGGCTTAAACAAGACATTTATTTTTTGTAGTTCTGTAGGTTGAGAAGTCCAAGGTGAAGGTGCTGGCCCATTTGGTTCCTGGTGAGGGCCTTCTTCCTCACTTGCAGATAGCCACCTTCTCATTGTATGCTTTCGTGGCAGAGAGGGAGAGGCCAAGCTCTCTGGTATCTCTTCCTATAAGGGCACTAATCCTATCATGGAGCCCCACTCACACAACCTCATCTAAATCTAATTACCTCTCAAAAGCCCCATCTCCAAATACCATCACATTGGGAGTTAAGACATCAATGTATAAATTTTTGGGAAAATAATTCGCTCCCTAGCATAAAGCATACAGTACTATTGTAAGTATATAAATTATAAATACACAACTCATAGTATTTTCACAAAGTAAATAGACCTGTGTAACTAGTATCTAGATTAAGATACAGAATCTTACTAGCCTTAGAAGTCTCTCTCTGCTTCTGCCCAAGGGTAGTATTATCCTGACCTCTAATACAATTGATTAGTTTTGCCTATTTTTGAACTTTTGAATATTCTGTGAAAATATTCATAGCAACACTTTTCACAATAGCCTAAAACTAGAAGTAATTTGGTGAACATATGTACGCATTTCTGTAGGCTGCAGACTCGGCAGCGGGATTACTGAGACGTTGTGTATATGTATGTTCAGCTTTAGTAATACTGCCAAAGAGTTTTCCAGAGTGGCCTAACCAGTTTACAACCCCATCAGTTTGAGAGTTCTTGTTGCTCTTCATCTTCACCAACATTTCGTATTGCCAGTCTTTTTATTTTAGCCATTCTGGTAGTATAAAATGGTATCATACATGGTTTTAATTTGTTTCCTGATAACTAATGAGGTTGACCATCTTTTCTTATTTATTTACATTTCAGTTGCTGTTAGTTAGGATTCCATGACTTTTAAGAGGGCTCACTCAACTTTGTGTCATCCGAAGAACTAAGGTACATAATTTTAATCCCAGTTTTCATTTTGATGATACTCTATGGTGCTTGGGCTGACACTAAGCCACTGATAGCTACGTTTTGGATCTGGCCTTTGACCAGTCAGGTACTAAACCATAATAGGTTATTGCTAAGAATATCATGTAGACTGGAATTGACTTTCTTGAGTAAGTTAGCACTAATTCTGCCTCCTTTATCTATATGCTTTGTAGATCAACCCCATGGTCGAAGCGCTATATGAGTTCTCCCAGGCTGGTTCTTCATAGAGTTGTTGAAACTAGTGCTTCTCTGAGAGCCCCTTGGATAGGTAATTTGATGATTTATTCTAGTGTCTCCATGAGAATCAATGTTGAGGAGATGAGTTTAACATCGTAATGTCTCTTCCTACCTTCCCTGAAACTGTCAGGGCAGTGAGACTGTTTATTGACAAAAGCCTGGGGACATTACATGCTTTTGGTTTTGCCATTGCCAGGATCCTTTCTCTAAAATAGTTCTTTCTTTTTCTTCTTGTGTCTGTTTTAGAATCTCGAGTTTTTCAGGTGACCAACATCCTCTTGGTGCTGGTCAATTTGCTGTGGTATACCAACAGAGTAATTAGGAAATTCAAGGCAAAGAAGCTGGCTCTTGGCAGCTGTGGCCCCAGGTAATCACATTGAATGATGTTTAACGTTCTTCCCCAAAGGAGCCACTCTAATAATACATTTTCCAAGGAACTTTAAGTTCATTTTAAAATGACACATTGGAACCACTTTAGATTATGGAAACTACATGTTCATGCCCGTAGAGTTGCCTTTTCTTAAAAAATGTGTTATTTGCAATGCTTTATATTTGACGTATTTCTTCTTAAAAATATTGGTCTTAATATATTTTTATAACTTGCAAGTTTAGACTTCTCTTTTAGTTTTGCATTTAGATTTGCTGTCATCCAGTTCATATTTTTTAACATCCAAGAGAAAAACAAACTGAACAAACCAATCTCCTACCAGGTAGCGTTTTAGACGTCTGGGATTCAAAAGAATGCTTCACTTTGATTAGAAGTGTGTTCTTGTTTTCTCTATTAACCAAGCACTAGATAATTATTAGGAGCATCTTCTAGGGGTGAGTGAGTTTTCCAGGGGTGGGTGATTCATTTTGGGATCCCTGCTGAGATGGTCATTAAGAAATGCCAGCCACTGAGGAATTGGTCACCTGCTCTGTCTGGCATTGGATCAAGACCACTTTATTTCCCCTGCACCAAAAAACTCAACACACACACACACACACACACACACCCTCCCTCAAAACAATGACAAAATAAGAGCAGAGTTTCCTTAGGCTTGAATCAACTGTTGCTCAGTGAACACCACTCCCTAGGAACTATCTCCACACACCCTCTGATTCTCTTGACCCATCTTGGTTCCCTAAGGCAGTGGTCCCAACCTTTTTGGCACCAGGGATTGGTGCTCCTATTAGAACCTAATGCCTGATGATCTGAGGTGGAGCTGAGGCAGTAATACTAGTGCTGGGGAGCAGCTGCAAATACAGATGAAGCTTTGCTTGCTGGCCTGCCGCTCACCTCTGCTGTGTGGCCCAGTTCCTAACAGGCCACGGACTGGTCTGGTATCAGTCCTTGGCTGGGGGTTAGGGACCCCTGCCTAAGAGACAGCAGGTTTGCTATTGGAGCTCTGTTTGATCTCTTGTTACTTACTTATACCTGTGGTTAATTTTTATTGTCCTGCTGATTGAGGTACGTGTGCTCAGCTGTGGTTGTCACATGGTTGTCAGAGGTATGCAAAAACACGGTATTTAGTGGTGTTTTTCACTGTGTATTCAGAGATCTGAGACTTTTTATATAAATGATTCTCAAGTGGCAGTCAACTTTTGTAAGATGAATAAATATGGCAATATAGATGTTTATGAGTTACTGTAAATCTTTTCTGCATTGTGCTTCGAAAAAATGTTTTCAGATTTTCTTCCCTCCCATAATTCCTAAATACTTGGAAATAATTGATTTTAGATGATTAATTGATTTTAGCTTCTCCAACTTATTTATTTAGGGAGAGACATCTCGAATTACATTTTTTGATTTCAAACAAATGGAACAAAATTTACATTTTGAAGAAATTTGTCATTAACAAAGACAATAATTTGCTTGGGTTTCATTTTTCTCTCTCTCTGTAGACCACATTGAAAGTTTCCATTTGGAAATTCATACATTGTTTTCTCTCAGAAGAGTTTATTGGTAGACAGAAGGTAAGAAGACAAGTTGGCTTGCCTTGGGAGTATCTCTCAGTTTCTACAGGGAGGGTAGGGAATAGAGGAGAGAAGCTGGCTAAAACATGCCTTTTTTTTTTTTTTTTAACGCTTACTAACCAGGCCCAACCCTGCTTAGCTTCCGAGATCAGATGAGATCGGGCATTTTCAGGGTGGCATGGTCATAGACAAAACATCGCTTCTTGATAGATCTCAAGCTCTAGTGTGCATCAGAAGTACTTGATATAGAAAATATAATTTGTGGGTCCCACTCTCATAAATTCTGATTCAGTAGGTCTGGGGTGGGCTTTGGCAATCCACATTTTTAGCGAGCACCCCAATAAATCTAATGTGCATGGTCCAAGACCACACAATGGGAAGTACTGATCTAGGGTCTCTTATTAGAATATGATGTAAGGTTTCTGAAGCAGGAAAGAAAACTGGCCACTGTGAGCTACATTAATATTGTAATTAAGAGATAACTGTCTTTTTAGATGTAAAGTTATAAACTGTATTGTCTTAGGCTGGGTTCCCTAAGAGCAGAACCTGAGGCTGGCATTTGGGTGTATGTGACTTATTGGAGTGGTCTCAGGAAAAGAGATAAGGAAAGTAAAATAGGGCAAGGAGCTAAGCAAGGATGTGGTCTCTGTTGGAGACCAGCTTTAACTTGATCCTTCAGGGGAGTTCTGAGCATGAATTGACCACATAGCTGGTTGCAGCTGAGAAAAGGAGGCCAGACTTTCGTACCCCATGTCGGTCAGTCACTGGTTGTGGGCTGCCTTGGGATAGATGGGTGATGTAATCTAGCAGTCTCCAACCTTTTTGGCACCAAGGACCGGTGCTCCTATGAGAATCAAATGCCTGATGATCTGAAGGGGAGCTGAGGAGGTGATGCTAGCTCTGGGGAGTGGCTGTGAATACAGATGAAGTTTTGCTTGTTGTCCCACCGCTTACCTCCTGCTGTGCAGCCAGGCACCAAACAGGTCATGGACCCTGATGTAATATCCTGGATAAGGTTAGTCCTGTTCTGCAGAGAGCAATTCTCCTGGGGAAAAGCCTCTGGAACTGTTAGCAGTCAACACTCGTGACACCTGGGAGATGCCACATAAAGGGGATCCAGGATGGGCACCATAAGCTTGCTGCTTTTAAGATGCTTTTACGAAGGAAATTACAAGGGAAAACTTGGACAGCAGATATACTTGTTTTTTTGTTTTTTTAATATTTTGCTTCCTGAACTTTAGTAAAAATTGTCATTCTACAGCAAAGTATAGAAAATATGGCAACCTTCTTTGTCAATTTTGTTTCCTATTCTCAATAAGAAAAACAATGACTTCAAATATTGAATTATGGATTCTCAGACTCTAGTGAAATCTTAATGTGTTTTACTTGAAACTTCATTTGCAGATAATTTTGTCTCATGCTTCTTGTAATGATATTGCTTGTGGGGAATATTCCCTTGTTTGGGACTTTCAATGAGAAATATGATGTTCTGGAAACTATTGAACTGGTTGTCATTGGTTACTTGGCTTTATTAAATAAAACAGCCTCTTCTAAACTATGTTCTGTGGAACATTAGTGTCTTTTGTGTTGTGCTGTAGAAACTAAGTTCTATGGTCAAATAATTTTGGAGGCACTCTATATACTGTATTCCCCTCTATGAGAGTCACAAAGCACTTCGGCCTATTGAAGGCTCTAAATATCTGTCAGGAAAAAAAATTCCTTGCCTTTGTTTAATCTATTTCTCAAAACTATTTGCTCATGGGGGAGCCGCTTATCATGACCGCTTTCTTCTTTTTTATTTTTTCAGAATATATGTTACCATCTCATAGAACTAATATTCCATAGAACACAGTTTGGGGAATACCAAAATAAAACTTTATTCCTCATCATGTATTATCAGTGCATTTGTAAGCAGCAAAAACTGGTTCCAATCTTTTATTTTGTAAAACCACCCTTGACACCATATCTACATGCAAGGCAAGTGCCAAGCAGATTTGGGGATCAAAGCAGTCTCTTGAGAATAGGGACAAGTTATTTGTTTTCCATGCTAAAGGGGCCATAAAAACAGTAACATATTTAATGAAGTCTTACCATGGATATATTAGTCTCTATAAAACATTTGATTTAGCCTAACCTACAGTTTCTTAATGAACAGTGCATTTTACAAATAGCTAGTCCCCAGCCTCGAATGTTTATTAAGAGTCTATTCTTCTTGGAGTGACTTTGCCAGGGAGAGTCATGCAAGATTAAAAAGATAGAATATTAAAAATTCAGCCAAGACATACCAGGGCTGCCCTGCTAACAGCCGTGGTGTAATGTTTCTGAATTCATACGGATTCCTATGTTCTCAGTAAAAGATACCCTGCTATTTCGCAACACTATTTCATTAAAAAATTATTTGCATTGTCATGGGTATGTGGCATTTTCTTTTTGCATAAGACAGACGCTCTATGAATTGTGTTTTTCTAATGAGTTTTGAATTGTAAAAGACAGAACTGAATGAATATTTATTTAGAGGAAAAATAGTGACTTTTTACATTTTGTATAGTATTTTGCAGTTTACAGAGAACTCCTCTCCCCCCTTGACAATCACTTACAAAAATTCCATGAGAATGGCACTATTACAGGTCCACAAAAGTGGCCGAGAACTCCTGGAAGGCTGGCCAGGGCAGCCTTACAGAATTCAGAAGCTTTAGTTGTCATTCACATTAACCATTATCCTAAGTGACAGGCCCTCCTGGGTTTGTTTTCTTGCATCATAAGAAAATTGTAAAAAGAAACCAGAAATTTTCTCTTATATGTTGTTACTTCCTTCATGCTTAGTTATGCTCAACTAGCTTATCATCTAGACTCAGTCACAAGTTTACGGCTTCCTAATTTATTTCTTAGTGTTAGTGACCTCTTGTGTTGGGAGATGAGGTAAGAGTCTAGGGTATGTGTGTGAGTACATGAGCATGCAAACATATAGGAATTGGTGGGGGATGAAGTAGTCAGGGGCCATATTTAGACAGAATCCTTATTCCTTGCTGAGGAATGTGGATTATCTCTAGTTGAAAGCCGGAGAAATCTAGGATCTTCAATACCTTGGACAAGGTAGAAGGGAGGCTGATAATACAGACATCAGTGAAGAGGCTATTACATGGACACAAAAGACAGATGATGAGGGTCTGGAAAATGGATATGGTTGAGGGAATGGAGAGGATTCCTGAGGTAGAACTGACTAGTTCAGGTGGTAACGGAAATATAGGAACTAAGAATATATATGAGGTTTCTAAAATGGTGGTCTCTAATGCTATTATCAGAGAAGAGAATATAGGAGAGAGAACTGGGTTGAGAACTGGGAGAGTCAAAAAGATAGAAATCATTTTAGGACATGATAAATTTAAAGTGAAATATTTTGTTAAAAAAATAAAGAGATGGAGGAGAGAGGTTCTATTTAACTAAAACCATAGATTATATAGAATTTCCCATTTCTTAGACATCCTAAATAAGTTATTTCAATAAATCTTGAAAAGTAGAAAGGCACTTAATTTTTATAGTGTATTTACCCTTTACAAAAACAATCTTCAAAGCACAAAACAATAACATTTAAGGGTGGGGTCTAGGTTATGCCACAGGTTTATTTCTCAGCAAAGAAGAAAAGTGTAAGAATGGGAGAGAAGATTATTGAAGAAGAGCCGTGACTCACTGTTTCCATTTGTGGGGAAGTATATGATTTCTGCCAAGGAATTACACACAGCAGACTGACTCCTTTTTTTAGCTTCTAAATCAAAGTTGGAGAGGTACATGGTTTAGAACCATTTCAGCAGTGTTCGAAGTTTCTTAGGGATCCTTAGGTGAAGGGTGGTGTGTAAATCCAAATAAATATTCTTGTTATTTCATTATTGTTGTGATAAGTTATGTTGTCAGAAATACAAGCTGTTGAAATCAGACTGAGAGCACAGAGGGGATATATAGTCACCTAAAGATTGTATTTCACAGCTGTGAACACCCAAAAGAACTTTTGGCAGAGGTTTATCAGCTGTAAATTTACAACCTGCACAGGCATCCAAGCTTTGTTGAAAACAAAACCAAACCAAACCAAACCCTGAAAATGTGTTATTCTAAATGTCTGGCTTCTAATAGAATCTTATTTATGTATTTTTAGTATGTGTGGGGGTAAGGAAGAAGCTGAAAAGAGAGAGAGTATCAAAAGCATGTTGAAAGATCTGTAGATTTATCTCTCCCCTATCTCCACCAACAAGCCCATTTTCAGGTTCCTTATGAAACTAGCCATTTGGGTTGAAATCGTTAGTGAAGTTGTATTTATTGAGTGCCGGCATATTTACTGGGCCAGGGCTGGTGCTTTGGGGACTGTAGAACAGATGCCTAAGGTAGATCTTGAAATTTTGAAATGTCTAGCCAGAGGGCAAAAAACCAACCTATAAAAAAAAATTTGGACCTTTCTTAGAAGACGCTCTCTTATTGAATGGTGGGGTGTGTGATTTGGACTATTTGGGATGGAGAGGACAGAGTAGGGGCTCAAATTAGGTCTCTGAGTGGCTTTCTGCTATTCTAGAAACTGAAATGACCCTAAAGGGGAAAATTTCCCTTTCATTGTAACAACAGAACCATTAGAGAAAGGGAAGAGGTACAAACATGCTGCTTTGCCTCCCAGGAGGAGATGGGAGCTTCCTCCATGGTACCCAGAACACAACTTGGCTTTGGCTGCTCAAGGTGAGGATGAACACAAGGGCCCAAGATGGAGGATCTGGCCATGGGAAAAGCAGACACCAAAGTTGAGAGCTCATTTCAATAGTACTCCTTGTTCTTCTGAAACCATGGAACCTAGACCAGGGAGCTGGCAGCTGTGGCCTTCCCCTTTGGTCAAGGTCCCTTTCTCGGACTTAGTGGATTTGTCTGAAGAGTTGGCAGCTCATGAGCAGTGACCTGGGAGTTTCGGAGGGGTCTAAGCAGTTGCTCAGCATTGTGTTCTCTTTGATTGGCATCTGAGAAGTCTGCCTATGGAAAGAGCACTCTAAGATGGTCAGGTGAAACTTTGCCAGAGCCAGGTGCCCGAGCCAGCACCTTCGGACCCTGTTCAGGAAGATTTGCTTATCCAGGTCACCAGCCCGTGAGGGCAACATGGACATGTAAACAGAATGATGCTATACTTGCCTGTCTTACTCCATCTGCTCACACAGTGTATTGAGTGACTGCAAAATGCCCCACAAAGATTTTGGGAGTCCCCAGGAGTTATATGACATGTGCTCATAATCTGTCAGCAATCACTCGGTTTATCCATTTCAGACTCCTGCTCTGCTCTCACCAGTCTCTGAAGGCATGTCCACTTCTAGCACTTCAGTTTCCCTCTGGACACTGCCCCAATGTGCTAGAGCTCTCAGGTAAGGAAGGATCTGTGCTCAGCGATCTCCCCACTTACAGAACACATTCTGTATAGGGATCCTAAGATAGGGCTGTCTGGGGCTGAGTGTTCCTACAGAGTTCTTAGTGAATTAGATCTTGAGGTTTTTGCTTGTAGTGCTTCCTTTTTCCACACCCTATGGGCTGGAGTTTGGTAGGGGTTGGGGATGAGAACAGTTCTAAGGGACAACTGTGCCTGTATTGAGCTCTTCTTGCCTTCTGAAGACTAAAGCTCTGCCATTGGGTGCAGTTGCCTGTCTAGCTCCCTCTTGGTTAGGATGTCCTACTCAGGAGGCTCCCTAGCCCCTCATGCACATAAATCACTGGTCAGCCCTCTGAGAAGGACATAGCTAGAAGCTCACTTTTTTTCTTTTTCTGAGCGAAAGGGTTACTTTTGTTTTTAAAAATTATTTAAAAATTGATATTTCAATCAAAGTAATATATTCATTAAGGCTTAAAATTAAAAAATTATGGTCACCTGCTCCATCCCATTCGATCCCAAATCCTAACTCCAGAGGTAACCATTGCCAAATCCAGCTGTTTCTTTGGACATCATCTCTTAATTTCTTGTCACTGTGAAAGATGGATTACTCTTGCGATGCATCCTCAGCTCCCATTTCCAAAGCCTCTATCTCCAAAAAGTAGCATCACAAATTTTGCTTAAATTAATCATTAGTGCTTAGACTATTATGATTGTGGAAATAGTGTATTACTGTTGTAATACAGCATATTCACGCCTCTTATCTTGTACAACCCTCTGGAGGTAATACTTGTCTCCTTTTCATTTGTTTCATCTCTGCGTACCTATTGTTATTTCCCCCCAAATGCTCTAATGTCCCTATCAAACATATCTATCAATATTTTCCATAGGCTCAAATAAATTAATTCTATCTTTCCCCTTAAAATGGTTCCTCCTAGTGATTTTCATCTTTTCACTCTAATCCACATGCATTGTTCTATTTTTGAGTCTTATTTGCAGTTCCTTTCGGATAGATCTCTGTTTTGATTTTTTCTTTTTCTTTTAATACTTACTTTCTTGGTTTGCTAGAATGTACCCTCCAGCAGATTCCTAAGAAATAGTATAAAGAAAGTAAAAATTTTGAGTTCTGAATATTTGAAAACATCTATGTTACATTCAAACTTCATTGATAGTTTGGGCATCAAATTTAATTTTTCTTCAGAATTATGAAGCCATTGTTGCATTTTCCCCTATCTTACATAATTGCTGTTGAGAAATCTAATGCCATTCTGATTCATAATTCTTTATGTGTAAACTGTTTTTGTCCCTGGATACTTAAAACAATGTTCTCTTAATTCCTGAGGTTTTCAAGTTTTACAACAATATGCCTTGGTGTTATTCTTTTTTTCATTTATTGCGATTGACCATTTTAATTTAGAGATTAAATTAAATTAAAATTTAATCTTAAATTCTGGCAAATTGTTATAAGGAAAGTATGTCTTTCTTCATTTCTTCCCCCACTGTTTCTTTATTTTCTCTCCTTCCAGAGCTCCTATTAGTTAGATGCAGGTCTCTTGAATTGATCTTCTAATTTTAGTTCCTTTTCTCTTAATTTGTCTATCTCTTTATCTTTTTGTTCTTTTTTCTCTCTTGATTTCTTCACCTTATTTTCAATGACTTACTTTCCTGGTAATCTCAATTTTTCATTCTTGCTGTTATGTTTTTAATTTCTAGGATCTCTTTATATTGTTCAAATTCACTACCCACTACCCAACACATACACTTTTTAATTTTTTTGGAGCAGCCTGATCATGTTTCGAGGAATATCTTTCCTTATTTTTCTGAAAATAGTATTCATAGTTTTTCTGTACGTTGTTTTCTATATTCTCTTTGACTGTTTAAGTCCCTCTCACACTGGAGGTCTTCCTCAAATGTCTGGTCATTGTAGCTGTTTGTTCAGATTTAGAGTGAGACACTTAAAAGGAGAGTGAAAGTTCTGTGTGCAATGGGGTGTGTGTGGTGGAGGTAGAGGTTGTGGAATT
>NW_006494614.1:10784319-10786496 GCF_000325575.1 Pteropus alecto | reverse complement strand
GTTTTAACATTAGAAAGTTAACATCCGGTTTTCCTCTCACCAGTGTCTGAATATATTTTTCTTTTTATTTGCTTTCATTATTTATCTTTTTTATTTGTTTGTTTCTGTTTTTTGTTTTTGGCTATTCAGTTTCTCCAGAGAAGGATCCTTACATTTCTTGTCTGGGGTGTTAAACCTGGCTCCTGATTTTTGGAAGCAGAGCTGGGAAAAACAAAAAAACAAAAAAACAAAAAAACTAAGACATCCTACCCTTCACAATGCAAATTGTCATTTAATCTCGTTTTTTTTTTCATGTCTGCCCTGAACTCCAAGACCTAATGTGGTGACCCCTGAGACTTCAGTTCAATATCCCTAGAAAAGAATCATCTGGTCTCTGTGTGGAACACAGGTGGAAGTATAGAGGAGAACATAGTTAACTGGTCGTGTTGGCTGGGAGAATGATATGGGGCTCAAATCAGGTTGTGCACAGATTTGGTACCATGTCTTGTTTTCTGTCCTGACATGCCCTCTGCCTCCTCTGATAACTTGCTCCCTAAGTCTTTGATTTACTGTGCTTCTGTATATCAGGTGATCTCATTTCTTTTAGTATTTCCCTCTGTAGCAGCCTAGCTGTACCTTCCTCCTCCTTGCTGAACCAAAACCATACTTTCATCCTTTTACTCTTTTCAGACATTTGTTGAAATTTCTTCTCTGCTGAGAACTAAAATCTTTTAAATTTCTTTAATGCCACTTGATGAAATTCAGGACACAGCAACATGTATGTATCATCTGTCATGTTTAATCTGCTTTTCCGTATTTGAAGACCTCTTCTGACTCATGTTCTGTTAAAGAGTCCAAGTTTCTACCCACTTCTAGACTGTGAAACCTTGAGTAAATGACTCAGACTCTCTGGGCTTCAGTATCTCACCTCTAACGGCAGCAATAAAAACCTGTAAATAGCAAAGCAAGTGCTTGTTTTGTCAATCTTGTGTTGCTGTGTGCTTGAAATGAGATTGGGTATGTGAGACTGCTCTGGAAAAAAACAAAAGTGGGGTGAAAATACAGAGCATCATGAGCAAAACTAAGAAACAGAAGAAACCTCTTTTTACAAATGTCAAAGAGCCCCTTCTTCTCAAGTATCCTCATTTTCCCTATGTTGATGTGTTGATATTAGTTGATATGGATAGGGGTGTTCAGTTAGTTACCTTTTACTTGTTTTGATCCAAATTCCTTTTCCCTCACTTCAGAAAAGCTCAATTTACCATGACTTTCTATTTCATCCCCTCCATCATCTTTGGGTACCTCAAGGAGGGTATAGGATGTCTCTAGTGTTCTTTGGTCTCAGTTTGAGCCCTCCCTTAAAAATTTTCTATTATGGCAAATTTAAGTTATGACATTGTAAATCCATGTCCTCCTAAATTGTCTGTTGTGTTATATTACTTGTATAAATCAAAGAAAACATCAGAGAAAAATAAAAATAAAATGTTAGAGTCTTAATTTGATAACATAAATTGCAGCTTGCCGGAATCCATGGCATTATAAGGCTATATCTTCACAATGGATTATTATGAGGATGAAATGAATACTATGAAGGATTGCTTTGTAAACAATAAAGGGCAATAACAAATGTAAGGAAATACTATTGTCATTGTCCATCTCTCCAGGCCATAGTTTGCTCATCTGTGAGATGAGTTGTTGAATCCTAGTTCTGCTATGGTGGTTTAAGCTTACAATAACCCATCCCTCTCACTGATTGCAACTAACATCTCAAGAAAAAGTTTAAAAAATAGCTCCCTTAGGACTCTGAAAAGACTTATATATACTGGAAGTAGACAATCAGCAACATGGTATTTTTAGAGAGAGACACCAAATGTTCTGTAGCTCTATTGACCTGACCAGTCTGAAAACCTGAGTTGGAGGTTAACTTCCAGGTGGGAATGTTAGGTATAAGGAAACAAAATGCCAATACTCTTTGGAAGGTTAACACCTCTAGACTCCACTATTAATATTTCATTATAAATTAGTTCAGCAGAGGGAACTTGAATCCTATGAACACACCCAAATATGGGCTCCATTTTGTCTGTTGTGTGGAGCAAGCACCAGAATGTGACCTTGTTTATGTTTCTAGATGGGAAATGCGATAAGATTTAAAAGCCCTAGAAGTAATATTCTTCAATTACAAGTTGATGATATAGCTC
>NW_006494614.1:10780539-10784274 GCF_000325575.1 Pteropus alecto | reverse complement strand
CTGTTTACTGTGTTTTTTTAAAATAAAAATGTTATTTCACTCTCTTGATATTCCAGCTTAGAAAGCTTGAGTTTTTATCTCCATGAAAAGAATTTAAAGAATTTAAAGAATTCTAGAGCTTCTATACTTTAGGTAAGAATTAATATAGTCTTTATAATAATGTCTAGTAATATTACTTTATGTTTTTGTAAATCCAAGTAGTTTTATGCCTTCTGCACATTAAAACAATAACAATATTAATAAATGTTTTTAATCTTTGCCTATGTCATGAAATGTTGAAGTGGCTTTATTACTTATTGTACTTATTGAATAGAATTTTATTTCCCTATTCATGTTTTAAAAAGCAAATAAGAGCTGGCCCAACATTCAAAAATCAGAGCCAGAGGGAATCTCTTTTTACAAATGGCAAAGAGCCCCTTCCTCATCATATGAATGAGCTAAAGAAGAAAAATCATATGTTCATATAAACTGATATGGAAAAAGCATTTGATGAAATCTAACACCCATCATAGTAAAAGAAACTCTCAACGAGTCAGGAATAGAGGAGAACTTCCTCAACTAGTAAAGAACAGCTATAAGAAATCAGGAGCACGAAACAGTGTGGTTAGGTTAGCAGTGTTATCCCACCAGGGGAATAATGTGTTAGCATTGCGGTGGCAGGGTCAGGGGTAGGGAAGCACTGGACATTGTGTGGAAACACTGAAAATGGGCATTAGGATGGTGATGGTGTGTTTGGTCAGTCACACCAGATTCACGATTTTGCCAGGAGCCACTCTTGCCTGACAAGGTTGTGGTACTGGTGCTTCCTCTGGCCTACAGACATAATTGTATCTAGACATGAAGAAATGATGCCAATAAACACAGAAAGTGGAAAGGCCAGTTGGTTTCCTACGTGTATTTAACTGTCCATTTCCAGGATTGATTTGGCCAAGAATTTTGTCTGTATTGTCAGTAATCATAAGCACCAACTTAAAGACAGTGGAGATTACATATTCAATGTGTGACACTGATACCAGCAGATATTGGTCTAATGGTATTTAATTATGATATATCTGGTATGATTAAAGCCTTCGCCTTTTATGGTTTCTGATACAGAAACTGTTGGATATTTTCCCTGGAATTTGTGAAACATAGCTCTTGGTCCATTCTTCTAAAAACTCATCCTCATTGGTCCAGAGACAAATTGGTCCAGTTTCTGACTCAGAAGTTCAACTCATTTTATATCATCTTCTTACCTGAGAATAAAACTGTAAACCTTATTTCCTTTCTTTGGTGTGGTTTATATATATATACTGGCTTCAAAATACTGTTGTGTGATGACTTGCACCAAAGAATGCTTTATAAAAATTAATTAAAATATGTTTTACAGCATAGTATAATATGTTTTACAGCATAGGCTCCTTTAATGTATCTTGTTTGTAGTCTTACATCAGGGTACACAGGGAGTGTTGACATTTCTAGAATTTAGGAGATCTGCCAAAGCCATTGTCGGGCAAAATTTCCTTGTAATTATGTTACTAGAGGAAAGAGTAGATGGCGTTTTCCTGCTACCTCTAAATCCAAGAAAATGGAGTCTCAATTTTACATACTCCTTGGGAATTTTCAGCCTGACTGATTTCAGGGCTTTGGTTTTATTCGTGCTCCAAAAGTCACTATCAAGATTTTGTCCTCAATATCTCTGAGTATAAAAATCAACTTTGATAAGATGGAGCTGGATTGTCTAATTGCTCATGTTCCCAAGATCGCAAGCAAATTTACTTTTTCTTTGCTGTTATGTCACTTAAGGCAACCTTTAAAAATATATGTTGGTCTTCCTTGAACCGCTGAAAAGACAAGTACATAAACCAGAAACTGAACTTGCTACCAAAAGGCATATTTAAACCTTCTCTGAAGGACTATGGAAACCACTGATTTAAATCTGATACTCTCTCACAAACACACCAGATGTTTTATATACCAAATTATCCCTTGGTGCTGAAATCTAGATCTTCTGACATCCAAATATTGCTATTGCAAGTGCTGAAATACTCCCAAGTTTAACATGTGTAAGGAAACCAAACCTTTCTCCAGATAAAACTATGCAATCTCAAGCTATCCAGAGAGCTATGATTTATTTCAGGGATTGAAAATGTGTAGCAGAGCATAAAAAACACCATCTGACATAAGATGTTTGGATTATACTTAACATGTTTATTTTCAGAGGTTTAACACCATTGATCCATGACAGGTGTGGGGTCTATGATTTGAAACAGTTATATTTTGAGCCATTCATATCACTGCTGAAGAGATGACTTCATCCTTCCCAGTTACCATATGTCCTAATCATGTAAATGAGAAGGAAAAGAACATCTGGTCGACCATTGCTGTCTCGCTTGCCGAGTAGGACATGTGGTGTTGCATGTGCCTCTTATCAGGTTCCTTCAGGACACTGGCATGGCGAATGAGTTCATATTTTACACAGCTGGTACATTTAAAGCATACCATCAATCTTAGCTCTGCAGCATCCTTATACCTTTAGGTTTCTATTGAGCTTTTGGAGATGAATTCCATTTTAGGATTATGCAAACATCTTCCCTGGAGCTTCAAGTGAGAGTAGCATATTTTTGTAACAGCATCTCTGTATAATTTGACAGTTTATGGGTAGAAATATGGCCTAGAGAGAGACAGTTCTCTGGAAATCCTGAATTAGGATTTCTGTATTTTGGTGTTAATACTAACTGTATTTTAGCAGCCTTGGGAAAAACTCAGTAAGCTCTGTATATCTTTATTTAATCTCTTGTAAAATGTAAAATAGCTACCACATACTCATCTTGCTATTGTGTTAATCACTGTATGGAGGCTATAATATCCAGGCATTCCATTATGTACTAAGCAAATCACTTATTTTTGGGGTGCATGTTTGAATGATAATTTATTTTAAAAAGCATGATTTAAGAATTACAGCACAAGTTTGGTAACATTTATTCACTGTGTTACCTCTTATTTAGCCAGTTTGGTCATATTCTTACTTGCCCAAGGCTCTGACAGCAAATACGGACATCACGAGATTATAGTTTCTTGGGATCAGTGACCCAGTCTTTGCCATTGTTAAATATATCTGATGAAGGAATGTTTATGCAAGTAAGGAAGACTTAGTCCTAATCTAAGAAAAGCATATGGATTACCAGGACACAATCAATATCCTTGATTTTTTTACTCTTCCGAACTGAGGACAATTTTATTGCTCATTTTTTCTAAGCCTGTGTGTTTCTTGAATAATGCCCAAGTAGAATCATTTTTACAATGTAAGGAATAACTAAACTGGGAACTTTAGTTTCAGATGTAGGTATAGATACAAATATGGATTCATTTATATATATGTCTACATATATATATTTGCAAATATATATGTAATATATCAAAAAATTAAATTAAAAGTGAGCAACAGTCAAGATCTTCAGAACATGTTTAAATAATGGCCAATATAAATACAAAATACATTTTCTTTGTTATCTTTTTTCCCCATTAGCATTCACACAATGGCACAAAAATGGGTTTTCTTTTCTGTTTTTTTTTTTTTTCTCCTGCATAATCAATTCTTTAAAAAGCAAGAGAGCTGGAATGTATTTTTTTAAGCCTCTGAATGCCAGCCAGCACAGTAGGAGCAGTTAAATAATAAATAATAATAAATACTGGGTTTATTGACCCTGAACCCTTGAATTAATTAATTAATCATGATAATATGGTGAGATCAAA
>NW_006494614.1:10726684-10780391 GCF_000325575.1 Pteropus alecto | reverse complement strand
TTGCAAACCATTTTGATCAAATATAAAATGATGTCAATTATGCTCTTTAGGACCTGATAAGTTACATTTATTTAAATGCTATAAAGTACATCCCTCCAGGATCTAATGATCTCCAAAATATCACTTGTTAGGGTAAAGCATTGTAGTCTAATAAACCTAAAGACTAAAGACACAGATTCAGAATGGTGGATACCATCTATATTTTAAAAGATAATTTTCCTGAAAAATGTCCCCCTGCAACATCTAATTTGGGTATTTCAGTAAGTCTTATACAACCAGGCCACTTTCTCTTATTTGCACTGAAATTAACTTTTCCCAGCCTCCAACCACTGGTTAGGTACTAAAGGAAGAAATTTTATGTGAATATTTTGATCAATTACAAGAAACAATGTAGATGGTCCTCAGAAAAAGAGTGAGTCACCAGGTGAAGAAGGAAAGGCCAGGTCAGAACTTGCAATATACAGTAATAACATGAAGCCATAATAACACGCACGAAGATCCCGCAGTTGCAGGAATCCATAATAATAACTGTTGGAGGTATATGCTTGCTCTCGAGGATTCATTTTCTGGATTCTCTTGCTCACCCCTTGAGGAGTGTTTCAGCTGTGTAGTGGGAACCCAGGGACCTGAGTCCAGGGAACCCTCCTGAGTTTTGCCAGGAGATGTGATCTTTCCAATAAGCTGCTCAGAACATAAGCAGCAACCATAGCAAGAGAATTTCTTTTGGATAATTGAGATGCTGCCTTCAGGAAATCTATTTTCTCTATGATTATGGGGTTGTCTGGTTGTAGATAAGGACATCCGGGAAGTCATATTTTCAAGGCCTCAGGGTTGAGATCTGGACATTGTGTTTTAGGATTTTTCCTTTTAAAGGGCCAGATTGAATTCATTCACTCACTCAACAAACATTTGCTGAACATCTACTGTATCCCAGATATTGTAGATTCAAATAGGAATAGGATTTAACCATTGTTAAGTGGTTGTGAATTCATTGAACCATCTCTATGAGTTGAGTAGTACTTTCACATCCATTATCTCCTTTAAATAATTGAGCTGTCTTTTGAAGGATGTATCATATTTTAAGATATGGATAGTGTATCTCAGTGAGTTGATATGGTTTGTCCAAGGTTCCTTAGTGTCAAAATGTGGATTTAAGAGTTCTCTTCCTTCTTGATCTGGAGCTTTTTCTTCTACATTGCAGAGTGTATTCTTCTTCTTGAGTCTTGGCTTCTTCTTCGATAAATTAAGACAGAGACTACTTTTTCAAATTCTCCTTTTTATCTTTCTAAACACTTTATGTTTTATGAATTACCAGTACTTGGATACAAAGAATTAGACAGGGCATAATTTCAGTGACTCATCAACCCTAGTCAAATACCTCGGGACTTTAATAAACCAGTTGGGACAATGCCTTCCCAATTCAGGTGGTGATTTTATCTCTGAGAGCTTCTTGATGTTACTTCCATGAACTGCCAGGAGAGCTCTTAGAGGTGGGTCTGGTTCTGAAGACCCTTCTATAGTCTGTCCCTTCCCTAGGTCACAGTGATTGGGTAGTTAGTTGATAGTGTTTGCTAGAGATCTCTTAGCTCTTCTCTTCCTGAACCATTAGTATCACAACATCATTCCTTGGGGGTCCATCATAAAACCATCCCAGATGCTGGCTGAATGACAATCTTCTGGGATGAACACCATCTAACCTCTGTTATAGGTTTAATTTTGTCCCTTCAAAACTTTATAAACTGAAGTCCTAATCCCTAGTACTTCATAAATGTGACCTTATTTGGAAATAGGGTCAGTATAATTGTAGGTCAGGATGAGGTTATTCTAGAATAGAGTGAGTTCCTAATCCAATATGATGGTGTCCTTATAAAAAGAGAAAATTTGGACACATATATGTAGGGAGAATGTCATGTGAAGATAAAGGCAGAGATCAGAGTAAGGCAGCAGAAGCCAATGAATGCCAAATATTGCTGACAAATCCAAGAATCTAGGAAAGAGGCATGGAATAGATTCTCCATTATAGCCTCAGAATAAATGAACCCTAATAATGCTTTGAGTTCAGATGCTTAATCTTCAGAACTGTGAGACAATAAATTTCTGTCTTTTAAGCCATGGGTCTCTAATCCCCAGCCATGGACCAGTACTAGTCCGTGGCCTCTTAGGAACTGGGCCACAAAACAGGAGGTGAGTGGTGAACGAGCCAGTAAAGATTCATCTGTATTTGTAGTCACTCCCCAGCAATAGCATCACTGCCTCAGCTCCACCTCAGATCATCAGGCATTAGATTCTCATAGGAGCACCAGTCCCTGGTGCTAAAAAGGTTGAGGACTTCTGGTTTAAGCCATCCTGTCTAGTGGTACCTTTTTATGGCAGCCCTAGAGAAGTAGTATACCCCTGATGTAATAGACCTGGCTTAGAGAGAAAGGTATTTTTCTTGGCTCAAGATGATATCTTCCTGAATTCTCACCATTAATAGAAGAATATCCACGCATACCTTTCTACATGGGACTATTAATCTTCCTCACATGGATCAAATTTCCACCAGTTGCCCAAAAACTTATGCCAATGACCTAAAGTTTTGGACATTCCTTCCTCTCATATGTTTTCCTAAAGGCCTTTCTGTTAACTTCTTTGATTCCAAAGGCCTTTGACTACTTGAATTTCTAATTACAATTGTGTAATTCTCAGTGTGCTTCTCATTATAGGAGAAAAGAGGAGTACATGCTTTGATTTGCAAAATCTGTCACTATTTGAGATGCTACCTTCCTCCCTACTAAAAAACACCAGTGAGTGTCCTTCATCTCCTTCCCATATTGAGCCCAGTGCTCCATTCCTCCATGACGACCTACTGAATGTGAGAAGATATTCGCTAACAATACATCCACTAAGGGGTTAATATCCAAAATTTATGAAGAACTCATACAACACCAAAAAGACAAACAGTCTGATTAAAAAATGGGCAGAGGACCTGAGTAGACATTTCTCCAAAGAGAACAAGAGAAGGCCAATAAACCTATGAAAAGATGCTCAATGTCACTAATCATCAGAGAAATGCAAATTAAAACCACAGTGAGATATCACCTCATACCTGTCAGAATGGCTATCATCAATAAATCAAACAGCAAATGGTGGTGAGGATGTGGAGAAAGGGGAACTCTTGTGGACTGTAAGTGGGATTGCAAATTGGTGTAGTCACTGTAGAAAAACAGTGTTAAAAATACTATATGACCCGACAATTTCACCTCTGAGTATTTATCCAAAGATATTCAAAACACTGATTTAAAAATATATCCATCCTTACGTTCATTGCATCATTATTTACAGTAACCAAGATATGAAAGCAATATAAGTGTCCATTGATAGTTGATTGAATAAAGAAGATGGGGTACATGTATACAATGGAATATTACTCAGCCATAAAAAGGAATGAAATCTTACCATTTGTGACAACATGTATGGACCTAGAGGATATTATACAGAGTGAAATAAGTCATACAGAGAAAGAGAAATACCATATGATTTTACTTACATGTAGAATCTAAAAAACAAAATAAATGAACAAATACAAAAAAGAAACAAGCTCATAGATACAGAGAACGAATTGTAATAGTAATAACTGTGGTGTTAACTGGGTACTAGACCTTTTGGTAGGAACACTTCATAGTTATGTAAATGTCTAACCACTATGCTGCACACCTGAAACTAATATAATATTGAATGTCAACTGTAATTGAAAAATAAAAAATTAACAAAAATCTCCAGAGAGCATTGGGGAGTTTTTTTACTTCTTAAAATAAAATAAAATAAAACAAAATAAAATAAAATCGGGGTTATTTAGAAATATTTAAAAAAGCTGTACTTACGGATATGCAGGAAAGAAAATGAAAGTATAAACCACAGCAGTGCAAGTTGGAATGAAGAGAAAGGCATTTATGAGTTTAAAAAGATAGAATAGATGATATATTCAAGAGTGTGAAGAAGAAACAGGAATCAAAGGTGGCTTCCAGATATTTTATTTGTCCATAAAGGTAATGGAGATACTAAGATAAGAAAGAAGAGTAATGAATTTTCTGAGAATGCTAATGGTTTCAGTTTGGGAAATATTGAGTTTGATGTACTCATACGGGATATCTAAGGAAAGAGAACTATATAGGCAGTTGAAAATATTGGGCAAGCACTCAGAAAAGATATTTAGAAATAATTATAACAATAACAGCAAAATAATATCAGCAATTTATTGGATGCTTACGATATGCCTGACACTGTTGCTTGGTCTTTGTGTGCATCATTTCACTCAGTTCCTTCACAGTGTTGTGAAGTATTATTTCCTTTTTATAGGTGAGAAAACTCGTGGTCATACAACTATTAGGTAACAGAGTTGGGATTCCATCCCAGGTCTGCCTGACCTCAAAGCCTGTGTTCTCAACCTCTCCCTTCTACTGCGATTGCTTGCATGTATGTGAAGCTATTAGATGAGATCCCGCACTCCCTGTCCATGGAAGGAAATCCATAAAGGTCTGCTAGTAACTGAACGAAGGTCTGGATACTACCAAGGTTAGCTACCAGAAAGGAAAGGGTTGCACAGTAGATTAAAAAACATCGACAAATAACAGGCACCACTAGTGATAACATAGCATTAGCTGCTGCTGCATGGATGAGAGACCCAACAGCTTTCTTTCAGTTGAGGAGACAGTTTCTTTAACCCTTATATCTCACAGAAGCCCCCACTGAAGATGGTTCCACCTAGCCGGGGTGAAGATCCCTTTAGGCATCAGGTTCTCCAAGACTCTCTTTGCTATTCTCATGAACCTGGTGTATGCTGTTTTTCTCTCCCCAGCCCCTCACAGCTGTTCAAGAGATTCACTGCAGGTCTGTGGGTCCCAAGGAAAGTAACAGTTAACAACCCCATTTTGAAGAATGGAAAAATTGAAAGTACACTTCCAGATCAGTTATCCTGGCATGTAATCTCCAAGAAGGCTCAGGCTTTAGGCCAGCCTGATATCTTCTTATGATTCCTAACCCACCTGTCTGGGTCAATAGAATTACGCACACAACACTACATTCCCTTAAAAGGGTCTATTTATTAGGGATGCAGTAAAAAAAAAAAGAGAAAGAAAAGGAAGAGAAAAAAGGAAGGAAGGAAGGAAGGAAGGAAGGAAGGAAGGAAGGAAGGAAGGAAGGAAGGAGAAAGAAAGAAAGAAAGAAAGAAAGAAAGAAAGAAAGAAAGAAAAATAGGATGGAAGGAAGGAAGGAAGGAAGGAAGGAAGAAAGAAAGGAAGGAAGGAAGGGGAAAGGAAAGGAAAGGAAAAAGAAAAGAGGCAGATTTAGATGCACATTGTAGCAACTCTCACTTGGGATTCAAACCTTCCAATAATCCTTTCCCTGACTCCTGACTCCTATACTAAGAAAAGGGGCCTGGAAGTTGCCCTATCAGAAAAGAGGGCTTTTCTCTTACAACTTTATTTATCCACTTGTTAGAAGTACACATGCACCTTCTTTTGATTCAATTACTTCATAGAGTGGAGGGATTGAACAACTCAAAGTGGGGCCCAGGGCTGCAGCATTACCGTCACCTGGGAGACTGTTAAAAATGCAGAATCTCAGGCTCCACCTCCAACCTGCTGAATCAGAATTTGCCTGAAAATAATCTCCAGAATATTAGTATGCACACTAACATTTGACAAGCACTGGTTTAGAGGATCCAAGTTCAAGAATATGAAAAATTAATACATTCTAGCAATCAGGAGTGGCGAACATAAGCTCATTAACTTTTGTTTCATCACTAGATTTTTCTATCCATAAAACACATTAATATACATTCTCCCTTCCTTACCTTTCAAGACAAGATAATCATAATCAGAACTTTATGAAACCCTCTACTCAAGCAAAAACTAGAAATTAAGTTTGCAGTTTGAGGATGTGAGTATCCAGATTTGTTGTTTCCCATTCAAATGTATATGTCTAAAATTCTATCAAGGTTACCAGGTGATACTTAAAAACCACAAGCAGTTTGTCTCTGAAAAGAAAAAGAACACTTTCTATTATTAAGCAGCTGAAATCAATGTAATGATTGAAAACAAATAAGCATTATCTTTTTGACTTCAGATACATTTTCAGGATTTGAGATGTGGGTCATCAACAGGTGAGAAGCCAAAATCAACCAATCAAAATGTGAGTAAATAAACAAGGAAAATAAGTAGAGATCAGGTTGGGTGCTACTACAATATAAAGGAGGCAGGAGGACGAATGCTGCTAGATGCATAACATCGAACATTGAATTGACAAGGAAAGTGGATTCCATGTGGATGTCACTGGAAAACAAAGGCTGAGATTCTGCATACTTCTGCATAGAAGACAAAGAACCAAGGCCACTATATTTCAAAGGAAACTGGAAGCAGGAATTAAAATCTTAAAGTAGCGCTTTTTACAACATTGATTTACATAACAAGACGACTGGAAGAATTTAAAGTTTTGATCTGACACTGAGACTCACTGGGACCCTCAGTCTACTGAACAAGTTATGATTTTGTCTGGAAAAAAATCCTCACTTTTAAAAGTAATTTGTCTCATACAGAATAATGTCAAGCCTAAGGACATTATGTCATCACATAAATGTCAATGTCAAGAAAATATCTTTTAGATAGAAATACCTTTCTGATTTTTGTATTGTGATGAATCTATTGTTAAGAATGTGCTTTGAAGACTATAAAATCTTTCAAGGTTGTGGATCAAGTATAATTTTTACAATTAACTCACTTTAAGAGAAAAAGGATTCATAAGAGGCCTCATGAAAA
Source organism: Pteropus alecto (assembly GCF_000325575.1). Lineage (NCBI taxonomy): Eukaryota > Metazoa > Chordata > Mammalia > Chiroptera > Pteropodidae > Pteropus > Pteropus alecto. The sequence goes on along the minus strand of NW_006494614.1, from coordinate 10,773,597 downwards.
TTTAGATTCATATAGTTAAAGTTAGCTTGGAAACAAAAGCTAAAATTCAGAAACTTTGTGACTTATAGCTTTGATGTGCAATTATCACTTTCTTTTCTGGATCTTCCATTTTAACAGCCTAATACTTGATAAGAAATGTATTCACTGAAGCAGTAGAATCTACAGCACCACAGGTCACTTTGATTGAATAGGTGTTTTCACTTTAATTCAGTTAGTAAATTAAGGTCGGATTTCTTGCTGTGAGCAATGTTTATCTCACTGTAATAATGGGTGTAATATGTTATGTGTGAGACCTTGTTCTTTTTACAAAAAGATATTCCTTTTGTAAAGCCCCATTAAAAATAGATTTTCCTAAAATAGAACTCCCATATTACCCAGAAATCCCACTTTTGGATATTATCTAAAGAAATCAAAAACACTAATTAAGAAAGATATATGCATTCCTATGTTCATTGCGGCATTATTTACAATAGCCAAGACATGGAGGCAACCTAGGTGTCTATTGACAGATGAAAGGATAAAGAAGATGTGGTATCTATGTACAGTGAAATAGTACTCAGTCATAAAAAATGAAATCTTACCTTTTGTGACAACGCGAATGGACCTAGTGGGTAATATGCTAAGTGAAATAAGTGAAACAGAAAAGATGAATACCATATGATTTCACTTACATGTGGAATCTAAAAAAGGTTAAGGCTATTAAACAGTGCAAACTGCCAATTATAAAATAAGACATAGGAATGTAATGTATAGCATAAGGAATATAGTCTAACATTACGATAATGTACGGTGACAGATGGTTGTTAGGCTTATTGGAGTGATCACTTCGTAAGGTATATAAATGGCTAATCACTATGTTGTACAACCAAAAATAATATAATATTGTATGTTAACTATAATTTAAAAATAAATTTTAAAAAAGTTCTATTCACCAAAATTAAAGAAAAAACTTTTCTTTTTTTGACATTTGTACCATAACAAAGCAAACATGAGGATTTTATAAGCAACCAGAGAGAAAAGTCACCTTACAAATGAAATGACTATTAAACAGACAGATAAATTTTTAACATCAACAAGTGCCACCAGAATGATACATTCAAAATGCTGGGGGAAAAAAAAGTAATTATTAGTTATCTAGAATTACCAGGCAAAACTATCATTCAAGAGTGAGGACACAATTAAGACATTAAAAAAAAACAAAAAACAAAAAACAAAGACAAAAATAAAAAAACACACACTTTAAGAAAAACGCATAGAAGAAGAGCTTTATAGCTTTGATATATGAAAGATTTCTTGAATAAGACACAAAATACACAAGCCAAAAAGGAAAAGATGGTTAAAATTGACTATATTAAAATATAAAATAAAATTAAAAAGACAATCCACTCTAGAAGATTTTTGTAATGCACATAAAGATTAGTACCCAAAGTATATTAAGAACTCTTATAACTCAATAAGAAAAAGAAAGAAAATAACTAAGAGAAACATGGAGAAAAGATATAACATGTAATTCACAGAAGGTGAAAGCTGACTGACCAATAAATGTAAGAAGTGTCCAACTTCTCTAATTATCTGAGAAATTTAAATTAAAGCAAGAGAGATAGACCATTAGGTTATTAGTGAGATTCGCAAAAATTAAGAATTCAGGCAACTCCAAGTGTTAATGATGTTGTGGGAACATTGCTGATGGGACCATAAATAGGACGGCTACTTTGGAGAACTATTTGGTAATATCAAGTAAAATTGGAAATGCACGAATTCTACGATCCAGCATTTCCACCTGTAGGTATGCACTAGGGCTACAGCACTGCAGAGACCTGGGGCTATGCAAGGCACAGCCTTTCATATCGTAAAGCAGCTCTCACCAATGTGCACAAAGAGACCCATCTGAAAAACTGGAGGAAAAACTAGAGATTTGGGGATCGTATTCATTAGAAGTTGTCCTTCTGGTCCCACTCTAGTTTCAAGAAGTTGAAACTAGAAATCGTAGACATATTTTGGTATTTATGTAAGAAATACAATCTATGACTCCTATCAAAAGACATACTGAAGAAAAAATAAGGTTTTTTTTGCCCTATTTCATAAGATTAAAGACTAAACATACCTTGATATGTTTATGTGAAAATATAAAGTTCTGAACTAAACAAAATGCAATTTTCCTTTGTTTTACAAGGTAGTTGCATTCCTAGAAAATTAAAAAAATATTTCTGGACATTTGAATGGTACCAAAAACAAGAAAAAAGAGAGAAAACAAAACACATCTTTATATGTAAAACTGAGTTAGCATCAAGGCTCACAAAATTATAAACAAGTTTTTAGCTCTTAAATGCCTGGCATGACATTTAACATTTGAGAGTCACATGGGAAGCAGGACAATTCTTTGTGTGGTGACCTGACCCTGCATGAGGATAGTTAGCTTCATTGACCCCTACCTACTAAATGCCAGGTGTGCTCAAGACACTGAGACAATAAAGCCCACTAGGGATTGAGACCCACTATTCAATCTAGACCTGACTCAAAATTTTCTCCTTCCTGGAAGCTCTTTATTATTCATTTCTCTGCACCTCCACAGTGCACGTGACCAAAATAACATTTGCCCCATTATATAGCAATGAGCTTTTTACATATCTGTTCTCTCATCCAAACCAAGGCTTCCCAGAAGACTGTGACCATGTGTTATTTTCTATACCCAGAGCCTAGAAGTGCTCAATAAATGTTTGCAGTATGAAAAATAATTTAATCAAATCTAGTGGTTTAGGTATGTGTTTCTAGCATGTCACTGGACTGCTTGCTGCCTTTATTCCTATTCCAAATGAAAGCTTTTATCTATAAAAGGCTAATAAAACAAGAGTCCTTTAGCAGAAGTCATCTTCGGTTTTTTAAAAAAGTTTATTGTGTACTGCTGGCACCTTAGATCAGTTCTTATTTACTGAATTTCTTCATCTACAAGGAAAATAGGATAAAGAGGGTCATAGCTCTTGTTAGGGAAATATGTAACTATAACCTGCCAACATTTAAGAAATACTGAAAGACCTAGATTTTGCATGCATTCTTCACTCTGTAGGGCAGCCACCCTGAATTTTTCCTCCTTCCTTTGGTTATATCTTTGTCTAGGAACTCTCATTTGGCCGGTTCTGGTTCAAAATTCATCATAAAGATATACCCTGTGGTTCTAGATGAGACTTCACATTCTAAGACACATGGATTGGTGGGATAGTCCTACTAATTGAAATAAGACTTTTCACAATATTTAAACCATAAATGTTGTTAAGTGAACCCAAGAAGAAATCAAGAGGATTCATGAACAGATTTATAAATTTTCTTCCTTCTGCATTTTAATTATACTGGCATTTTAATTGCACCATAATTGCACTTTAATCGCATGTATTTGTATAAATTAAAAAATAATTAGAGCTCTGCAGCACTATGGGAAACTAATTTATGCATATAGACCTTTAAAGATATTCATGTGAAGAATGATTTCATAGTCCTCACCATGGTAGACACGTTAAAATTGTCCTTTTTGAAAAGGTCTGTAGCTATCTAGATTGATGTGCCTTCCTGTTCTTTTTGTGACTCAGAAATCAAGATAGAGCTGGAGCTTGAATGGGGGGCGGTGCTTGGTATTCATGGAATTCCCAGCTTGGGAAGTTCTTTAAATATTAAAAAATGTAAAAATGATATATGCAAGAAATACAATGCATAACTCCTAAATAAATACACACACACACACACACACACACATTCTGTTTTCTGATAGGAATCATACATTGTATTTCTTACGTAAAAATATATATGTGTGTGTGTGTGTATGTATGTAATATTTTTTCTAGTGTAGCCCTGAGAAGTTTCTGTGCTCTGCTTGCATATGGAAGGTAAGGATAAGATGAGTCACTAAATTAGGGCAACAGAACCAATAAAATGTTAACAATCTTCTGGGTACAGGTTATCATGGCAAAGCACATATGTGTGATGTTAGGGCCATTTATCCAGCAAGCATTTATCGTATACCTACTGAGATACAGCCTCAGCCTGTTTCACAGGTCTTTTACCCAAATGCAGTTTGAAATTTTTTAGCCTTCACTTCTATCTCCTTACTTAATGTTTTAGTTTTCACTGGAAACATGAGCATTACATGATGTTGGCAAATTGTTGATTGGGCTCCTTGATATCCTGGTTCTCTGCTGCTTCAGTATATGCCCCTCACTTCATCACCCAATATCCCAGAGAGTTCTTAGTGGCAGGCTTCTTGCTTTAAAATTGCATTTTTATCATTTTGGAAAGGAAAAAGCTAAGCAGCTTAGTAACTTAGATTGTATTACTTCCTTGCCCTGAGATAATGGCACTGATGCTTTTGTAAACAACAAGATCCAGCATAAGTAAACTTCCTGCCCTCTCCTATCTCAAGGCCTGTACTTGAGCTGTTCTCTCTGCCTGTCCTTCTGGGTCATCCTCCCCCTATCCACATAGCATTCATTCTGTCTCTCCCAAAAAAATTTCCTGGGCACCCCATGTGGCATTCTTCTTTCCCTGTATTTTGTTCTTACAGCATATTCTGCATCCTTCTCTTTTGTAGCATTTAGGTTTCAGTTCCTAGAGGTCAGGGATGATGTCCTATTTATTTTTTAGCTACTTAGAGGTCAGGGATGATGTCCTATTTATTTTTTAGCTACAGATATAACAGGAGTCTGATAGTCAAAGGGCAAATACCTTTAGGCACACGCACGCATGTGTATGTGTGTGTGTGTTAGTGAACTACAACCCCCATTAGAATCTTCTGTGTCTATTGTTCCATGAAAATACATTAGTCAACATACTTAGGGGAATTTGTATGCTCCGTTTTGGTCTGTGGCTGGGTTCCCTGACCTTGTTCTTTTCTGGAGCTGCTCTTTGCAGAAGGAAACTCAACGCTTAAAATGTGTTCCAGGCCTTGGAAGCACGCCCCTCTCTAAAGGGCATATCTCTTTACAGTGGAGAGAAATGGAGGGGAGTTATATCTCATTTGGACATTATCCTCAGATGTGTTCTGGAGAGAAGAAAATCCCAGAAGGAATACTTCTCATTCAAGCCAGGTAAAAGTTATCATAAGAGTCTTCTGTCTCTTGAAAACAATTAATCAGAGGAGAGCAGCTCCAGGTTCCTGCCACCTTGGACTAAACCTTATTCAGGTCCAGATACTGCCCCTGAGCACCAGGAACAACAGCATTTACCCTTGCCCTAGCCAAGTACATGAGTTAGGCTAATGGTAGCTACTATTACAGATAGATTCCACAGTGTATAATATCTCAAACACAATGGCAGTTTATTTCTTGCTAAGGTAGTAGTTCAAAGCAAAGATTCCTTGTTGGTAGATGCTTCCTTTATTGATTGATTCTGGCCCAGTCTTCTTTCGTCACGTGGCTCTTCAAAGCATAGGGGTTGACATCTTCTGCATCCAGCCAGTGGAATGGGAAAGAGAGAAAAGTTACAATAACTTCTTAAAAGCCTGGAAGTGATGCACATAATTTCCATTCACATTATAATGTCTCTGGATGCTAGAGGGCTGGGAAAGTAGTCCTTGATTGGGCAGCCACTCTCCAGAGACAACTCAAACTCTGTACCATAGAAAGGGATCATGAATTTGGGGTACAGTTAGCCGCCAGGGTTGCTCTGCTGCTTTTCTAGGGCAACACCATTTGCTGTCCAATGGCCCAGATGCCCATCTTCCATCAAACAGTTGTCTGCTGCTCACTGCCAAGCAGTCATCTCATTACTGTTGAACCACTGAAGCAGCTCTTGCTTCTGAAGAGGGCCAAAGTTTTGCCACCCCAACCAAAACTGTGCCTTTTGGGATACTGATTTTAAGCTGGTTATTAAGAAACAGAAGACTCCAAAAGAACCTTCGCTCTCCCTCTTTCATGCCTAAGAGATTCAGATGGAAAGGCCAGCTCCAGGAAGGGAATCTCAACATAATTGCCTTAGCATTAGCTACGAAGGCTCTGGGCAGGGGCCTGGTAGCTAGATTTCTCCACCCTCTGTCCCATTCTGGGGTGCCTAGCAAGAGTTGCCTGCCTTGTGTGTTCCGCTCTTACATAGCTACCTGTAAATCTTTGAAATCTCAGAGCCCCGCCCCCTTTTTCCTTTGTCCATAATGGCATATACATCTCAACTGCCCAATGCATTTTGGGTCTCATATCTTATGACACCCCTGGCATGTACATCTCTCAAAAACTTTGTATATTTTCTCTTGTTAATCTGTCTCTGTTAATTTGATTATTTGCCCAGCTAGAAGAACTTAGTGGGAGAAAAAGTATATATGTTTAGCTCCTACACTTCCTATCAGATAATTAGTTAAGTGTCCCAATGGTGCTCCCAGCTCTGTCTCCACATGTCTTGGGCAGCAGGGATGGGGGAGTGGGCAGGAGAGAAAGAAAGTCGGCCTCTCTAATATGTACTTAACAGTAGGATCTGGTGGTGCAGTTCTCACCATCATATTAGGCATTGCTCATTTCTCCCCTTCTCATAAGGGGTACATCACAGTCCATCTTTTTGGGCTCTCTAATGGTTCAAATGGTAGGGTAGAACACTTTCTAATTAATTTTACCTAAGCTTGTAGTATCTCATTTAAAACAATTGCCTTAGCAGAAGGATTCTGCTGTCTACTCTAATTATAGCTCACAACTGTGGGCCTCTTAGTCCTGGAGTTTTCTTAACCATACTTCCTTAGTCCTGAGCATATGTGGAAATGATTCTGAGGCCCCTGGTCCTTATCCATTCATCCTTTTCTCCTTAAACATCCTCTTTTACAACAGACAGATGTCACAAATTATGGCCTATCTTGGAGTTAGAAAGTTGTTTAATTTAATCAAATTTCAGAGTTTTCTTGAGAAAGGGGAAGGGTTGTGTGTTACAGAAAAGAAAATATTTCATAAGAATTTTACTCAGCAAGTACTATGTCCTATATGGTGTGAAAAGAGCTATGAGAAATATGAAGGAACATAAGTTATGGTCTCTGCTCACGAAGCTCTTATAAGTTAGTTAGTAAGAACTGCTAATCACCTAGGACACAACAACAAAAAAACAGTGTAATGAGTAACAAGGTGCTAATTCTAGGCTACCACCCAGAATTGAGGGGTGGCATCTTTATTAAGTATTCTTCCTAACAGTCTTCCTTGCCATCTTTCATTCAATAAAGTACAAAACTAAGGCTATATTTTACTCAACCTTTCCAAGTGTGATGAGAAAAAAACTTTAAACTATATTGTTATTTCATCCTTTATCTTTAAAAAGAGTGTTCATTGTTTCTAATCCTGGGAAAGTAAACCAAAATTTAACTTGCACTTTTTTAAAAAATTTTTTTAAGATTAGAAATATTTATTTATTTAACTCTTGCTCATGGTAAAAATGTAAACAACATTAAAGAGTTTACGGTGAAAAATAAAGTTTCTCTTTTACCCTGTTGTCGCAAGCAAGAAAAGTGGCTACCAAAGTAATACACTTGAACGCATTTGTGTCTTTCCACAGTGCCAAGTTTATTGAATGGAACCTTCTCAGATGAACCAATCAGGTATCTGTGCAGGTTAACACACAACTCACAAAGAGTGGAAGTACAGAGTCTTAAATAACAGAGCGAAAAGACAAAAGTCCTTAGCATCTCCAAAGCAAGGTCTGCTGACCAGCAGTGCAGATAGTTTCACGTTGTTCCTAAGCCAGCAGCTACGACGGGAGAGAAAGTCAGAGGCTTCGGCCCTCAGCATACCTGTCCATGATGCTCTCAGATTAGGCTTAAGCACCATCTGTCTGAGGTGGTTCAATTTATATGGTCCTTACAGGGTGGAATCCTTTTGCTTATCGGCTCCTGCAGTCACGCCTGACGTTAGTGTGGTTTTGGGCATTCTCGTCACACCTTAAGGGTGTTCCCATTATATGCCAGTTGACGTTACTGTCATGACTCTCATGGAATCCCTTTTGTAAAGTTCAAAGAGTCCTCATATATTTATGCCGTATACACCGGTACCTCAGACCTCTTTGGAGGCAGCCACTGTTATCACCCACCCCTCCACTTTCAGAGGTATGCTATGATTCTTCATTATTTTCCAACTTCTTTCTTCCCATTTGTTAGATCAGTAGTTCTCAAGTTTTACTGTACAAAGCAAACACTTCTTTAGATTTTTTTTTTCCCCCTCAGAGATTCAGTGGGTCTGGGTGAGTTCAAGAAATTTGCATTTGTAACCAGGTGATTTTGAAGCAGGTGAAGCATGGAACCTACTTGGAGACACTGTTTTGGAAAATAATTATGGTCTCACTGCACTGGGAACGAATTTGGTTGTCAAGTCATAGGCTGCTGTGGTAGATTTTACCTCTTCCTTTCATAATGTCACATTCACTCATCCAGTCTTTGACCTTTACAAGGGTTACCTTCTTTTTGGTTGCCATGGTGATGCACATAGGCCTTTCTCATGTAATTAGCCTAATGATGTTGATTGGTTTCATTGCCTCTGACTGACTGCCTTGCTGCTGAGCTGTGAAGTGTCATTAGCTAGACTGAGAAAACTCAATTTATTTTCTTTTTTCCTCCAGTTGTATGATTGCAGTTCATATCAGTTTTCTTATATCTGTGAGAAACAAGTAACAGTCACAAAGCTGTAGACTTTTGAGAAATGACAGTAATTTAGACATTGTTTCAGCCAATCTATAGATGGGGAAACTGAGGCCCAGAGAGATTAAGAAACACAATCAAGGTCACAAAACAAATTAGTGGCAGAACTGACAGGAAACCCGGTTTACTAATTTTGAATCTGGTGCTTTTTTCATCTTAGTGGCAGCTGAAATCACAGCAAGACATTCAAACAGTTCCTGTTTCCAAGTCCATCTACCACTTTGAAATATGTCCTCCTGTGCCCTGTCCACCTTATCTGTATGGGTCACACCAGCCCCAGTTGGTTGTCTTGCTCATGGTAGTGATAGTGGGAATTATTTCTGAACTCTCGAATATAGTAAAATCTTATCTACTTGAACTTCAGGTCACCAAATATTAAGCAATTTTGAATTGAAGGGGTTGTGGTTATTTTAAGTCTCTGTAGGGACACAGGAGGTCACAATTTTTATTCTCAGCTTCCTCAAACAAAGACTCAAGGAACAGTCCTTATTTCTTTTAAGAGGTTGGGGGAGGGTTGAGGTCATGAAAAGGTTGCTTGTTTTATAGTCTCATCCTATCTCCCTTCTGCTATTGACAGGGCATCAGTGTGGTTTATAGATTGCTGCCTCCCTTAAGGCCTAATTGCTGATATTTTGAGACATTTATCCAATCTTAAGAAACTCAAGGGACCTGATTTCAACTTTGAATTATGTATTATCCATATTTGGGATAGAATGGGAAATTTTCATGGAAAAAGCCCATCAGTCAAGCCCATGTCCATGGAGAACATGTCTGTCTTGATGAACCAGAATTATTCCAGGAAAAAAAGCCCAGTTCCTGAAATAATTATAGTACTTCAGAAGGGAAATTAAGTCTCTATTGAAAGACACATTTACTAGACTAGTGACTTTTCCCACATTTTTTTTTGTAATTTACATGTTATATTCAGGGAAAGGAAATCAACTGAGTTTTTTGGATACAAATAGTGAGAAATGAGAATTAGTTAGCATTTGCAAGCCTTTAAGCACATATAATTTTGTACTTATGTATTTAGAGCTGTGGGTGAATTACTCCATACCTGATTTAGTTGCATCTTTCAAACAGGTATTTACGTTAAGTCTGAAGATGAGTACAGACTAAGAACAATGGTATCATTTTTCAACTGTTGTAACATGTAGCCTGTAAGTCAGCTGTAGGATAAGGAATAATGCTATTGACTTATGTGCATTGTCTTGGAATTCTGCATTCTCAGGAAAAGGTTGTCAGTAGTTGCATTAGCTGTGCAGTGAGGTAGGGACAGATATCCAGGGTAAATGTAAAAACTCTGCTGTACCTGTGACCCTACTCATCCATGCTTATAATTTTTAGGGACAAAAACTTTCCATTGCTATTTTTAGTTCACTTACTTTCTTTTGAGGATGATGGTCATTATTCTGATGATGGTCATTATTTTGTTTCATATGTATTTCCCTTGCCCTTGAAATCTAAATAGATATTTGTTTTCCACCCTACCTGTTTTCATACCTACCTCATAATTGGGTTGGGCTCATTTGCATTTAGTTGTCTTGGAAGGGTTAATGATTTTATTTTCAAAAGGTCAATTGCTGGCACACAACCTATAAAATAGTTCAGTGTCTAAGATTCTTTTCATTCATTTCTCAAATACTTAGTTCTGATCTTTTAAATTTACTACTAAAAATCAGTTGCCTCTAGGAATTTCAGTATTACATTACAGCATAACAAACTATCAAATATCACTAATAGCCTATTTAGGAATGAAATGCTTTTTTTTTTCCTGTTTTTAAGCAATTTCTAATTTTGATTGAGATCAGACATCCTCACTAAGGATGCAGATAGTAGCTCCCTGAAGGAGCTAGCCGAGTTACAAAAATCATGCATGGCTTGCTCTTTCAGCCATAAGGCAAGAAGAAAACAAATACATCTGTTTCCCCCAGGCATTTAATTTGTGGCCTGAGCTGCTTGAAAAATTACTGTCATTATGTTGTTATTATTATTATTATTATTATTATTATTTTATCATTATTGTTTTTTATAATGTTTCTGAAATCTGGATATTTATCTATTTATAACTATCTGGTATTTATCTATATCCTCTCTTCAAGAATTTACTCTTTAAGACGTCTCCTTTCAAAATCATATCCAAAACAGAATGCAAGTTCTAGGATGAATATAATACACCATTTGAGACTTTGCCATACGGAGCTATTGTCTGGAAAATTGAAGCAAAAGAACTAGTTAGTGAGGGAAGAAATTACTCAACATATTTGTTTTGGCTGTTCACATCGATCGGATTTGTGGGTCATAGCTTTAATTTCTTGTGATAAAACACACCAATCCACTATTTCTTCATTGTAAATGTACCCCTTTGGACTAAGACAAAGTTGATCTAATCTCAAATGCCTTTGCTTTCCCATTGAAAAATGTGTTTGGGTAATGAACACTTCAGGGATGGATGGGAGAATACAGAGCAGCAGAGGAGGGAATAGGAGTGAGTGGTCTGAGGGCAGGATTTGGGATCTCACCAGGAAACTCAATGATAAAAAGAACTTGAAACTAATGTCCCAGTGTAAAGAGAAGAGATGTTTAGAGAGGGAGGTGCAGAACACTTGCTAGAACAAGACAAGGGGGAAGGGGGAAATATGGCAAAGAGACATTCTCTTCTGCAGGAAGAGGGAGGGGAGTGTATTATTAGGCGGCTGTAGTGAAGCACCTTGCATCTGGGCACCTAAAACTCAAGCAGATTTAGAAAAGACTAAATTTTCTTCAAGGTGAAAGAAACTAATATTTGTTGAGCCTCTCCCAGGGCCAGGCTTTCCACAGATGTTATCTCATTTAATTCTGCACACATTCTTATGAAAGAAATTATAACAATAATAGCTAACATCTTTTGCATGCTTAATATGTACCCCACATAGTGCTAAGTGCTTGTTTTGTATTGCTCCTTCATAACAGTTCTCTGTAATTGAGGAAACAGACTCAAAGAAGAGGATAACTTACTGAAGATACATAGTTAATAGAACTGGAATTTAAATCCAAATAAGTCCGACCCAAAGCCCAGAATTTCTGGTTTCCCATGATACTTCCTCAGTGAGTGAAAAGTCCACTGGAGATGGAAGAGCCATTTGTTAATTTGTGACATATTGTATCTGGTAGGTAAACTGAGTACCTGTCATTTACTTGGTTGGGCCAAGTCATTACCTAAATCCTTCAGAAGTCAAGGTAATAGTAAAAGAAAGTTCTTAGCATGAGGGTTTCCATGACTTATGAAGGGGCAAGAGCAAAGAGTAGAAATATTTGGCCCTGCCCCATCCCTAGGTTACCATCTAATGATAATCAAACACACACAAACACAAAATATTCCAAACCCTTAACCCTTTGAGCGGTAGTGATGAAAGGAATCTTAGCAGAATATGGAAACCCTTGATTGGGGTACTTTGGAAAATGTTATTTCATTCAGCATCCCGCAGTGCCTCTGGAATTCACAACTACCAAATAATGATAAGTCTAATTCTGCTTCATAACTATTTCCAACTGTGAGGAGAGGGACTTTTTCGAGCACGTCTCTGAGACTGGCTCTCCACACAGCTTCATAGGCTACTGCAGCAATATCTAGAGATAAAACTTGAGGGGAGGAAAGGGAAAGGAAGCCAAACACTAGGTAGTTGAGTAGCTAGAGCAATGCAGTTCTCCTCCCCCTGCCAGAGATTCCTGCGAGATTAAGAGAAATGTTCATCACTGGATTTCCTCAGCTTCTGATGATCCAGGATGTGGTTGTGGTATGTCAGAGTGTGGTTATTTTGAAATTTGAGGTTTATGCCCAACTACCACCAAGAATTCTCAGTGGGTGGCATTGCCTGTGCCCCTTCAGACTTAAATGGGAAAAGAAGTGAATTCAAAAAGATTTGTCTCGAAAATGCAGTATTTCCATGATTAAGTTATAACTTTTATAAATGAGACATAGTATATTTAACTATATTATGTAATGATTTTCAGCTAAAACTGTGATATACTGAAAAAAAACAGATATCAGTTCTATAAAATAAACTTGCAAAATTCTGAACTTTGTACAACTTTTTTTCAATTTAAAATGCCCCAAACTTCATGCTATACTTTTATGATAAAGACTTTATCTGACATGTTGGAAAAAAGAGAGAGTGACCTATGAGTTAAGACTTCCAGTTATCTGTGCTTTAATTTACACTAATTTCCTAAATTTCAGGCTGTGTCTGATATCCTGTCTGCTACAAGAAGCGGAAAACCACAGATGTACCTTTGAACAATTTTTTAAAGATAGGGAGTTTCAACGACTCTTTAGCTGAGAGAGCAGGAGACCACGTAGGCATATAAAAACCATCTCCCATTTCAAAGTGTAGTTTGAAAACTCAGAACACTCTAGAACAGCAGTATCCAAACTTTTGGGCACCAGGGACTGGTGCTCCTATGAGAATCTAATGCCTGATGATCTGAGGTGGAGCTGAGATGCTGATGCTAGCGCTGGGGAGCGGCTGCAAATAGAGATAGAGCTTCACTGGCTCCATGCCACTCACTTCCTACGGTGTGGCCTGGTTCCTAATAGGCCACAGACTGGTACCAGGCTGTGGCCTGGTAGTTGGTGACCTCTGCTCCAGAACACATCCTGAAACCATTCAAGAAAACCAAGTTTCACTTCAGAAATAATTAGGATTGAACATAAATCTGCTCTTGTTAAAGCGAAGGGGCTCTTTTGCAGAGGAGGAGAATAAACTAAAATAGTAGAAGTGTTTATGAAAATGTGACAGGGATAGGACAATGCCAGTGAAACTGGGCCAGACTCTAGGTTCATAGTTAGAGATTGTTTGTTGTGACATAATTTATAATTAGGGCTCAAAAGCAGAGCAAAATTATTTTGGAGGACAAAAGAAAACAATAGCCTCTAGAACCACCTATGCGGTAAAATGTCAGATACCATGGCTTTGACCATAATAAAAATTTTCTGTTCTGCCACTTTCAGATTTCATTTTCTTCTATTGAAAGCAAGAGGAATTACAAAAATCTTTTATATCAGATTTGCAAATACCAATAAGTTACCCACCCCCATATTTTCTTTATCAGCTTGCCCTTTTGACAGACAGTACACAGTAAAATGAATACATTCAGCATATTTTCCTGTTCACCAAGCATAAATTATTACTAACTGTGGTGAGAAGCTATTTGAAAAGCTGTTTTATTTTATAAAGGAGTCTTCTTTCATCTATAAATGATTTTGTTTGAAATCAAAGTAGATGTTGTCTTATCTTTGTGACCTCAGGAAACTGAACTATGATGACATATTTCCATTCGAAGGAGGGCAATGAGAGGATTCATGCATAAGCTGAATAAACTCTACTAATCTATTCCTGCTCTTGGGTCAGATTTCCAGTCTTTGAAATACTAAGAGAATTACCATAGCATTATTATGTGATACGACACCATTGCAGATTATCTGATGAGTGTGTTCTCTCTGTCAGGCTTCAGCCCTGGGTGGGGGGATTGGACTCTGCAACCTCAGAGATCCTTTCCAACTGAAATGCATTACAAAGCTTTCATCTCATAGCCCTTTAGTAATGGGCTCTTGCTCTGTTATTTTTGTTGACTTTTCGTCTCTAGTGCATTAAGTCATGATTTCCTTCAAAGATGCTCTTTCATTCCCATACCTGAAAGGATTGTGGCAATTTGATAAAGCATCTGTTTGAAGTCACACTAACAAAATGTGCATCTATCAAAGGATTATAGCTTTTATTCAATGACAAATAGCCCAGAAATTCATAAATCGTTTTCAACCAGTAGCACATTTATTCAGTCCTGATTTCATCTGATGCCTGTCTTCTGCCTCGTGTTTTCATTATAATAAACTGGGCACTGAAGTATGAAGTTGGCATTTAGCATTAACATGTTATATTGTACCCCTTATCATTTTGCTATTTTCTCAATTGATTTTTCTTTCTTTCTCTTTATTTATATTTTTATTTTGTAGTAAGGAACAATGATTTCTGAAAATGTATATTTTTAACAAAGCGGCTCTGGACCGTGACTTCTATTTGGGCAGTGGCACGAAAGAAGAGATTGGACATTTTGAACCTTGTGTGGTAAGACAGAAAATAATACTGAATCAACGACTCTTGGCTCTGAGCAGGGCTGACTCACAGCCTTGGCTCTTCCATTCAGGAGGAAGCAGGACGTGGAAGAGACTGACTCACACTTGCCCAGGCGGCACGTGCGTGAGGTTGAGCAGTGAGACCAACTGCCTGACAAGCCGTGTTGGTTGTTCTCTCAGTGAAGTGGAAAGCATGTGAAAATTATTCATCCTCATATGTTAAGTCTTAAAATAGTTTGCACCGTTGATCCATTTATAAGAAACGTGCAACCAGTTTTCTCAGCCCACCTGGAGAATGTTAAATGACCAAAAACCCTTCACGACAGAAATACATATGAAGTACAAAATATTGGGGTCAACTTTGACTATTCTCTCTTTCCTGCCCAGAAATAGCATTTTAGTTACAAGATTTTTACTCTTGAACTGCCTTGTGTGGAAGCTACCCCATTACACAATTTAGGCCCATCTAATATTTCATCTGTATCATTGTCGATACCTTTAAGGAGCATGAAAGTGGTTCCTTGTTTGGGTTCCTTGTTTGCAAGCAGCAGAAACCAATTCTGGGTAATAAAAAGGAATTACTGGAAGGACACACAGAATCAGTGGGAAACAGACAACTGAGATTTTGAATAGGTAGAAACGAGGCATCTCTGGAAAGTCAGGAATTGAGAAGCAAAACGCCTGCCTCACAGCATGCTCAATCTGGTTGGGGTCAGGACGGTCATGGCCATGGATGATGTACAACAATTCCTCTTGACCTAAGAGTGTCCAAATGATACTTTTTGTTTCTCGATGTGTTGGGGAGAAAAGAAAAAAATCTCATCCCATACCTTCCTGGATCCCTGGAATTACCATTTCTCAGGACTACACATGGTGGGATGACTTAATCACCAAAATTGAAACTGGAGAACTATTAGTAAGTGGAAAATGTTGCCGGGTGACAAATGTCCATAAGAAGGCATTTTCCCCCTTCAATGCCTCATCTCTCCAACTCATTTCATTTCAATTCAACAAACATTTATTAAGTGTTAACCCTGCACAAGGTGCTAAGTTAGGTGTTGGGCATACTGGGAAAAGGAGTCTTCTATACTTTGCTACTAATTTTATTGCATATACTGGGACAATGTACTCCCATGGCTTTTTTGAAAAATTTTATTTTTTAGAACAGATTTAGGTTCACAGTTAAAACGGAAAGGAATGTACAGAGATTTCCCATATAGCCCCTGCCTACACACATGCATAGCCTCCTCCATTATCAGCATCCCACACCAGAGTGATACATTTGTCACAGTCGATGAACCTACATTGACACATCATAATCACTCAGCGTCCATAGTTTACATTAGGGTTCACTCTTGGTATTATACATTCTAGGGGTTTGTACAAATGTATAACGACATGTGTCTATCTTTATAGTGTCATGCAGAATATTTTCACTGCCCCCTAAAAATCTTTTGCGCTCTGCCTATTCACACCTCCCCCCAACAACCCCTAACCACTGATCATTTTACTGCCTCCACAGTTTTGTCTCTTCCAGAATGTCATATAGTCAACATCACACAGTATGTAACCTTTTCAGATTGGCTTCTTTCCCTTTGGAGTATGCATTTAAGTTTCCTTTATGTCTTTTCAGATTTTTTTTTTTTAGTGTATAATATTTCATTGTCTGGATGTACCAGTTGAATTATCCATTCACCTGCGGACATCTTGGTCACTTCCAAGTTTGTGAAATTATGAATAAAGTTGCCATAAATATTTGTGCTTAGGTTTTATGTTGACCTAAGTTTTGAACTCCTCTAGGTAAATACGAAGGAACATGACTGCTGGATCCTATGGTGAGAGTTTGTTTGGTTTCGTATTCTCATGGCTTTTTATTGAGGAGTTAGGATGAAGGACTGGCCACCTCTGGCATGTACTCCAAGGTTGTCTTCTGAGATTATCTGAAATCTTTCTTTGACCTCTCCTGTGTTCCCTTCTGTACTTCTAGCTGGTGTTCTTTCACCCTCTAAGGTTCACTCTTCCCCCTCCCTTTCCCTGTGTCTTGGTCTTATTCCCAGCTACCTGTCAAATAATGTCATTTACGTATTAGGTGAAAACAGGCATAAGGGAACTTACTGTGGTACTAAAAATGCTCTAAATCTGGATTGTGATGATGGTTGTCCAACTTAGTAAATTTACTGAAATCAGTAAATTTTAAATTTAAGTTTAAATTTAAAACAGGTAAAGCTGATAGCATGCAAATAATACTTCAATTAAATTGTTAAAAAAAAATGTTGGGAGATAATTAAGGCTGGAAAATGCACTCATTTGGTTGGAAAAGTCTTTCAGAGTGGAAAAAGCCAATTGAGCATGGTGGGATGATGGAGGTAGTGTTTGACAAGCTAGCCTAGGGCATGGATGATGCTGGGGTTAAAGTAAAGTTCACATGGGCTTGGAGAGCAGTCCAACTACTTGCTTTTTGATCATTTGTCATCACTTTGCTTCAGAAAACTTGGGGCTCAACAGGTGTTCTCAAGGGGTACCCAATGCTGGTCTATGAGTGGAGACTGGGCACCTCACACTACAGGAGCTTCTCTGAGGAGGAGCGGAGAGAAAGATGAGAGGCCTGTTTCTTGTAATGGAGGACTGTTTTGTGTCCCTCCTTTTCTTCTTAAATGCTACGCCATCCCCGGAAGTTCACATGGGAGGAGAGGATGAATGGAGAAATAGCATACTCTCCCTCTCCACAAAGGTTTCCAGCCCCTGAAGTATGCCGTAAGAAAAAGAATAATAAAATGCCTCATGGGATTAGAAAATTTGTTCCAAGAACTCTAAATCCCAGAGACTCCACGAAACTAACTTAGAATCTCTTCTTCAAATGTTGATCCACGGCCTACTGGCCATTCTGTTAATAGAATTATTTGTTTCAGAAGTTATCTTTGTTCTAGAAAGCCTGTCATAATCTTTAATGCTTATCACATCCAACCTCAATGATTTTCCTGGCTTTTGGGGTCCCCAGCAACTATGTCTTAACTCTATGTTTTCTCTCACTACTCTTAACGTTAGCTTTCCGTCCTGTATTGAGTTTGCCTTCTTTAACCATTTACTGCCCTTACTGTCATACTTTTCCTTGTCTATAATGAGTTCCTTCTATGTCTTACTCAGGCTGGCTCAAGGGCCACATTCCTCTAAAGCATTTTCTCTGATTATTTCTATGCCATAGCATCCTACCATTCCTCTGAACCTAACAATGACTACAATTCGTATCGCACAATTTGAACTTGATTATTCTATTATTCATTATTTTCCTCATATGTTTTTCTTCTTAAATCTTACGTGAGTTTTGTGGCCTGCTCTACAAAGGGGAGATCTTCTATTTCTTTGGCATGTACAGTTGTGTTGGAACCCCCCAAATACTCTGCTATTCTTTGCTGGCCTCCTAAATTTCACTGAGCTGTGACCTTGGGGTTGTGTGATAAACTATCTCAAAGGCTACTCTCTATTTCTATGTTTAGAGTGATTTGGGGAGGGAAATATTTATTGACCCCTCTGTAATGTTTTAATGGAAGATAGAACTTCTCTCTTCCCAAAAAGGGCCACATTGGACTCAACTTTTTCTGACATTTTCTCTACCTCTCCCCTGAACCTGCTCCTCCTGTTGGGTGAATGAATGATCACTAAAAATGGTCAAGCTTGATATTCCTTTTGGTAAATTACAAGAGGATGGACTTGTTTTCCTCAAAAGAGAATGTATATATGTCTATGTCTCTCAAAAAAAAAAAAAAAAAAAAAAAAGGGCGGGCTCCACTTTTTCTCCTTTCATTGCCTGTCTTCTGATCAATGAGAAGGGCCACTTTCCCTTGCTTTCTATACCAAAGCAGGGTCTTCCTATGCTGACGATGGTGATGGGGAAAAGATAGGCATTTTCACTCTGCATTCCAGTTATTCTACCTACAACTAGGGGGCTAATAGGTCTCCCATTTCCCATTTGTCTGTCTGTCCTAATTTGAAGTAGGGGATATGAAGTCAAACCACATTCTCCAATCCAGCAGTTTCCAAGAAGCCTAAACCTCAGGCAAGGGGCTATTTAAGTGGTCGCTTAGTCTATTAATAAAGCCAGTACTTGGATTCTTGTTCAGATGTCTGTTCTGGCATGTCTACTCTAGTGACCAAAGCAATGAAGAAGAGGATGGGTGAGTGTTAGTTTGGGACCCCAAACACTACATTAAACCCCTAACATGAAATAAGTTCAAGAACTGGATTAACCAGATGGTTATGTAATTTTAGTGGAGCATGAACTATAATCTTATGTGGAAATGGTCTATGTGGCCCAAACACTACATTAAACCCCTAACATGAAATAAGGTCAAGAACTGGATTAACCAGATGCTTAGGTAATTTTAGTGGAGCATGAACTATAATCTTATGTAGAAATGGTCTATGTGGCATTGGTGTGTGTGTGTGTGTGTGTGTGTGTGTGTGTGTGTGTGTGTTAGAGGGCTATACAGAGCAACAGTGGAGTGAGATTCTCAGGCAAGCCATCAAAACTGCCAGACCCTGAAGCCTACATTGACTTAGTGGGGACCCTGCCAATTTGTGTAATGCCTGCTAAGATCTTTCTGAGTTTGTGGTCCTCTATGTTATTTAACTCCCTTCAAAACCTCTTGGCCAACCTCAAGCATTATTGAGCCCCCCTTTAGCTTGTGTTAAAGGCCACATTTGCAACATCTTCCACATTTTGGTCTTCCCCAACCAGTGTGGAAACAGCTGATAGTGACATCTTGTTAGCAGCGCAGTGCTGGGAGGAAGTAGACCCAAAGTTAGTGAGCATCCTTTTTCAGATGCGAGAGATGCATTTCAGCATATACTCACAAGCACATAGATATATGCCAAAGGTATTACCCCTTTCTAGTGGCTGGCACACGAATGACTGGGGTTGCTCAGGATTCCTGTGAGAACCTCCTGAACTCTGAGCCTCCTCCGGACCCCATACGGTTCTATGTGTAAAAGAAAAAGATGATGGGATAGAGCATGATTTCCAGTGTGACTTGAAATCAGGAATCATGTTATCGGGTTTTGTTGGTCTCCTGGCTGAGAGACCTGTTTATTTTTATTAATAAGACTCCATATTCATAAACAAAAGTATAATAATGCACTGTAAGACTGTGCTCTTCTGTTTTCAAATAGAAAAATGCATCCTCTCCCCTTTGTCCCCTTCTTCCATGGAGGCTAATGAGCTTTGAAATTCCTTTGATTCTGAATGAGCAGCCCAATGAAAGGGCCTTCATTTAAAATGGAGAGGCTGAGCCAGTTTGCTTTCTCTCCAGCTTCCTTAGTGAGCTCCGCGGCCGACCTTTTGGCTCAGCAACTGGCCTGCTAGTTAAATGCAACCACCGAACATCATTTGACAGGATTTCCAGCCTATTAAAAATGGAGTGTAGCCACCTGGGATTCAAGCATAAAGATAATAAAAGAGTACCTAATAAAAACTTAAAACACGTGTGCACATATCCCAAGGTAGAGCGGTCTTTAACCCCCACTAACCCTTTAAGATTAGGATTCAAAGACCAGGATGAAGAAATGAAACTAGAACTACAAAACTAGTAGGGGACACTTTCAAACACTGGGTTTTTTCTTTTTCTTCCAAAATTGTTTTGTAAATGA
Source organism: Pteropus alecto (assembly GCF_000325575.1). Lineage (NCBI taxonomy): Eukaryota > Metazoa > Chordata > Mammalia > Chiroptera > Pteropodidae > Pteropus > Pteropus alecto. The sequence goes on along the minus strand of NW_006494614.1, from coordinate 10,753,204 downwards.
TGGAGCAGTGATACTGATTATGTTGCTTATACTTAATTTATATTTTATATATTTTAAGATGTAGACACTGGTTGTATAAATCAGTAAAAGAATGTAAATATTCACATTTAAGAACAAAACCGTCTCTTCTAACTTTAATGAATGAAGTATGTGGTGAATGTAGGAAAATCAGAGTGTCAGCCTCTAGAACCTTAGATGACATGTCTTATGGTGGGGTTCAATTTATCACTGCCCTCACCTGCTAATGAATAAAAATATAAAACATACAGTTTCTGAAAACCTCCTGACATCATCTTCTTGCTCTTTCTCTGTTTTTTTTTTTTTTCCTTATGTAACTTTAAAAAAGATCTGGTTTTCCATGTAATAATCAAAACATGTAGATGTCCCCCAGTTTACTGTTTCATGCTGCCTATCATTCAGCTACCTTTTATACATTTTCACATTTCCTTCTGGAAGAGTAATGCTGGTTTCCCTCACATGCTGACAACAGAGACAGGTGTGTCTTTAGACAGCAGGGAAACTCACACCCATGCTGTGTTCAGAAGCAGGACTTGACTATGAAATCCCTAACACACACCTTGGAAAGTGAAGTGCCAAAGGCCATTGTGATCTATGATCCTGGAGGCACCTAGTTATTAATCCAGACTGAATATCCCAAAAAGTGGTCACAGAGGTGAACACATTGTTAGAAGGAGGTTGCTCTTGAAGATATGATCTAGGACTTCCTGAGATGGCCACTATGAAGGCTTTAACTTCTTGAGTATTTTTCTTTTGGAATACAAGGCAATTTATATTTAGTGCAAGATTTAAAAACTTTTCTTTCTGTTGAAATTTCTCTTAATTAATCTTACCTTTCAGGAGATTCTTATATTCCCATTCTCTTGCCATTTCAGGAGCACGAACAGAATAGAAAAGAATGTAAAAGGGCATTTTTATTAGAGAAAGCTCTATCTATCATCTATCTATCTATCTATCTATCTATCTATCTATCTATCTATCTATCATCTATCTAGGATGCAGGATCCTACAAACTAACCTTTGATACATAAGAAGATTCAAGGAGGCCAAGTATGGAGAGCTGAATTACTGTGCCCAAAGACTACCTGGGTCAGTTGCCATTATGATCACAATTCTCTTTCAAAATGAATGCCTAAAAATGAGTTTCGCTAAATCTTTGAGCACTTAACATTTTCCTCATGTATTTAATGATATAGATGTGGAAAAAGCAGCTGCAGTTCCTTCAAGGACTGTGTTAGCTCAGGTAGTTAATATTCCTTGAAGACCACTATTTGCCTAGACAAACCTGAATGCCTCTTTGGCCATAATTGGTGATTCAACTGGACCAGAATTTTCAGCAACAAAAGTGGCACAGGAATATAAAGATCAAACATTTGTTCTCATTTAAAAAGAAAATATTTTGGAAAGTGGAAGGATTTTCTTGTGTGTCTTGCTTTTGTGGTCTCCAAACTGAGTATGTTAGTCCTGAGCTCCATAGTTGCAGCTGTTTACCCACAGATCACAACAACTGGGAAAGGAGAAGCTGCCAGTCTAGAAAACCCTGCTCTTGCCTTTGGTAAGAGCGATTCAAGCGTAAAAACAGAAGTTAAGTCAAGCCTGGGCATTAAAAACTGCTTTTTCAATTAGGCAAAACCATTCTTCTATAATTACTGAAGCCAGAAGTTGTTTAAATAGGAAAAACTTGTTTGGGTGGTTTCTTGATTTTTGTTGTTGTTGTTAAAATAGTTTTTTATTCCTTTAGAAGACATTACAGTCACATCTTGATAACTTAATTTGAATTAATTTTTTTTAAAGAGATGAATTAATGCCACATTTTGTTTATAATTATAAGGATCAGTGGCTGCCCCAGGCCCCCATAAAGCCAGGGGTCCATTTATTGAAGGATAAAGGACAGAAAACTAAGCTGCTTTGCCTGGAGGGCTTCCACAGGCTAGGGGTTTGAGAGAGGTTTTATCTCTCTAATGAGTATAATATTAAAATTAGGTGGGTTCAAGAGGTTTTATTTTTGCAGTATTTGAACTATATATAAATGGACATCTGCAAATGCCAATCATGTGACTTATGTGGGCACAATTAATTGTTTGTGCTCACACATATGCTGACAGCATTTGTTTTATGCACCTGCTTCTTCTCCAGTTCCAGTTTGCTTCGATCTTTTGATTTTGTTTTAATGTGCAGGCGTTTGCTGAAGTGTAACCACTTAGAGAGCATCTGGGCTCACATGGGTTTGAAAACCGAATCCACATTTTAACAGTTTCTCACCTCTAGATCTGGATTTAAAAAAATGAATACATCATAGTAACCAATATTAATAGTTCCTTCACATTCCTAAGTGCTTACATTTTCTTCTCGGTTATAATCCTCGATTTGGAGTTTGGCTCCCTGCTTTGTCTCAGATTCCCGTGGGCCTTACAATAATGTTTATCATTTGCATAGCACTTTTAAAGACCCTTTCAATCATTAATTAATTCATTCATAAGATGTCTCTTCACGTTCCCCATTTAATGCATAAATAAGCAAACTGGGCTAAGCAGGGGTTAAATGACCAGGCCAAGGCTACATAGGGAGTTGGCTAAGTCTTTTCATTCAGTTTTGCAAATTTCCAGGAAGGAAGATACATTTTAATTCTAGTGCTGACCAAAATTTACAACTTCAATATCACACTATCAGGGTCAGTTAATGAACTTGGGCAATCTGGGGAAATATTTGTTCTTCCTGTAGTATTAGGTTTTCAAGTGGAAATGAGAATATCATAACTTCTTAAGGTCATGGCAACCTCCTTGATCCATGGGATCAGGCCGAGCCTTAAAATGGAGCTGAGGTCTCCAACCTTTTCTTGAGGAGAAGCTATTTTTGATGTTTCTTGAAACCTAAAAAGTTTTGCCTAGGAAAGAACTGGAATGTTGATAGTGCAAATTAAAGGCATACAACAGAAAAGGCTTTGATCTTCTTCCCAGGAGATCTTTCCAAAGAAGGGAAAATTGGGGTGGCAACTGAACTGCAGATCAAGCAGGAGAAAGTTTAGATTGACAATGTGCATTTTACCTCTTCAGGAGCCAATGGCGATGATAGAAATGAAGGAATGCAGGCTGGGAAGACTTCCAATTTCTTACCAAATGCTTAAGAAAACTGTGCTTTCTTTGCTCTTTGTAACATTTGGGATCTGCAGAGTACTTTTGCATCTGATATACCGCAGGGCTTCAATAAAGACCTGCTTAATTGGCTGTTACCCTAAACTCAGAATAACATCTGAGTTGGGAAGAAAATCTGCTGCTATGGAAAAAGAGCAAAGAAAAGGTAGAAAATAGAGACCTGGGTTGAAGAGATGTGTCTATGCCAGAGGTAATGAATTGGACAGAAGAGGCAAGCTCCCAGAGTAATAATCACTTCTGAGATGGTCACTAGGTGGCCTTTGCCCAAGTGTCCTGAAAGCATTAAATGGGATGTTGTCTCAGTTTCCTAGGACTGCTATAACAAATCACCACCAGTGTAGTGGCTTAAAAGACAGAAATTTATTCCTTTACAATTCTGCAGGCAAGAAGTCCAAAATCAACATGTAGGCAGGGTTGGTTCCCTCCTGAGGCTCAGAGCAGAATCTGTGCCATGCCTCTCTGTTAGCATCTGGTGGCTGCCAGTAACTATTGGCTTGTAGATGTATCACTCCAATCTCTGACTCTAATTTCTCATGGCTATTTTCTCTCTGTGTCTGTGTGTCTCAAATCTCCCTTTCTTTTCTCTTATAAGGACATTAGTCATTGGATTTAGGGCTCACTCTAAATCCAAGATGATCTCATCTATCTTTAACCTAATTACATCTTGCAAAGATCCCCTTTCCAAATAAGGTTTCAGTCACAGGTACTGGGGTTAGGACTTGGCTGTATCTTTTTGGGAAACACAATTCAGTCCACTATATGTGTCATCTTTCAAATCTTGAGTCTGGGGAGAAGCTAAAACTGTCTCTAGATACTGCCCATCTGGGTCTCTCCTGTGAATCTAGACAGAGACTGACATAATACTAATACTAAAGTCTTCATATGTTTCTCCAAACGGCATTGTTCCCTTGCATAATCACATTACAATGATCTCAGTGAGTGTTTCTGGAAGCAGAGCTGACAAATGCTTCCTTCTGCTTCTCTTCAACATTGTCCTATTCATCTAGCTCTATGTCCAACTAGAGGGAGGAATTGCTTGGCAGCACCAAGAATCCCCACTGCATCCAGTGTCCACAGGAAAAGCAGCTGCTATTTAGACAGCAGAGACAGCTTCATTCCATACACACCAGCAGGCAGAGGTCCCCACTTCCCCCTGGCTTGGACCATTACTAGTTCCGTAGGCAGTCCAGGAAAAGAGGATAGCTCTCCAATATTTGGGTATGTGGGCAGTTGTTCTTTCTCTGGTTATGGTAACTCATAGGACACTGATCTGGGTCCCCTGGCAGTGTCTTTGTACTGTCCTGTTCCTCTTGTTCCTTCTCAAACTCCTCTAAATCGGCTCTTTGGGAGACCACAACCCTCCCAGGCATCTAATTTCATAACATAATGCATCATCCTGGTATTTTCCCTCTCTCACCTCCTACATCAAATCAGTCCCTGGGTGATGCTGAGTTCTCAACCTTATATTTTCTAATTCATCCACTCCTTTTCATCTTCACCAGCCCTGTATTCTTTCATGTTTCCATTACTATTTCATAAACTATTGATGTTAGGTGCTTCTCTGGTTGGCCTTCCTCTGGTCAATCAATTCTTCCAACCCATCAGCTACTCTACAACAATATTGATGCCTCTCCAGATTTTTAAGTTCTCTTTTGTTGTAAACCTTCCAATGGCCTCCTTGGCCAGATTAATGCCCGAACTATTTAGCAGGCCACAAAGCTCTTCATGACAAACTTGTTTGGATTGCCGAATCTGCTGTCTGTGGTACAGATATGAATTCTGCTAAAAGGACCTCTGGGTGCCACAATCCTGAGGTGGGTGCTCTAGTACATAGCAGAAAACACCTCCACTCATCCCAGTGCTTACTGAATCGACACATCCAGATGCTGCTAAGCAATCAGCAATACTCGAGAGATGTTACTTTTTGAATACGAAGCATGAATATTTTATGGTCTATTGGCTTTGGAAAACATACCCTCTTTCTTCTTCCCCTGAGATCTCATCTCCTGGAGCCTAGACTCTGTGCTGGATTGGGTTTTCTTTTTGGCAGTAAAAATCTTTTCCCCTGAGTGTTCAATCATTTGTCCTTTAACTTTTGTTTATTTTTAAAATTTATCTCTAAAGCCTTACATTTCCCCCATTTTCCCCAAAGCACCCTGTGTTCTGCCCACTCAAAACTTCTCTGAATTCCCTAAGCACTCATCATTTCATGTCTCCATGCATTTGCCCACACTGTCCACACTGTTTGCTCTTCCAAGAATGCCAGATTTCCTGTGCATACCTGAGTATCCTTTGAGCTTAAGTTTTAGGTTCTCTGACTCCCCGAGGCAGCCCTGGGAGCTTCTTGTCTGGCATCCTCATAGCAGTCCAGTGAGCTCGATAACAGAACTTATCACATCTATCCAACCTGAAGAGGAATTCTTAAAACCATATCAGCATAGCACTAGTAGATGGTGAAATCAATTTTTAAAATGCAATAGAACAGAAAATATTAAGTAGATTACATTCAGTAAGGGTCTGGTATGTGGACTTTGCTGCTGCTACTGCCGTGTGTGTGTGTGTGTGTGTGTGTGTGTGTACTGGATCTAGGAGTATGCTTCCTGTGGGTCATGGGAACTAGACTGTGAGTCACCTGAGTGCCAAGATCTTGCCTCAATCATCCTTGTATGCCATGGGCCTGGTCTCATGTTTTCATAGAGTTGACAGAAAATGTTGAGTGAATGAAGGAATTCATGCACCTGTGAGAATCTCGCACAAAGTTCACAACATATTTTCAGGAGGCTAAGAAGTGTAATGATGAAACACTGAGAGATGCAGAATCCACTTGCTAGCTCTATCCATGTTTGCAAATAGACAAATCCAGAAGTCTGCAGGTTAACCTGTCTTCTGCAGGTTACAGACTCAGTTGCAACTAATATTTATTTACCATCTACCTCTTTGTAACATTGTCTCATTTAGTCTTAGAAAAATGCTTCAGTCATGATATTTCTTTTTTAGTTGGTGAAACTGAGGCACAAAGAGTGCTAAACATTGCTTCAAACTGAGGCGCAAAGAGGGCTGAACATTACTACAAACCCTCAGGGAGAACTGTGCTTTCATTTGCACCTTCTAGCACTAAGGTGAGTGTTTGTTCTTTTGTATAAGGAGATGAATAAGTCAGGGGTGTGGCAGCTTCTGGAAGGCTGTGGAGGAGTGTTAGCAGGGAGGAAAAGGGCAGTATAGGCCACTTGCTCAGTTACAGCACTGAGGAAACAGCCGTAGAAAGAAGAAAAACATTACCACGCATTTGTGATAAAGACTTGTAAATTCTGTGAAGAAGCGATTTCAAGAGGCGCATCAAAGGTCCATTAACCAAAAAGCAGAAGATACGGCTCTGTAAGTATGATAGGAAGTATTTGTCATACAGTTGTACTGTCACAGATGGGAGCCATCAGCAGCTGTTGTGTGCTGCTTGCACATTAACCACACAATCAGAGATTGATTTGAGAGCCTAGTCCCTGAAGCCCTCCCCCCGTCTGCCTTTACCTGCCTGCTGCCTCTTCCCTCACCCCTATCCCTACGGTTTGCTCACTCCACACCCCCAGCCCACCTCCTACTCCCATCAGGATGCCTCAGAGCAGATGTGGACAGAGCCATTTTTCCCATCATTCTGACTAACACTGTTATATTTCTAGATTGGCTCAAGTTGGACTGTGATTAGTATTTATTATTATCATCACTAAGTCAGATAATGGTGATGGTTATTGATTTGCCCAATACAAACCTCTTTGCTTATTAGGAGCTCTGCACACAAGGAAAGGCACTCGTTGAAAGATGAATAAAAAAATTTATATTTATTCATCTAAAATAGACCAAGTACAAGACCATGTCCTTGGCTCTGTCCTGTTGAACATTTTTATCAGGCGACTTGAATCAAGACATAAAAGGCCTGATCAAATTTGCGATTGGCATGAAGCTGGGCAGGATGACTAACAAGGCTAGATGAGAAGATCAGATTTTTAAAAGATCTTGACAATTGGAACAAAAGGCCAAAACCAACATGAAAAATTTAATAAGAAGAAACTTAAGGTCTTACACTTGGAGTTAAAAAAAAATCTGCTTTAAAAGTTTATGGGACGGAAGGAAGAAATCTATCTTTGTAGCAGTTCTAACAAAATAACTAAGGGCGTTTAGCTTCAATATGAGTTAACCGCAAAAGTGATGCGAATTAGGCTGTATGACCAGAGGCACAGTGAATGTCCATCCCAACCACACCTGCAGGACTCTGGGTGTCTGTCATGTTTAAAATAAAAATCAAAATATATGTCAATTATTGATTGACTAAAAATTCTTTTGTCAACTTCCTCTTCAAAAATTATCAGAGTAACGAGGGTTAACTGAACTAATAAAATATTATTAGGTGTATTTAAAAAACCAATATTCCTTCTTCCAACATCCCCTAAGCCTGGTACCCCATGCTAACAGCCTGAGGTACATCCTTCGACGCTGTTATTCACACTGACACAAACATATCAAAACAAATACATGTGAATATAAGATTTTCATTGGAATTGTTTGCTTTTTATTAAATAGTCTTGCAAAACCAATTATTCTTTTTTTTTTTTTCACTCAGGGATACATCATGACACCCCTCTGGGTTAATATGTATAGATCTAAAATATTTAAAAAAATAATGTGTAATATTTCATAATATAGATGTACTATCATTTATTCAGCCTTTCTCAGTGTCACATTTTAACAAGAATATTGGCAAATAGAGGAGGGAATTACTTTTCAGGGTGGGATGGTGGTAGATGGAACTCAAAGAATGATCGAAGTAACCAGAGATATTTCACTGGGAGAATGGAAAGTGGGTGGACAAAAGGCAGGGTTGGCTGGATTCATTAAATAATATTGGGATTTTTCTCTGTTAGGGTTGAATAATTCTGTGATTCTTTGTTTAGTGTTTGGCTCCTTGTCAAGACAGGGCTCAGAAAGGGGAGAAGGTAAGGACTCTGTTTCCTTCCAGTAGTTGGAGGAATGTACAAAATAATAGCTTTTGGGGTTAACAAGCCTGCCACCCGTCTCACCCCACCCCACCATCCCCAGAGAGCTGGCAGGCATGGAGCAACCTTCACAGTAAGCACATTATAAAAACATTAGGCGAAAATAATAAAAATAATGACATTAAAAAGAAAAATCATTGTAGAAACCAAACAAACCCAGCCTTAGAGCTGAGGCAGGCACCAGCCGAGTTGTTGTTGGCATGCCTGGGAGAAATTTGATTTCGATGAATTTCATTGTCAGTGTAACCCGGGCATGAATCACACTCCTCCACCCTATCTCATCATTTTAATATCACAGATTTAGGGAACATGGCATTAGAGAGATAAAGAGGTTCACGAACAGCATTAGCCAGGAGGCCTCTGGGCCCTGAGGCAGAGCTGGACTCAGCCAAAAGGCAGTTTTCCGCTGTTATAGGCATATAAATCTGAAAGCAGTTGAACCCCTGCGGGATTTGAAGCCATCAACCCTGAGACCAGAGCTGTTGCTTTTTTTGCTCCCAACATCTCCCTCCCTCCACAGGCTACCTGACTGAGGGTTGAGAAATGAGTTTTCTCCTCAGAAACAAGAGTTCTGGGGGAAGCACGAACTTGGCAGAACCAGTGCTGGAGAAAGTCAGCTCTCAGTCAATTTTCCAGGGTTTATTTCTCTGATCTCCAATGTTCTCTGCTGAGGTGACAGAAAAAGCCACCTGCCCTGGCTTACACATGGGGATGCAGTGCCAGAGTAATATCTGGAGGCAGCTTTGTGGGGGATGATTACAGTCTGGTGATCGAGGAGTCTCTGACAACCCTGAAACCATGCTCTCATTTTATTTTTTAGGAAACATGTATTTGATCCTTTACTGGGTGCCAGGTACTTCACATGAAGTACCTTCTCCCAACCCTCTGGTAGGTACTGTTGTATGCACACTGTGCATATGAGGAGACCAAGGCTCAGAAAGATGACATTACCTGGCTCAGGTCATTTGGCTGGCCAGGGTTGGAGCCAGGGCTTGAACTCCAGCATCTGTACCCTTTTCATTAAGAGTTGATGAAGGCACATTGTCAAGAGAAGGGTATTGGGAAACAGTGGGCCAAACTAAAGCCTGTGCTCTCTCTCTTCTGATTATAAACCCAACAGATTTCATATGTTCTATATCAAAATGCTCAAGCTACCCTCATTTACCTAGAGTTCGTCACAACCCTCAAGATTGCTTAGGGCCCGGGGGACCTGTTTTATTCATACTAGTGCATCAGGCTTTTACCACCTACAGAGGTGACTGAAACAAGACCTAGAAATTAGAATGAGAAAAACCCACAAGGTACTGTGGCTTGGCTGCCTCATGGTGGCATTTTTTTAGATAACAGGACCCACTGATTTTTTTTCTTTACAGAGAGGCGGTGAGGAACAGTGGTCAGGAATGTAGTTATTAAATTTGAATTCTGGAGTTGATTGATTTGTCTTTCCCTGAGACTTTGGGTAAGTCACTTACCCATGTACAAAATAGGGATAATTAATAAGATGAAATCAGTGCCTTGCATAAAGTAAGTGTCCTGTAAATGTTAGCAACTATGGGTGTTAAGTACAGATATAACCCTGCAGAAGCACTGTCATCAACATATGTTCTTGGGGTTGTTTTTTCCATAGTGGCAACATGTTATAGTCAATCCATTTTTGCTCATAAATCTGGCATTTTTTGAAGAATCATTTGGAAACCGCATGGCCTGGGTAGAAAGAGGCATGTCAGCTAAGAAATAATCCTGGGCTCTGAGGCCCAGCAGACCTGATTTGCAGTCCCAACTCTGCCAATCACCAACTGGGTCCTTTGTGAAACTCACTCCACTCCTCGGAGCCTCGAATGAGGGATTCATAAGGTCCACCTTGCCTCATCATTGTCCATCTGAAGTGAGGTCACAAACATAAGGTATCCAGAGTTGTTTGGTCCCCAGAAGATGCACAGTGGTCATTAGTTCCCTTCTACCATGGCCCAGCGACCAACCTTGTCAGAACAGACCACAAGTGAGTGTCCCTCAGATTTTCCCAAACCTGTTTGGGCCCCTTGACAAGGAGGACACGACATCCTAAGGCACTTAGATGACCTTTCGGGTTTAACTGAGTTTGAAGATAAAAAATCTGGTTATTAGAAAGGAATTCAATCGGTAATTCAATCAGCCTTAAACTAAGTGAGGAAATCCTTTCTTATGTATTTGAAAGCCTTTCGATATCTGAATTTATGCAGAAATAGTCAGAAGTAAATTATTTCTCTGATCTCCAATGTTCTCTGCTGAGAAATAATTTACATCATTTACTTCAATTTCACAAACATATATTCAGGTGGTATTATTTCCTGACTGGTCCCCAAGCCCAGGCCCTATTCTGTATTAATAGGAATGTGTATGCTCTAGCAGGTCAGCATCCCAATCCAGGGCCTCAGAGTTCTCATCTGAAAGTGGAAAATTGGGGTAGATGTTCTCACAGGCCTCCTTTGGTCACTAGGATTCTATCATTCCTTTTCTCTCCCTACTGAGGACACCCCTTGGAAAATGCCACTCACACTGACACCTTTTCTGACTCTCTCTTTCCCATCCAGAGTTTTCCTAATTCCTTCCAGGAGTCTGTGCTCTGTATGCACTTATGATATGCACTTCTTTTCAAATATATTTGCGAGCAACGCCTCCGATAAGGGTCTAATATCCAAAATATACGAACTCATACAACTCAGTAACAACAACAACAACAACAACAACAAAACAATCTAATCAAAAAATGGGCAGAGGACCTGAACAAATATTTCTCCCTAGAGGACATACAAATGGCCAATGAATATATGAAAAGATGCTCAACATCTCTAGCTATTAGAGAAATGCAAATCAAAACCACAATGAGATACCATCTCACACATGTTAGAATAGCTATAATCAATAGGACAAGTAATAACAAATGCCGGAGAGGATATAGAGAAATAGAAACTGTCATACACTGCTGGTGGGACTGCAAATTGGTACAGCCACTATGGAAAACAGTATGGAGGTTCCTCAAAAAGAACTGATCTACTGAAAACTCATATCCAAAAAGATATTTGCACACCGACGTTCATAGCAGCATTATTCACGGTGGCCAGGACATGGAAGCAACCGAAGTGTCCTACGATAGATGATTGGCTAAAGAAGCTGTGGCACATATATACAGTGGAACATCACTCAGCCATATGAAGAGATGAAATACTGCCATTTGCGACAACTTGGATGGACCTTGAAATAATCATGCTAAGTGAAATAAGCCAGACAGAAAAAGTAGAAAATCACATGATATGTGGGATATAAACCTAAAAGCAACAAAGGAACAAGACAAACGAACAGAGACTCATAGACATGGACAATGGACTAGTGGTTACCAGAGGGGAGAGGGAGGGGGGACATAGACGGGAGAAAAAGTTAAATCATTTCTTCAAATAAATAAATAAATAGATAAATAGATAAATAAATAAATAAATTTATTAATTAATTTTAAAAAATCTCTGGACCTGATAGTTTACCGTTATGGTCTCCCTACTAGTCTGTTAAAACCTTACAAATAAGAATTATGTTTTCATTTAGGTCTGCACTCCCAGAATCCAGCTTATTGGCTGGCATAAGTAAGTATTTATTTACGTTGGAGGAATGGATGTTAAAGAAATAATAAACAAGGTGCTATAATCCACTGTAGCTCCTCTATCCTCGCATGTAATGTGGGCATAATGAGTATCTATCTCATAGGGTCTTATGAGAACTAAGTGAGAAAACCCCTCGTTAGTGTTTAGCACAGAACCTAGTTCATAGGCATCACTCAGAAAATAGTAACCATCATTATATACTATTACCTTCATTCTAATTCCAGTATATTAGTGTCCCTATTTTAAAAACATACAGAAGAAATGGCTTGCCTTTGGGATAACCCAGAGGGCCAAGTACAATGCCAAAAAAAAAAAGCAAGCTGAAATCTTTATTTCATGTTCTATTTTTTAAATAAGTATTATGAGACTTCTGCCTGAGGGCCTGGGGTTTTAGACTTTGTTCAGATCTGTTGTTTAGCAGGGAAATTTTTTTTTTTTTTGGCTGGGTCTCAGGCAGGAGGAGGGTGAGCAAGAATTGCCTAAGCTATTGAGGAATTAGCTCTTCTGGCCTTCGAGGAAGAAAGGAAAAGTACCCTTTAATCACTCCTTGACACAGCTTCCATATACAAATCTTTGGGCCTGTGGCTCATGAGGAGAGAGTAGGGAAGATATTCAGGAGGGAAATTATTTTACATAAAAGTAATGCTTGGCAGATATCACACTGTGCAAGAAATAAATACTTCTTAAAACAGAAGGCGAAGGCACATGTCTCTGGAAATTTAGCAATGTTCTTAAGAGTGATCTAGATGAAGAATATATGGGAGGAGACATGAGAATACTCTGTACAGAATCATTCATGCTGAATGTTTGCACAGAAACCCAAACTAACTGAGGTCATAATTTGCACTCAGGAAACCTCTGAGGAAGCCTATTGGATTATAGCTACAAGCCCAGAGTTGTGGCCATTGAGTCGATACCAACTACATAGGTGGCTACCTTACATCTTGGTAATTGCATTGTAAGCAATGATTTTAATGGGGTTATTTTCATTTTATGGTTTATTACTTTCTGAAATATAAGGCTGGTTCAAGTAAAAAACATCCTGAACATTTTCAACTAGAGAGTTTAGGAATAATTAAATGTATCGTAAGCAATATGTCTTTCGTGAAAATACGATTTTTCTTCTTCCTTCTTTCCCTCTGTTCCTCCCTCCCTCCTCTCAATTTTATTCCAAAGAAACTGGCATAGAATTACCCAATATCCAAATAACCTTTTCTTACTTTATCTGACCCATCCATCTCATACATACAGAGATTTTTCTTAAGTTTTCTTTCTTTTAAGCATTCTTTTGTAGATGTTTGAGGGATTGCATGGTTAAAGAATGTTTTGAGAAGGACAAAGAATTCCTAAACAAAGATTATAGCTTTGGCGAGAGACTTCCTTCCTCCATGTCTCAGGTTCCTCATCTCCACTATTGACAGGGAGTGAGAATTAACTAATTCACATCCCAGACTAGACTCCTGGGTCACTGCTTAGGCTGTGAAGGGCTCCTCCTCCTTCCTTTCCTCCAGCCACAACATGGCCCTCCTGAGGCACTTTGGAAGCAGTGACTTGCGAGACCAGCAGGTGGCACATGGGAACCAGAATATACAGGCCTTGGCCCAGGACAAAGAAGTGGAGGATGAGGCTAATTTAATGCAAGATCAATTGGCTGACTTCCTCAGTCTTGAGGCATTAAATGCTGCCCATGAGGAAAAAAATCTGCAAGACTTCAGATCCTAAATGATTAATAGGCAGGGAGGGCAAGACCAGGGCGACGCTAAAGGATGAGGACATTGTAGTCATCCTTTTAACCTTTCTCAATCCTTTTCCTGAACTAGAAGTACCTCATATGAGGGTTATAAACTGAAGGACATATGATAGGTAAAGCAACAAACCTAGTGTAACGAGCTCAACATTGGTGGTTGTAAAAGAATTATTATCTGGTTGGGTTGAACGAATTCAGTACTGTTATTCAGGCATTTCTGATTAATACAATGGTTGCACTTAGGTATTTCTGATTCATAGATCTGCTCATTTGTTTTTTTAAGCAATGAATCTATATGGAGTACCTACTCTTACCTTGGCACCGGGCTTGGGAATATGGAGGTGAATAAGACCCAGCTTCAGCACTTCAGGAAAACAAAGCAACTCACTTGGTTAAATTGCTAGGAAGGTGGGTGGTGCATTTCATTCAAAACCAACAATTTAGTTTGATAACCAATACACTCAGCAGAATAGGCAGGTTTTGAAATGATGGTTTGGATGGCAGGGAAGCTATGACAGGAACATAAGGGAATAATGGACCACGGGGACATTTATAAACTAGAATTATTTCCAATATAAAAATAATTAACACGCCCACACGTTCTATTCAACCTCCTCCTTTAGCTACATCTACTGTAAACTCTTTATCTCATAGAAAGCAATATTTTGAGGATAATCTAACCTGTTAAAAATAATATATACAATGCATGAAGGGTTACTTCTACAGAGAACTGTATTCAGCTGTTTCCTCTTTCCAGAGTATAAAAGGAGAGGAGCTTTAACTAGACCAAGAGGAATAGAAACAATTTGTTGGCAAGTTAACTCCAGAAGATGGGGGTTGTTTTGGTTGAAGGCCTTTTAGAAAGCAGAGATTGTCATCTATCTGGGCTAATTTAGATGTGGATCTCTTAGGAAAAAAAGGATAGGCAAGAGTGATTTTTTAATCAATATTTTATTTTATTTTATTAAAATTATTGGGGTGACATTGGTTAATGAAATCATATAGGTTTCAAATGTACAATTCAATAACATGTCATAAGTATATTGTATTGTGTGTTTACCACTTAAAGTTAAATTTCCTTCCGTCACCATGTATTGACCCCCTTAACCCTTATCTACCTCCCCATCCCCCTTTTCCTCTGGTAACACAAGAGTGATTTTTAAAGACCCTGCACATACTCATGATTAACAGGATCAGTATCAGGCAGAGAGAGATAAGAAATACAAGGAATGGCTTACTTACTGATTTGCAAATAAACAAAGGCTTATCAACTGGAGAGAGAGACTGCTAGATAAAAGAAAGAGGAAACCAAAGCAAGAGAGCTATCCTCGGATGGAGGACTTCTTGACTTAGAAGATCGTGTGATACTCTTGGAGTAAATAAAGAGAAACTACAGAATCTTCTTAGATTAGGGGCACAGGTGTTGAGCACAATTCCAATGTGTGCTAATAGGGCTGCAATTTAAGGTAATTAATGGAATATTAGTTTTATTTCATGTTTTATTTTATAATTATCAACTAAAATATTTTTTCTTTATGAAGTATTTTAGGCATTAATAAAATATTATATCAAATACATATATCTCAAATATATTAAGTATCAAATAACCATGTTCCCACCACATAATGCTCTTCTCAGAGTTTCAAATTTTACTATAGTTTCTTGACTTTTTTTTTTTTTTTAAAGAAACAAAGCTTTACAGATTATATCAATGCCCCTTGTGAACCACTGGTATGGAAGAGTGTGTAGATGCTGGTCACCCCCAGCTATCAGGGATACAGTAGGAGGAATTCCTGGGTGGGGTGGGATACAGACAACATCCCCTCTAAGACTCTAATGCTTTGGAAGCTTCTCAATGGTGGGGTAGATGACCTCATTTCTACACTCGTAAGTGTGATGAACTCCTGAATGAAATCTTTGAAATGTTTGCAATCCCACCACAAGTAAAACCAAAGTTTGCACAAATGAACTGGAGACAATGCATCCAGTTACAGGTGATGTTCTTAAGTGGAAATGGGCCGCCTTCTACCTTGTGGCTTCCTAAGCCTAAACCTAAAATGGTAGAAAATATCTTAGACTTTTTATAATGTAGAGTGTGGAATTTGCTCAGAGAGTGGAGGAAAGAACTACATAAGACCTAAGAGTCACAAAGTGGTTTTTAGTAAATACTCAACCACCATGGAGGAATTCTGGTCAAGAGTCAAGGAAAAAAATTCTCTTGGTTTTTATATATAGTAGAGTCTAAATAAATGGTAGCTGTTTATTTACCATACTATTTTATAAAATTTGAATATTTTGCTTGGGAAAATTTTCCATAACATATGTTATTTTAGTTGAATAAGATAACAGGCATATTATAATTTACAGCAGTCTTTATAGATAAACAATTTGAGCCAACTAAATTATTCTGAAAGCATTGTTATTAATATATTTACCTTAGTCACTAAATGAAGATAATTTAACTCACAAAAAAATAAGAAAGAGTCAAGGTAGAGAGTTTAATGCCTGAATTCTAAGGCTCACCCCTTCTTCTGAGGGAATTACAGAGATCAGTAGCCAAATAACCAGATTGATTAGTATCTGATCAGGATCCCAGCTACAACATTACCACCCCACCTGCCCCATGCAAGGGGTCTCTGGTTAAACCGAACAGGAACATGTGGCTTAGGTTGAAGGCCAAAGGGGGGCTGAAATGCTTCTTTCTGACAGAGGTCTCCAGAGTGTCCTGATTCCTACATAGCGTCAGGAAGAGTGAGAAGAAGGTGAGGAGGCCCACAACAGAAAGTATAAAACTTGGTGCTTGCCGCCACCTGCCACTTTTCAATCCAGTGGCACTACCCAATGAAGTGAGTCTCTGGATTAGCAGATTAGCAGCTCTTCCTCCTGTGTAAATGAACGAGAAACAGCATGTGACAATAAGGGTTGTGTGCAGAAGTCAGAGTGGAAGCAAAGAGGTGGGAATGAACTCCTCCCAAACAAATGCCCTCCTCCACATTTCGATCACCATTTATATAATCCAGAGCACAGAGATTAATCTGAACATGAACTAATAATAGCTACAGTTTAGTAACCTTGAATAAATGAAAATGGACTCTGGATGGAGAATTCGTAATGCTTATTTCTGATTTTCTTTGTTGAGCTTTAAAATTCTTGCGTTGGATCCAATTTCAGATAAGGACTGAGGCTGAGAATAGGTTCAGAAGTCATAAGGCTCTCTTCCTATTTCGATGCAGAGCCATTCTTTCCCAAGCATGGCTGAGAAAAGTACATTCCAAGTGAAAACATGAATGGCTAGGAATGAGGGTAACGTACTGGGCTGAGAATTCTCTCTCAATATTACCTGTACTCACGATGATTGAAAAAATAAGTCTTAGGAAAGGCAAACCAGGTTTCCATCATGCATACGACAATCAACCAAACCATCAAGCATCTGTTTTGCCTGTGATCATAGCATTCAATCATCAGAGGAGAGGTTAACCTAACAACAGATTGACAAGAAAAGAAAAATAGCGAAAAGTAGTCCAGGGAAACTATCTGTGTCTTTGTGAAAACAAGGGCTTCCTCTTACTGGATCATGTTGTTCCTTTTGTGGCCTAGATACCAGATACTACTGGAGCAATGCTTGGTGGGCACCATCACCATTGTTAGCACCCTTAGCACTCTGAACTTCATATGATCATCAGTAGTGCCTCTACTTTACTTGGGTTGATGGTATTAGAAAAAAAAAATTAGCCTGGAAGTAAACCAAACCACAGGGCTTCCTCTTACTGGATCATGTTGTTCCTTTTGTGGCCTAGATACCAGATACTACTGGAGCAATGCTTGGTGGGCACCATCACCATTGTTAGCACCCTTAGCACTCTGAACTTCATATGATCATCAGTAGTGCCTCTACTTTACTTGGGTTGATGGTATAAAAAAAAAAAAATTAGCCTGGAAGTAAACAAAACCATTTAGAAAAAAAACAAAGCTGGAGGGTTCTCTGTGGTTGATCTGCCCTCCCTGAATCTCTGGAGCAGGTGTCCAGGACCCTCCAGAGTTCTGCAGCAGTCCACATGTACCTGAGCATTTCACACATTGGGCTCTTGAAGGCTGCCTTCCTCTAGAGGAAGTCACCCACGTATAGTCTCTCCTCCTGTGCCCTACCCCCATTGTGCTGATATCCATGCTCTAGCTGGCACTCTTGGTCCTTCCCATCCCTCAACCCTCCTGTTCTCTTTGCTACTTGCTGCTGAACTGCTGATCACATACACCCCGCTTCTACCCCAGCAGAAATTGTAGCAGCGTAAGAGCATCGTAGTTGGCTTACTCTCCGCCTCAACACTTGGGTTCTGAATTTTTCCTCTAGAGTAATTTCCTTAGAGCACTATTTTTGTGGGTTTGTTAAAAATGCAGAAATACAGTTTCCTGACTGTACTGGGTGGGGGAGTGCTGAACTGCTGATCACATACACCCCGCTTCTACCCCAGCAGAAATTGTAGCAGCGTAAGAGCATCGTAGTTGGCTTACTCTCCGCCTCAACACTTGGGTTCTGAATTTTTCCTCTAGAGTAATTTCCTTAGAGCACTATTTTTGTGGGTTTGTTAAAAATGCAGAAATACAGTTTCCTGACTGTACTGGGGGCGGGGCCTGGGACTCAGCACTTAATCCCATCCTCCAGGTGATGTAAATGCCCACAGAGGTGGGAGAAACCTGGCTCTGGGAAGGCAGGAGTCCATGTTCCATGTTCCATGTTCCATGTTCCATGTGCCATGTTCCATGATGCAGGCTACACCATGACTACTGTTGCATACGTTGTCTATGTGTTCTGGAACTAAAGGACTATTCCCAAACCTGTTATAAACCTCCCAGCCTAGGAGATAGACCATTTCTTAAGAGATATTTTTTGTGACTTTAACTATCCTTTCTCTCCTTGGCTTTAGCTCTGCATGTCTCTCTCATCCCAGGGTATTATGGACTGAATGTTTATGCTCCTCCACCCCACACATACATTCATATGTTGAAGCCCTAATCCCCAGTGTGGCTATATTTGGAGATAGGGGCCTCTAAGGAAGTAATTAAGATGAAATGAAATTGAAAGAGTGGGGCCCTGATCCAATAGGATTGGTATCCTTATAAGAAGAGACATCAGAGAGCTTGCCATCTCTCCCCTTTTCCCACCACACACACAGGAAAGGCATGTGAGCACACAGGAAGAAGGCAGCAATCTACAGGCCAGGAAGACAACTCTCACCAGGAACTGAATTTGTCAGAACCTTGATTTTGGACTTCTATTATCCAGAACTGTGAGCAAATAAATGTCTGTTGCTTAAGCCACCCAGTCTATGGCATTTTTTATAGCAGCGTAGGAAGACTAATACACCAAGTATACGCCTAGCAACATTTATTGAACACTTACTATGTGCCAGGCAATGCATTAAGGATTATGCATGCATTGATTCATGTATCTTTATAACAATTCTATGTAATAGCTACTACCAGTATATCCATTTTTTTAGATGAAGGAATGGATTTAGACAGGATAATAATTAGCTCAAGTTAACACAGCTAGTAGGTTGTGAGATTGGGATTTGAATCCAATTAGTCTAACTCCAAATTCCTTACTTTATTCTACTCTCTCTCCCAGGGGATCTGGATCATAAATACCAAGCAAACAAAATCATGGTATTCTATAATTTTCCAAGTACTTTTGTCTCTTTCCACAAGTAAAGATTCCTTTTATTATTTCTTCTCACTGTCATTTATTAATGTATATTTTGGTCAATTACTAATCTGAAAATTGATATGAACTGTATAACTTTCAATGGCCTTTTCAAATATTGAAAATAACTTATAAGCTTCTACTATTTCCTTTGAGTTCCCAGGAGTTTGAAAACCTAATTATCACCCTCATTTTACAAATGAGGAAATGGAAATCCAGAGAAGATAGTGGCTTGCCAGTGACAGAGTCAGGAACAGATTTCAGGTTTCTGTCTTCCTATCCAAGAGCTTGTTATCCAACATCATGCTAAATCAATCAATCCATCATAATTAGGTTTCATGAGCACCTAATTATGCTTGGTAGACAAGATTATGTGGAAGGCAAAGAAAAATTATAGCTATAGCTTCTGTAATCAATAAATATACAGTCTATTTGGGGGAAATAAGGCTTAGACATAAAAGGTAATTACATCAAATCACAAGATAGTGTATTTCTAAAGCAGTGTTTCTCACCTTTGGCTATATATCAGAATCACCCAGGGAGTTTCAAAAGCTCTTAGAAGCCTCCAGAATATGGATCTTCAGGGGTGGGGGCCCAAACATGTATTCTTTTTAAGTACCCCAGTCAGGGTTGAGAATTACAGTAACATATTTTACAATAGGGACTATAAATGCTCCAGGAATGAAGGCAAGGTCAAGGTGGGCCCAAGGAATCCAAGTCAGAGGACTCCTGAGGAATAAAGAGGCTTTGGGGTAGACTTAAAGGGTTTGGCTAAGAGGAGAGGAGGTAGTGGGAAACACATGAGGAAGTCTAGGAAGGGGATGAGGGCTTGTGAAGAGAGAGAAGCCGGTGAGGCTGGTGAGAGCAGCCAGTTCTGACGAGGGGGTTCCGAGACGTGGGTGGAGGGGAGGGTGAAGCCATAGTAAAGGGTCTTCAGATTTAATCAGAAGAGCTTGTTTCTGAAAACAAGAAATGCTTGCAGGTTCTTGAATAAAGATCTAATAGCAGATATATAGCATTAACCAATCATGGAGGAATTTCCTTTCAAATGTCTAGGGTATCTGGATGATTTTGCAGAAGTTATCTCTAGGGCTGGAGGGAGCTCATGCAGATTGGTTCATAAGAAGAGTTTTCATTCTATCTAGAAAAAGAGAAGGCTTTGGAATCTCAAATGAGAGGATTGGAATGAGAGAATTAATTCAGGAGAAAACTGAAAGCAGGGCTGACTTCTCTACCTGGCCCTGGAGTCCACAGGGCTGCAAAGCTGTGGACAAGAAGAAAAAAAGTGAGGGAAGCAAAAGTCCTAGACACAGGGATGGCAAAGGGCAGCTTCTTTGGGCTGCACAGGGCAGATCTCTGCTTGATAGTGGGTAACCCATGAGGCAATCTTGAACCAAAAGCATAAATTGCAGCTCCCACTGGAGGCCCCATTCAGTGTTGCTCGCCTGAAGGCAGTGGTGGTGGTGGCAGCAACAGCATCGACAGGTGTGGATCCTCTGAGAAGCATGGCTATTATTCCAGGAACCCAGTATAATGCTGACCATTTGGGAGCTACAGCCCATGGAGAGAAAAGGGAAGTGCCTTAGGTATTCCCCATCTTTTGAACCATAGGGAGAAGTTTACAGGGGTCAAGATTTATTGCTTTGCACCATGACTATACCCCTTGGCTGGTGGTTGAGAAAAACTGTTGTAGAGACTAAGTTAATAGAAGG
Source organism: Pteropus alecto (assembly GCF_000325575.1). NCBI lineage: Eukaryota > Metazoa > Chordata > Mammalia > Chiroptera > Pteropodidae > Pteropus > Pteropus alecto. The sequence continues at coordinate 10,732,197 of NW_006494614.1, read as the reverse complement.
CAAGTTTTGGTGGTAGATATATAACCTAGAATGAAGGCGGTGAGACAAGCCTGGATGCTATGAAGTGATGAAGGCCTGGATGAGGGCAGAAAGCGGGAATGCAGAAGTAGGAAAAGAATTATCTTTTAACGTGAAGTGTCACAGCAGAAATCAAATATACTCGTATATTTGCTCAGAATTCTTGGACCCCACTGGCTTATAGGCCCCTGTGATGTGATGGACACCAGGATTAAGTGTTCCCTCTGGTCTAGTTCAGATCTCTGAACAGGGCTGGAGCAGTAGAGGAGTCCAGGATGAGCATGACCTTCTGCTACCTGTGTTGGGGAAAGCTGAGGCGGATTTACCATGAAACTAATAAAGCTCAAACTTTAGGGCTTCTCACTTGAACACGCTTCATTTAAGGCCTTGTATTTAATTTTCTATTTGTAATTTTGTATTGTTTCTCATAAAGAGGTTCCCAAATTATATAAGAGTTGTGCAAATCCTGTACTGGTCCCTCATCACCCCTATAGCACTGTCCTGCCGCTCCCATACTTCAAGATATCATCTCACTACTTTCTGGCAACCTTATTGCAGTTAAGAAATCAGCTACCAGCTTAATCAGGGCATCTACCTTACACAACTATTTGCATTTTAGTATACATAATTGGGAGTCCCTGGAGGTGTGCAATGTCTATTCATCTTTGTTGCTTGCATGGTATTATTATTATTATTATTATTATTATTATTATTATTATTTTGTCTTTTTGATGGTCTTCATTTTCATAATGAGCATTTAGGTGTGATTTTATTTTTAGTTATTCTACTGTTTTGGGCTTTGTCAATCAGGAAATGAATATCATTAGTTCTGGAAAATTCTCAGTCATGTCTTCAAATATTGCTTCTGTCCCATCGTCTCTCTACTTTCTTCCAGGAACTCTAGTTAAATTTATGTCGGACTTTCTTCAGTCTGTCTTGTTTCATAACATTTGTTCCTTATTTTGCTCATATTTCTCTTTTCTGTGCTTCATTTTAGACCAGGGGTTGGCAAACTACTGCTTGTGGACCAGATCTGTCTCACTCCTTCCTTTTGTAAACAAAGTTCTATTGTGCCTGATTGTGTAGTTGTGCCAGAGATTATATGGCCTACAAGCCTAAGAAATTGACTAACTTTTTACAGAAAAAGTTTGCTGCCCCCTTGTAGGTAATTTATCTTCCAGTTCATAAATTCTTTCTTCATCTCTGTTTATTCTACTGTTAAAATGTTCCACTGAGTTTTTTATTTTGGTGACTATATTTTAAATTTCAAATGGAGCATTATATATCTGGCAGGCCATTTTTTACAGTTTCCTGTCCCTGATATTATTTTCAAGTCTTTTATATATTTAAATATAAATTCCATAGTTGTGAAAGACTGACTATATAAACATTCTAATATGTCTACTATCTAAAGTCTTTACAGGTCTATTTCTGCAGTCTGTTTCCTGTGTGCCTATTTTATTTATATTTTTTTACTGTATTATTTTACTGTATACAGCTCATCATTCTTGAAAAACTATCTCTGAAGGTTCTTTGTGGCTTGAGAAAATAATGTGTTTCTCCGAAGAGGATTTACTTTTGTTCTGCCTGGTGCCTAAATCAAATTCTTTGACGTTCCCTGGACCTCCCAAACTGCAACTCCGTGTCAGGACCGGTTCAAGGCTGCAATGTCTCAAGAATTTTTTTTCTTGGTTTGTTTTTCCTGTTGATAAAAAGGTTAGTGTTGTGTTAGAGAAATTCTGCACTAGACTATACAAACTTAAAGGCAGGCGCTGAGTCTTTTTCATCATTGAGTTTCTACCACTTAGCACAGTGCTTGGCCTAATATTAGTTGAATGAATGAATGAATGAATGAATGAATAGGTTCTACTGATCAAACTTCCTAAATCTGTCCTCAAATAAGTATCTCTATCTTTTCTCCACTCTCATGGTCCTAGTTCAAGCCCTAACTATTATAATGTAATCTCCCAATTTAGTGGTCCTCTGCTGAGGGTATATTTCAGAATCTCTGGGAAATGTTAAAAAAATACATATGTTTTAAAAAATCTGTGTGAGTTGAGGAAATCTGTAGTTTAAAATATTCTGCAGATGATTCTAATATGTACCTCCAGTGAGATGCACTCTATGTCAACTTGTCTTCAACTTGTCAACTCAGTCCTGCCTAACTCCATTCTCCATAGGATGGTTAAAGACTCCATCTCACATGGGAATCTGACTAATTCACTCTGCTACAAAAACCCTATGGTGGCTCTCTGTTGCCTATAGAATTAAATCCAAGCTATTAAGCATTGTTTACAAGGCCCTTCATCCCATCTTGTACTTTCTGCTCTGGTGGCACTCAACTATGTACATTGCTTCTCATATACCATCTTGTCTTTCATCCTTCTTTACTGACTTACTTCTACTTGTCTTTCAGGACCCAGGTCAATGCCAGGAAGCCTTCCCAGACCCAAAGGATGAGTTTAGTATTCCTCCTTCATGTTCTTCTGCTTCATCAATTATATAACCAACTCTGTTATACTGAAAGTATAATCTCCCAGGAAAGTGTAAGTTCTTCAAGGGACTTAAGTTACTCATCTTTGTTAGTCTAGCACAGTTCTCGTAACACAGTAGGAATTTAGTATACATTTGTTGCCCAAAGCATAATACAGCCATATATTTATTGAACTGAACTGAACTGTCTAGGCTTGCCCTTTTAAATTCAGGTATCTTCGATATCTGGGAACATGGGCAATGATACCTCTGGGACTCTTTACATTCACAGTATTTGTGATCAAATTCTCCAATTAAATTCAGTTGTTTCCAGTTATATTAGGGAGAAGGAGAGCTATAACCAGGGGGTTAAAATATAAATCTCAGCTGAAATAGAAAACCAAATAATTTTCAAATGAAGAGAGAGAAATGAAACAAGTAAGAATCTACCACCTGCAATTCTATGAATGGTCGGTGTACAAAGGTCGATTTCCTCGCTTGGGTTACTTGGATGAGGAAAGCTCATTCTGCAGAGTCCTGGGTTCCTTTTCTATCACTCAGTGCTGCCTGAGCTCTTGTCCAAGTCTCCCAGAGAAGTAATGAATACTGAATCTTCCCTCCTGGATGAAACAACCAAGAATGACAGTCTTGTGTGCGGGTCCCAGAGAAAGTAGGGAGAGAATGGAAGATTGCTAGGGATTCCTGCTCTCTAGGATATACAAGACATAAAGTCACCTCCAGTATGAAGCTAGGCATCTCTTAGTTTCCTGTTCTTTTTTCAGTCCCTATAATCTAGGATGAAATATAGGATTAATCCAGTCTTCCCCAAACAATCCCAATGACAAAGGTGATCAAGTCTTTTGAAATTTCACTTGTGTGGGACCAGAAGGATCAGAGCTGGCCATGCCACATTTGGCTGCCAAGTTCTTCTCAGTGGCATCTTTCTCAAAACTGGAGCTGTGAGCCCGTGCTGGTCCCCAGAATTCATGGCATCTTGACTTCTTCAGTTTACAAGTTTACATCTTTCTAACCAGGATTGATTTCAGGGCTACAGTTCTTGGGAAAGAACAGAATCCAAAGTCTGTGTGGTATCTTGCATCAGCGAGTACTCAATAAATGTTCATTGATAAGGTTAATGACAATTAAATGGAGGAAAATATGTTTTATGGTACTGTCTTGAATAGTTGTAATCTTCACCCTCTGCTAGAAAACGATAATAATAATACAAAAATTCTCAGAGAGAAGACAAAGAGGTGGCAGAGAGAGAGTATCTCACTCCGGAAGCTGCAGACCAAGACAGCTCCTGCGGAATTTCATTACCTTCACAAGACCTGTTGCCCTTTGATGGAGATGATGGCTGATGTCAGCCTTAAAACCATAGCAAAGTCAGTTTGCCAGTAAAATGGCTGGAAAAGAAAGGGGAGGGGAGGAAATGTGTCCTTGGCAAAAAATGATCTGACACATTGATGAATAAGCAAAGGCTTCTATGTACAGAGCTGCTCCTCTACACAGATCTCTTTATTCCTGGAAACTGTTAGACACCCAGTTGAAAAAAGATAGTCTCCCTTCTAACATGACCCATCACTTTAGATCAATCTGCTAACTGGTGATCAATCTTCTAACATGACCCATCACTTTAGATCAATCTGCTACCTAGGTCTTCTGTTTTCAAATCCTCTCTCCACTATAAAATAGTGGAGAGAGGATTTGAAAACAGAAGACAGAAGACCTAGGTTCAAGGCTGCATGATCCTGGGCAAAACGTATAACCTCTCTGAGTTTAGCGTTCTTATATGTACAACATGTATAATAACAACATTTATCAGTTATGAGAATTAATTGAGCTAATGTATGTGAAGGTGTATTTTGTCTCTAGATGATCATGCAGTTTAGGACATTCTGTCTTTGAATGGGCCAAGGAGCAGAAGAAAGTGCAGATAATGCTACTAATGAATAAAGCTGCTTCCCCCCACTCCCCACCCTACCTCCTCACCCCCTGAAAGAACATACTAATAAATCCAGATTTATGCAGACTGGTGTCAGGGTCTGCATTCATTAACCAATTTAAATAATTTTATATCTTAAAATAATTATGGCATTTGCAGTCCTGTTTTTCAACACATTCGAGGTCTAAAGCAAAATGCCCCAAAGACAACCACATGCAATCATTGCATTTATTTACATTTTTAATGAACTTCTGTGTTCCCAGAGCCCTGCTGACATTCCTTGGCAGCCTGGGTTCTATTTTGTGTTCCTTCATGGGTATAGAGGGCAGCCTGCCTGTTTTCTTGTCTGCATATGCATTTTAGCTTTGTCAGAAGATAGAGAATATGGAGAAGTTATCTCTTTCTAAAGGTTGTTATTTCTTTCCCAATTACCAACCACAAACATCTGGTTAAAACATTTGTGCTTTAATTCACACACACACACACACACACACACACACACACACACACAATTAAAAAGCTACATGCAGTTTGCTTCTCGACTAAAGATAGCTGCACAGCTTTTGCCCTGCTATTTGCTTGCAATGGCTTTGGGGGCCGAGGGTAACATCCCTTTCCTAAATCCACTGCTCTCTATATTCAGAAAACAGTATTAGAAAAAAAAAAAAAAAAAAGACAGAGGCCAAATATCCCTGGCTTCATCCAGATTGAACTGTCACATTCTTTAAGACAACCCCAGAATAAAAGTGATTTAATGAAGATTGCACGTAAGTGCCACCAGCAAAGAGTTTGGCAACAAAGAAGAAACATACAGCATGCCTACAGAACCTAGAACTGCACCACAGTATCTTTATTTAGGCCGTAACTGTTTTAAGGACTTTCCCATCTAAAATGTTATCCAATCTGAGCCTTCTAATCATTCTTTCAGTTCAGGAAGGCAGGCATTATTCTCAATGAGGCTTACAAGGCCCAGAGGGTCTGGCCTCTGCCATCTTATATCCTGCCTGCTCTGCTTCCTATGTTCTATCCACATTGACCTTCTTTCTATTTCTTGAACACATTACTCTGGTTCCTGCTC
>NW_006494614.1:10708026-10726656 GCF_000325575.1 Pteropus alecto | reverse complement strand
CCTTTCCTCTTCCAGTGACTACCTCCTTGCTATACAGCTTTCAGCTGAATGCCTCCTACTCAAAAACAAACAAACAAACAAACAAACAAACAAACAAACAAACAAACTTTTCAGGCCACTCTAAAGAAACACTGGCTTAATCCTATTCCTGCAACACATGTTTCTATATTACCTTACATTGTTTATTGTCTTTGAAGGCCTTATCATTCTCTGGAATCATAACTTTGTTTATTGTCTCTGTTTCCCACAGAATGTAAGGGCCATGAGGGAAGGGATCTTGTTTGTTCGGTTCATTGCTATGTTCCCAGGACTTAGAACAGTGCCTGGCACAGAGTAGAGGATTAAAAACAAAACAAAACGAAACAAAACAAAACAACTATTAAGTGAATTGCAATTTGGCCGATGAGGAAAACAAGACCATGAGGATTAAGTGGCTTGCTGGGATCTAGTTAGAGCAAAACTTGGACGTTTCTTAATTTTCAGACCTGTGCTTTTTTCTCTAGGCAAGGAAATTCATTGCTTGCCCTTTAGGTAACCAAAAATTAACATGTTATCCTTTGGTATGACCTAGGAAGTTGAGATTTCTTGTTTTTAGAGACAGGTAACATGTATCACATTAATTTAGAGGTAGGAATGGACAGTCATCCTTTTTGAGATGTGTAAGAACTTAACCCAGGGCTCAGTGGTGGTATTCTATCTTATTTTCCTGGGATTTGACTCCCACCCAGAGTATGCTAATTTTGAGAGGTAGTCTGTGATCTTGGACAAGTCTATTGACCTCTCTCTGAAATAGGGATAACTTAAGCTTCTTGAGCTGAATGAGCTTGAACACATGAAACATTCAACTACGGCCAGGGGTATAAGACAAGTTCAGTGGGTGTTTCAATGTTTCTTTCCATCTAATTTTTATTTTAATGTTAGTTTCACATGTACAGCATAGTAGTTAGACATTTATATAATTTATGGAGTGATGCCCCCCCAATTGCTCTAGTACCCACCTGGCACTATACATAACCATTACGGTATTACCGACTGTATTCCCTATGCTGTACTTTAATATCCCGTGACTATTTTGTAACTACCAATTTATACTTCTTAATTTCTTCACCTTTTTCACCCATCTCTCTATTTCAATTGAAGCTTCCCTCTTTAGGATGCGGGCAGAGTTTCTCTTTCCTTCTTTCTCTCTGTCTCTCCATTCCTCTCTCTCTTTCTGTCTCTCTTAAATTCTCAGGTTGTCTAGAAACCTGGTTTCCCATAAACACAAGTGGTTTATTGATACTTGGTGATTCACTAATGATGACAGAAAGAAAGGAGGTAAATCTGGGAGGTGATACAGCAGGGATTTATTATGCTGAAATTGAATTATATAACATTGGGGAAAAGAGGACTAAAAAATGTAACTGCCTCAGTGCAAGTCATGGAGAGGTGGAGAACTCTGTATTCCACCAACACGTCCCTCATGCTTACGGCTATCAGCACAGAGGCCAGTCAGAACAAGTCAGAGGCTCTGTCCTCAGGCCAGAGTGAGAGGATAAAGTGAAAGCAGTCTTTGAGAGTCAAAAGAAGAGATGTTGAAAAGGAGAGTTTAAATTCTCGGTCCCTTAAATCAAGTGTTGCAAAAAAGGTTTATTCTGCAGTTCTCCTTGTACGTCCTAAAGATTTGAAGCATGGCAGATTTAGAATGCAGTCACCACAGAGAAACTCTGGAATTCTAGGGTGAGAAAAAAGATAGCATTTGAGAATGTGAGGATGTTCTACCTCTATAAAAAAGCTTGGTAATGTTAACATGGAGCAAATTCAGTAGGTGTAATGGGCGAAATCTACCCACAGGCTTCCAACTAGCTGTAAGAATAACACCTGCTTTCTCATAGAGTTATGGAAAGTCATTCCATAAATACTAGATGTTGTTATGAGGATGATTTGGTTGTGAGGAAGGCTGATGTACGAAAGACGTCAGAATAAAGCAGGCTGATCTTCAAAAGCTTAGTCCTGCATGTGCTTCCGGCTCTCAGAGATCAGTCACTAATAAACGCTGAGATGCACTGGCTCTGCTCCCTTCCCTCTCTGCCTCTCTCTCCTCCCTGAAAATATCAACTAGGTATTGGATGGAAACAAACAGTAAGGTGGAAATGTACTAAAGAAGAAAGAGACTTGTACTCTTGGAAATTGCCTCTAAATAAGACTTCTTAGAGGTAAAGTTGTTTAAAAAACAACAACAACAACAACAGCAACAACAACAACAAACAGCTGAGTATTAAAGACGCTGCATCAAACAGCAGAGAATCTAAAGAGGTAGGCCTCTGTCCTCATCAACAAACATGATCTACGATGAAAGCATTAGTTGACTAAACAGAATTCAGGGCAGAGAAATGAGACCTGCTCAGTTAACTGAGGGAAGCAGCAAGCTTTGCTCTGGCTCACGCGACGTTGTCTGATGGCCCTGTGCAGATATACGAAAATAAAGATGATCAAACAGAAGAGTGTGATATGTCGACTCAAATTTTATGAGAGAAAATCTGTACCATTCTGGAAGAGATGATTGTAACTGCTCCAGATGCTGCTGCAGCACCTCAGTCCACACATCATGTGACCTGATGTCTTCATTTACCATATCAACCCTCTCATCATTTCCTCTTCATCTCCTGCTCTTGGGCTTAATTTTTTGGCGGACATTCTTATTCTCTTTACTAACAGGCAATCAATATTACATCATCCAATTCTCTGCAATTCCTCTCACATGATGAGATATATTTGAGCAAATTCCGCTGGGACTTGTTTTTCAAATCCCTGACGCCTGGCAAAGTGAAACTATGAGAATGCCATGCAAAATACTGAAATTTGATTGGACTGCGGCCCAGACAGCATGATTATAGCAAAATTCTTACTCTTCTTTATGTGAGCTGGTGGCTGTAAGACATCCATATGTTGTTACTTGTGCTTACACCCAAGATGAATAAAGAATATATGAGGGGAAAAAATGATAACAAACTAATTAGAACTGTCTGTTAATTATAAAGGTTTGATGTGGCTATCTTATATTTAATGGATCATGCAACTGTCAACATATGAGTTCATTATCAAGAAGGCAGAGCTTGGGCTGGAAAATAAAGAGAATCACAGTACAGCAGGTTTCTCAGTCTCAGCACTGCCTGTATTTTAGGCTGGATAATTCTTGGCTGTGAGGGGCTGGCTGTCTTGGGCATTTTAGGGTGTTTAGTGGCATCCCTGGCTTCTACTGACTAGATGTCAGCAGCACCACTCCCCCAAGTTGGGACCATCAAAAATGGCTTCAAATATTACCAAATGCCCCTGGGAAGCAGAACTGTTTCTGGTTAAGGATGACTGCAGTGTAGTAAATTAAAAATAATCTATGGTCCCTCTTGATGTCCCACATCATCCCTTTTCCAGTGACCTACTTGACAGAAGTTTGTTGTAAAGCTACAATGAGACCATGATATTTAGACAGGAGGCTGAAGGGAGTTGGTAGTTTAAGAAAAAGAGTAAATAATGTGACATTTCTTCAAATCATTGTGATTTAACCATGTTCTGCCTAATGTAGGGATATCTCCCCTGACTGAACATTCAGGAGAGAAAGCAATCTTGATGAAAGCCCAACCACTGCTTCCTAAGGAGGGGTTTTTAGCTGTTTCTTGAGAAAATCTGATCTTTAAAATTAAATTCTCTTCCAGACTTTTTTTTTCCTTCTTGAATTAGTCCTCTCACTGGCAAAATGGCATCAAATGGATCTTTGAAATTTAATATAAAATAAAGTTGCGAGACTTTCTGAATTTAATAACTCTCTGAAGTGATTCGGATATAGGATTTGAGAGGAAAAAGGACTTTATTTTTGTTTGTTTTAAACATTTTCTTTGATATTTTAGTGAATGAGCAATCTGATAGACTTTCTTCTCTTTCTTCCTTTCTTTTCCTCCATGAAGGACATCTGAATTAATACCGTTATAGAACTTTATACATATTTAGCAATTTATCAGCCATAACCAACTAATCTACAGGAACCAGACAGCAGGAGGAAGGCTTATTATTGGATCCATGGAAATCATTCCCAGATCTTCCATTTTTACTTCTGTAAACAGTCTCATAGTTCCTGGCCTATCTAGGCTCTGAATATACCTCTGTACTTCTCCTGAATAAATGATCATTTAGAGCAGGGGTTTCCAACTCTCAGGCCGTGGACTGGTACCAGTCTGTGGTCTGTTAGGAACCAAGCTGTACAGGCCACACAGCAGGAAGTGAGTGACAGGTGAGTGAGCGAACCTTCATCTGTATTTGCAGCCGCTCCCCATCGCTAGCATCACCACCTCAGGTCCACCTCAGATCATCAGGCATTAGATTCTCATAAGCGTTCCTAATGTCAAAAAGGTTGGGGACCGCTACTTTAGAGTACTATGACAAACTCCCTGTTTTTCATACCAGCAGACTCAGAAAAATCCATGCTGACTTGCAATATTTACACTGGCTTTGTCTCCTCCTCTGAAGTTAGGGCTGGACACAGAGCAGGCACCTAAACATCATGTATTGAATGAATTAACTAGAATAAAAGCAGCTGCTCTAGCCACTGCCACTGTGACCATCAGCCTCTTCATTGGTACAAAGGACTTTCATGTATGTTTTCCTACAGTAATCCTGCACTGTGGAGTACAGAAAAAGATGTTTATAACTTATTTTACAAATAAAGAAGCTGCCATTCATGAAGGCACAATAATTTGTCTTTATTCATAAGCAAGTAAGTGTTGAAGCTGTAATTTATTACAGCTTAAATATCGTTGTTCAAAGAGAGATGGCAAGTCTCTCTTCTGTTGTGGGTTTGAAATAGCTCATCAGCATTTTCTTACCCTTAGTACATCCCTTAAAACCATTTCACCCTCTTTCTTCTGATTTACTAGCCAATGAGGAAGCAAATAATTATTAATTTGATTAGGTTGTACTTTCCAAGAAAGCAGAAAGCATTCTCTCTGATCTGCTAGCACAGAATCTATCACATAGAAGGCCATCTAAGGCATTCATTAAAGATTCGTTAAATTTGTTGGAAGAATTTGTGTATGGCCAGAAGCTTAGGAACTATGATATAAAGAAAGAGGTACACTGGAGAGCAGATACAAATATTCAGGCCCTAGAGGGCATATTGCTCCCTTTATAGGAATATAAATAAAGTGTTGACCTGGCTCCTGCCTCTCTCTCTGGTGAGCCTGATCAGTTTAAGTTGGTCATCTTGAATTGCATTCACTTCAGGAGCACTGACAAATTTATTTTTCCAGTCTGTAAAGCTGAGGATGGATCTACAAGGCTCTGAGAAACCAAAGCATCGATAATCTTTCTTCTCTTTTAAATTCAGCATGCACAGCCTAAGATGTAGATAGATGGAAACTGCAGGAGATTTTTGCAGCTATACTCTCCTCATTCCTACCACCTCACCTCTGCCTTCGAGCCAAGTGGCTAGAAACCCTTGGCATTTCCAGGTGTAGAACAAAATCTCCAATGCAGAAAGAACCCCCTGGGTGTTGCAATCAAGCCAGGAGGAAAAAGAAGATCATGGACTACCCTGTAATCAAAGCACCCTTTTCTAAGCTGTTACATCCCTGGTTTGGGCAAGGAAGCAAAGGTGGTGCGCTAACTCTGACCATCTTTCTCTTCATTCAGACTCCATTTTCTAGGGCCTAAGAAACAGCATTTTCTGTGGAGCATAGAGTCCCATGCTGCCTTTCTTGCTCAGATAGCTCCGAGCTCATGAAGTCCAGGCTTTATTCTTACTCAGTCTCTGCTGAGAACCAGCTGCTGTGAAGAGAAACTAAAGCTGAGATATGGGACCTTCTTTCTCTTACAGGTTAAGATTGAATATATATAAAGTTGTGTGGCTCCTTGAAAATGGTGGTTCTCAATCTTGGACAATTTTACTCTCCAAGGGACATTTAGCAACGTCTGGAGTCATTTTGGTTGTCACAGCTGGAGCAGTGGGTGTGCAATGGAGATAAACGAGTAGAAACCAAGACTGCTGCTAAACATCCTACAGTACACAGGACAGGTCCCCATGGAATGCGAAGCAATGGAAAACAAAAGACAAGCGCATGGAAATTAGAAAGTTTAAATCTGCTGAATGGGGTCTTTTCAGCCTTAATAAGGTCAATCAACTTTCATTAGGATGTCCTGTGGTTTATACTGAATCCACGAGATCATGGGTCAGCAAGGGTGGGGCATCTGTGATTTTGCCAGTCTCTGTAGCACAGTGCCTGGTACGTGCTGTGCATCCTAAATATTTGCTGAATTAAGTATTGTAATTGAGGCTATTTTATCTCTATTAGGAAGTGAGCCAGTTGATTAATCGGTAAGGAGGGAACAAGGAAATGTGATGCCAAAAGAGTTAAAGGTTGGCTAGAGCCAGGATGTCATCTAGGATGTAAGACTTTATGGGATTCGTTGCCCAGAATGGCCAAATGTATAGAGATTTGAGGACCAGAACTTCAGCCTCCCGAGGCATGTCAGATATATCAATGAGGTAGAAACCCCACGGCATGCAGAACTGGCCCTGACACTTGCCCACTCCTTCCTCTTTGGAGAGCCTCACACACTAAAGGTTCAGTACCTTCAGTGGTTCTTGAGGTACTTCAGAGAGAGCTGTTCATCAGTGTTTCAAGAACTAAGTTCTCAAGCTTAATGTTGACTAGGACTTCCTTGCTATTCTAGTCTTCTCCTCCCTCCAAACTCTCTACTCACTGTTTCCAGGTAGTTTTCTTAAGGTTAGTTCTGATATATCAACCCCTTATTGTAAAACTTTCAACAGCTCCCTATATTTTACCAAATTAAGTCCAAACTCTTTGCTCGCACCAGAGCTCTCTATATTCTAAACCCACTGCCCTTTTTATTGCCCTTATTTTCTCTCATTACCTTCTCTCTTTTGATCATTTTATCCTTTTCCATTTTATCATGACTACTTCTCTACAACTATTTGCTTTTTCATGAATTGAAAAAGTGCCATTGTCCCAGGGTAGGTAAACAGTGTCACCAACTGGCTACCACATTACCCTAACGGTGCTGCCCTCAGTCCTATGCATTTCTCCTTTCACTATGTTCATTTTTCAGGGGTCATTCTGTACCCATAAACATACAAATCATTCAACACTAATGGAGTCAGAATCCCAGAATAAATACCTAATTCCTATCTACTGCTTGCATAGGGGGTGTGTGTGTGAATTAAAGAGATAATGCTCTCTGCAAAGTGCTTTCATCTTCCCAGAATGAGCTATATTCCTTCAAAGCATTATTCAGATATCACATTGGCTTTTATATGTGCTTAGCATAGCAAGGAGGACCTAGCCTGCTGAAAGCAGGGGCCTCAGTGCTTTGCTGAACCATGGTCTGAGCTAAGGTAGATATTTATGTCATTGAAAATGTTGTTGAGTTTATTATTTAGTTTAGATTCAGGGTTTAAGCTTAATTGAAGGTTTTCTCTGCCATGCTGCTATCTTACAGCAGACACATTTCTACCTTCAGGAGGTAGAGACTTTGAGGTTGCTCATAAAACCCAATTTTATGAAGGCTTTGATAAGATATGTCATCACCATTTTCCATTGTGGAAATACATTTCCTATTAAATATGAAGAAAATAAATCAGGAAACTTCAGTCCTCAAAGAGAAAGTATGACACGTGTAGAGAATGGGAAAGTTTGTAATACAATCGAGAGTCTGGATGGCCTTGTTCATCAAATCTAAGAACAAAAAAAGTGTAATGAATAATCCTGAAAGATGGAAGCACAATTAAAAGGAAATTTTGCTCCCCTAATATAACCCTTGCTTCTCTGGCCACATAGCCTAGAGTTAAAAAACAAAATCAAGAAAGAAGTGGGGTTGTCTTAATAGCAATAAAAACAAGATCCTTCTTCCTGCAGTACCTACCAGTAAAAATAGGATTTTCAAAACATTGTGAACCTTCTTTTTCCAAACCCCTTCCCGTAACTTCTGAAAGTTTCTGGGGATATCTCATGTACATCTTTGGACCCGATTCTTATAGCTATCATGTTGCATGCTGTAAGTTACCCCATGCCTGTAATGGAGCTCCTACTGATCTTCCTAAGCTGCACCAGGTGTATGCTGAGGATCTGAGAAGAATCTCTCTCCCTAGTGTAGGAACTACACAATTACTTGGAATATAAAATAGTGATGTCTTTGTACCCCCCAAAACAGAGAGGTGTTTTGTTGTTGTTTTTTTATTTGCTTGTTTTTGAAAAAAGGCTTCCATTTCAGTCCCCTCTTCAGAAGATTCAGGATGGATTTTGCAACTGTTACGCCACTGTACTAAAATGCTTAGTTTTTCTTCTGCACTAGGCATTGTTTTTGGACCAAACTGGTATGACTTATTTTCCTTTTACCTTAGGATCGATTGTTTCCCAGGAGGCAACAGGCTCCTTATGCATGTGGATACATGGTAGGTTGGCCTCACCAGTCATATCTTGGTATATTAGGCTGCACAGAAATTAGACCTAAGATGGGACTTTTGTTACATACAGAAAGTAGCAATCTATGGATCTTTTAGTCCCAGACATAGTGTAGGCTAGAAACATCAAGTCATAAGGTTGATTAGTTTTAATCAGAACATGTTTGATCAATAGGAACAGGAACCCCTTTAAGTTCACAAAACAACAGTTGGTAAAGCTGATGTCAGCACTGAGGACAGATCCAACTACCTTGGCAACCTCTGAACTCAGAAAGCTCTCTCTGCCTCTTACTGGCTGTATAGGTTTCTTTCTGCTTTTACAATCTCCTCTCCTTCTTGTCCTCTCAATGCTCTTTCTCTGTTTACATATGGTCCCAAATGGCCAGCAGCTCTGGTTAATGTGTTTTCCATAGGTCCAGCTAAATACAGCCCCTGTCAATTATAATTCTCATGGAAGAGAACGTAATTACACACCAGCTCGCCATTAGAAGGGTTGGTTTTGGTTTGAATGTCCATCCTGCCTTAATCAGCAGTTCCTAGGGTCTGTCATCTATTGCCATATCTGTCATATATGTCACATTGCATTTTCCCCTCCAAGAGAGTTTTGAGAACTGGTCCATGAGAGGGACAGTTACCCCAAAATATGGTTACTATGCTCTGGAAGGGAAGAGCTTGAGTTGCGAAAACATTTTTCCAAAGCAGATACTCAATAAAAGATTATAAGAAGAATGCTGAGTAAAAGGGTCCCTGTTCCCTTGGACCCTAGGACCCACATGGAAATCAGCTGTGTTATAAATTAGGTTTGCTTTCCTATAGGATAATGACATACCACTAAGCCAGAAACCTAGAAACCTTCCTAATGACAAACTTAAAAAATAATAAGGTGGCTAAGGGTATATCCCACTCCTGTTAATACGGGGTTAGTAGATTTTCAGAGGAAATCTTCTAATCCTTCTGGATATAGTTTCTTTCTCAAGAGGGCTTAGGCACTGGAGGAATAAACACAGAAAATTTGGGTTCCCTTCAACTGATGCTGCAGCTCCACTACCATTTAAAAGCCACTGTGATTAACAGCTCTGAAATGTTTTTAATGAGTGTTTCAGTCTGGGTTTACAAATCCTTGAAAGAGTTAAGATTTCACCCAGGAGGTTTGAAAACTGAGTTAGCATGTGTGCTTATTAATGCTTAAATCTACAGCAGCAGACTTACTGTGTTTTCAGTTGAGAGGCAGGTGGCTCTCCGGCTTAGGGCTTTGAGAGTTTTGAGCAGATCAGAGCACTAAGGTGGCAGCTCTGAGGACAGCAGTGAGCTCTGTTGGTCCAAATCAGTGGGTGTGACATTAACGCCTTCATGGATTCACAACATGGGCATTGAGCATCCTACAGTAGGCTGATGTAGAAGCAGAAGTGGTGGGCAGGTTTGAGGGTCTGATATATGCCAGAAAGGTGTTTTTATGTCTTGATGGACATTTCTGCATGAGGCTCCCAGGAAACATAAGACTCTACTATTTAAAGAGTTTTCTTGATGTAAACATTCTCTTTCATTTTAAAACAATAGTCCTTGGGCAGTGGTATTCAGTTAAATTACTTTTTAACACGTATGTAGTGTTTGCTATGTGCCAGATACTATTCTAAATGCTTTATAAATATTTAATCCTCATAACTAATCTGTGAGGTAGGTACAATTACGCTTATGTTACAGACAAAGGCACTGAGGCTCTGAGTGGTTGAGAAACCTGCCCAAGGTTATATAGCTACTAGGGATGGAGCTGGGATTTGAACTGAGTCAGCCTGACTCCAGCATCTACATTCTTAAACCCTACACCATGCATAGTGAATCACACTGAATTACTAATGTCTTAATCAGGCTAAATTTATGTGTCTGCCAGAATACAAAGGAGTGAATGGGTTGGTGGAACCATGAAATCAGTGGGTCTCGACTGGAGGATAAATAAGGATGGGAGAGGAGGGAGAGTAACACAGAAAATTAGGTAAGAGACATTCAAGAAGGGGAATTGAGGAATGCTATAAACGAGATTTATTCACCTCACAATTTTGCCTACGGGCAAGCTCCTTGACCCCTATTATATTTACAACAAAGTTGGACAAGTATGATACCACGAAAACCTTCCTAAAAGGGAAGCCATGTAACACAGCCAGATTAGTCACTATTAACCCGATGGTCCCTCCACTGGACTAATGTGCTTGTATAACATGGTGCATTTTGAGATTCAAAATCATTCAGTTGGTGGCCTCCATTACCTTAGGTAAGTATTAATATCGAAAAAAGAAAATACGTCTGAGTTTCAAGAGTCAAGGCATTTAAAAATAGCTTTATTGACATAAATTATACATAAAGTTCACAACATAATGAGTTTTTACATATGTATACAACCATGAAACAATCATCACAATCAAAATAATAAACATTACCATCACTCCAAAGTTGCTTTGTGCCTTTTTGTAATCTCCCTTTCCTCTTTCTCTTCCTGCATTGTTTTTCTAGACAACTCCCAATCTTTCTTCTACTATAGTTTGCAGATTTTCAAAAATTTTATATAAATAGAAAAACAAAGTATTTACTCTTTTGTCTGGCATCTTTCACTCAGCATAATTATTTTGAGATTCATGCAGGTTATTGTATCAATATTTCATTCCTTTTTATTGTTGAGTACTATTTCATTGTATGGTTTGATGGTTTGCACATTCTCTTGTTGATGAACATATGGGTTATTTCCAGGTTTTGGCTCTTATAAATAAAGCTGCCATGAACTTTTGTATACAAATCTTTGTATGGACATATGCTTTCATTTCTATTGGGTAAATACCTAGGAGTGGAATGAGCAAGCCATTTAATAGGTGCATGTTTAATTTTTTTAAAGCAACCACCAAACTTTTCCAAAGAATTTGCACCATTTTTACATTTCACCAGCAGTGATGAGAGTTGTAGTTGTTCTACCTCCTTGCCATCACATGGTAGAGTAAGTCTTTTTAATTGGAGACATTATAATAGGTATGTAGTTGTATCTGACTGTGGTTTTAATTTGCATTTTTCTAATGATGAGCATCCTTTCAAGTGTTTACTTGCCATCTGTATATCTTTTATGGTGAAATGTTCAATTTTTTTGCCCATATTTTAAAAACAATTTTTAAAAATTGAAGATTGAAATTTCTTTCAATATTCTGGATATGAGTCCTTTATTGTCTATGTGATTAGCAAATATTTTCTCCTAGTCTGTGGCTTGATTATCTTTCCATGCTCTTAAAATTGTCTTTTAAAGAGAAGTTCTTAATTCTAATGAAACCCTATAAATCAATGTTTTAATTTTATGAATATCGCTTTTAGAATTGTATCTAAGAAATCTTTGCCAACCCAAGATCATAAAGATTTTCTCCTGTGTTTTCTTCTGGAGTTTAATAATTTTATAAGTTTATTAAGTTAAACTTTAATAAGTTTCTTATCCATTTTGAGTTAATTTTTTAATGGAGTGAAAGGTATAAATTGAAGTTCATTTATTTGCCTATGGATATTTAATTGTTCCATTATCATTTGTGGAGAAGATTAACCTTTCTCCACTGAATTGCCCTTGTCAAAAACTACTTGTCCCTACGTGGTTAGTCTATTCTATTCTACTGTTCTACTTGTCTATCTTTAAACCAATACCACAATGCCTAGATTTGTGTAAGTCTTTAAAACAGGTGCTATATCAACTTTATTCTCCTTTTGTAAAGTTTTGTTTGTTTTTTGTTATTCTACATCCTTTGTATTTTCATATGATTTTTAGAATCAGCTTATCAATTCCTATAAAATCTATAGATTGTATTGACTCTATAGACAATTTAAGAACAGACATTCTAACAGTATGAGTCTTCTGATTAATAAACAAGGTGAATCTCTCCTTTCTTAGGTTTTAATATAATTGAGCAATGTTATATTGTATTTGTGTACAGATCTCAACATCTTTTGTCAGATTTATCCCTAAATATTTCATATTTTTAACGCTTTTGTAAATAGCATTGCTTTGTAAAATTTCAGTTTCTGATGTTCACAGTTACAATACAGACATACAATTAATTTTTGTATTCTTATCTTGTATCTTGCAACCTTTCTAATCTCATTTATTAGATTTTACATAGCCAATCATGTCATTTGTGAATAAAGACAATGTTACTTTTCCTGTCCAACATAAATGTCTCTATTCCTTTGTTTTGCCTTAGTGCACTGTCTAGAACCAATAACACAATGCTGAAGAAAAGTGGTGAGAATAGATATTCTTGTCTTTACTATGATGTTAAGGAAAAGCATTCGGTCTATCATCACCAGACATGATATTAGTTATAGGTTTCTCATACCTGCCCTTTATCAGGCTGAGGAAACTACCCTCTATTCATAGTTTGCAGAGATTTCTTTTTTTCGAAAACAGGTTTTAGATTTTTTTTTTGACTTAGGTTTGTTGAGCTTCTGGAATCTGTGAGTTTGTAGTTTTCATCAAATTTGGATAATTTTCCCAATTGTTTAATCAAATGTATTGTTTTATTTTGCCCCTCCCATTTTCTCTTTTCTCTTTGGGAACTCCAATTTCATGTATACAGAGATGCCTGAAGTTGTCCATGAGTCCCTAATACTTGCTTCATTTCTTTCAGTCTTTTTTCTCTTTATGCTTCATATTTGTATGAGTTCTACTACTATATCTTCAACGTCACTAAGCTTTTTGTCTATAATGGCTACTCTGCCATTTATCTCATCCGGTATATTTTTCACCTCAGACATTATAATTTTCATCTTTAGAAGTTTTATGCTTTTTTAAAAATATCTTCTATGTCTCTACTTAGCATACTTAATCTTTCTTTTAGTTCCTTGAACATATTGTAATCCATTGTAATAATGTTTAAAATCCTTAAGCACTAACTCTATCATCTGTTTTATTACTGAGGCTGTTTAAATTGCTCTTATTTTTAAAATCTCTTATGGGTTGTATTTTCCTGTTTGTTTGCATGCCTGGTAATTTGTGATTAGATGCCAGATACTGTGAATTTTACCTTCTTACCTTGTAAATGTGTTTTTATTTCCATAATTATTATTGAACTTTGTTCTAGGGTATGGTTGACTTACTTGGAAACAGTTTGATGCTTTTAAGTCTTGCTTTTGAGCTGTTTTAGGAGGGACCAGAGCTGCCTAACTAATGTGGCTTATTTTTCCCCACTATTGAGTTGAAACTGAATTATTAGATATTCCCCTATAGCTAGCTGATGGTAAAAGGAACTATTCCCAGTTCTATGTGTGTTGTGGAATTGTTTCCTCCACTTCTTTTAGGTGGTTCTTTCCCTGGCCTCAAGTAATTTCCATATGCCTATATTCATTAGTACTCAGCTGAGGTCTTGTTGGGGACATCGTCACATCTCTTGAGTTCTTCCTTGTGTAGCACTCTCCTCTGTAGTACTTTGCTCTATGAATTTTAACATTTGACATTCCTGAACTCCCAGTTCCATCTACTCAAGTTATTGAAACTGCTGGCC
This sequence comes from Pteropus alecto, assembly GCF_000325575.1. NCBI lineage: Eukaryota > Metazoa > Chordata > Mammalia > Chiroptera > Pteropodidae > Pteropus > Pteropus alecto. The sequence goes on along the minus strand of NW_006494614.1, from coordinate 10,712,691 downwards.
TCCACTTAGATCCTGATGCACCCATGTGTTTCTGCATAGAAACTCTCCAGGAAGTAATCTAGTGCAATTGTAGGGATCATCTAATTTGTTTTCTATATCTCAGAAATTAATTCCTTTTTTTTCTCTGATGTTCAATGTCTTAGAAACCATGGTTTCATAAATTCTGTCCTGGTTTTCAGTTGTTTCAGGAGTGAAGGTAGATCTGTTTGTTACTCCATCTTGGTGAGATGTGGAAGTTTAAGAGCCAAAGCTCTTGATTTAAAAGAGCCTGAGTGTTTGACTTTCATGTGATAAACTCTGAAAGACTCATGGAATAAAGTCTAAAGTGTGGATTTGGAAGTGTGTTTAATTGTGTGGGTCAGATTTATTCTCCCAAATAAGAATACTTGTGTGGGAGAGAGGAAGATAATTAGAGGGAAGAAGAGTGTTATATGCTGATGAATGTCTCTAAAAAGAGACATTGGACCTTGTCCCCTCTCCTCTAAACTGAGTTTCCTCTAGTGTAATGGAAGAGCATACATGGTAGAAACCTCAGGTTTGTAGGGATTTAAGAACAGAATGAACTAGTGTGTCTTTTCTTGGGTGCAAGTCTCATGAATTGCCCCACAGACTAGAAGTAGAAACCCCTATTTGTGCAGCCAGACCACCCTGAGGCCACCTTGTGGAATTTTCCCATACCCAGAATGGTACAGGTAAAAAATACTTATCTGGTGTCCAAGAGGGGGGTTCGTGTAGATGGGAGAAATTCAGCCTGAAGAGATTTCATGTTTGAGCCAGGTCAGCAACAATTGTGTACACTATAACCGTGTAAAGGCCTGAGAAGATATGAGGTCTCCATAGAATCTATCAGTGATAAGTGACAATAATCAAGGACCAACTGTCCCTTCACCATGTCCTCACCTTACAATGATCACTGAAAAATAAATGACACACAAAGGATAGGGCAGGAGTTGAGGGTGGGAAGGCCATGATGGAGGGGCTTTGAATTGGCTGGGATTTGAGTCTGAAATAGAAAATAAGTTGAGTTTCAGAAAAGGAGAGTCATACTTTTATGTACCTGAATTTGTGGTCTAAAATTTTTACCCGTAAAACACATACTCTCTGGTTAAAATAGAGCTTATTTGAGTTTGATTGCAAAGTGACTAAATTTTAACAGAGTATACCTAAATTTAGAGAAGATTGTTGAGGTATACATCAAAAGAACTTTATAGCATATGTTTTCTTTACTACTAACTATAGTCAGTTATGACTGAAGAGTATAAGCGACTCCTTCATGAAAAAGCATAAGTGGACTCTTCATGAAAATTACTTTTTCCAGAGTGACAGAGTTGGGTCAAGATAGTTCACTCCCCATATGCCAGTGTCACAGAATTTTTAATTCAAATTCAAGTCTTATGTTATAGACTTTTGGAATTTCTTCCAAATAAAAAATTATAAATGTAAACTATGAATAATAAGGATCTCCTTCATGTTTATTATTGAGTGCTATATCTGTCAAAGTATTCATTGTGAGGGGTTATGATCTCTTCCCAAAAATTATACCTCTGCTCAAGATATTTGCGGAATTCATCTTCTGGAATTTTCTTCAGAGGTTACAGCACATTTTATTGAACCTTCACATTAATCACTAATCTTTATTCTTCGAGCAAAGATTTGATTTCTTTGGTAGCAGTCAAAATCATTTAGAGTTAAGTCTAATGAATAGAGGAGAGTCAAACTCCGTAAAACCACCATGGTCAAAAGAGAAATGTGATAAAAAGAAATTAGACTGATTTTTCTTGGTAAAGATTAAAAAAACTAATAGATAAATTATTTTTTATTTTTTTAAAACTGAGAAAGCCTTTTTTTTTTTAACCAAACCTTATATAAAGTTTTAAGCAAATAAATCTAATAAAAGCAGAGCAGTTCTAATTAATGTGATGTGGAGCCTATCTGTGCCTCTCCTCTCAGACCTTCCCACATTCCTTAGATGCCCATGACATCCCACACAAGAGTAAAGTTAGAAAACCATGACCGGAAATGACAGCAAGTTAGAGATATGATTTAAAAAATAGATTCAGGCAGGTTGCCCATAGCCATGTCAAATAGCGAGTGGTCTATTACAAATAATAGTCTATTATCAAAGACTTCTGAATCAGAAGTAAGAGGAGATACAAGATGTGATTTCAAAGTAACATATAAGTTACTCTCTGTAACTGCAACAGAAAAAGGGCTTTTAAAACAGCCATCCAGGACAGCTAAATTCACACACCTGCCACTGCAGTCTCCTAGTCTTCATAGGTGATGCACCTTATCTCTTTTCCACCTCACCTCCACTCCTGTAATTTACCATTAGGTCCAATATTAGACTCTGAAACTAACCTAAGCCCTCTTTCTCAAGCACTTGTATCAAGGGCTTAGCATTGATTTAATCTTGCTCCTGGTCTAACTTTTGGGCAATCCATTTCCCCCTGTGACCAAGTCTAGGCCAGGGTTAGATGAAGGTCAGACTTCCTGCCCTGTAGTCACAGTCTCCCTATGATATGATTGTCACTGAGTAAATCTTTGGTCTTACCTGTTTGGTCTCAGCTTTTGTAGATTTTAAACTCAATTTGGAACCTTAGTTCTGACACTGAATTGACCTTTCCCACAGCCCCTACCCAATCCCAACCAGTATTTTCATACTCGTTTTTCAGCCATAAAAACCTTTTAATAAAATAAAAATCTTAAATGAAAGTGTAATATGTAAAAAAGTTTTAAAAAATAGAGCTGCCCTGGTTGGAATATGTGAGGACTCCCATTTGCACAGTGTCTTGCCTGGCATAGAGTTTGCACTAACTAAATGCTAGCCTTTAAATAATAAAAATGGCAATAATAGCAACAACCATTATAAAGTGCAACTCAAATGCTACCTTCTTCAAGATTTCTCAGATTTCCTCTTCTCTAAACTCTCACAATAATGTATTTTATACCACTTTTGGTAGAAGTTTCCACATTATGTCCTATATTAAAGTTATTTTTTATCTTTCCTACTAGACTTTGTTCCTAAGGGAACATTTCCCAACCATTCATCTCTGCAGTTTCCACAGAACTTTATATTATTCCTAAAGAAGACAGATCCTAGGGAGATCCCTCCCCCCATGATCCTTGTCTGCTGGTATTGTGCCCTTGTATAATTCCCGCCACCCCCAATCTCTGCCCACTCCTTGAGTGTAGCAGGCAGGACTTGGGGCTCACTTCTAACTGACAGATTATGGCCAAAGGTGATGGGATATCACTCTGACAATTATATTAAATTACAAATGACTCCATTTTGCCATAATTTTGGCTTTAGAGTTTCTCTTTCTATTGCTGGCTTTGAAGAAGACATCCATCATGAATGCTACAGCCTTAGGAAATAACTGTTCTGAAAACCTGAGTGAGGTTAGATGCAGTTCTTTCCCCATTTGAGCCTCCAGATAAGACTCCAGCCCTGGCCAACATCTTAATTGCAGCCTTATGAGACCCTATGCAGAGGACCAAGCTAAGCTATTTTTAGACTCCTGGTCCAGAGAAAATTTGAGATAATAAATGAGTATTTTTTAAAGCTGTAAAGTTTGTGGTAATTTCTTATACGGCAAAGAAAACTAATATAGGCCTGATGTAAAATTTTAAGTCTCCTTGGTCCAAGTGGACAGGTACAATTCTGTGATATTTAAAAATTATTTAGTAAGTAATTTTAAAAGCATTAAGACAGTCTGTAGCAGTTAAAAAGAACATACTGATACTAAAGGCTCTCCAAAGTATATTGTTAAATGAAAAAGAGCAAGATGCAGAACAATTTGTATAATATTCTACCATATAAAAATTGGTATAAAATTTTTCCTTTACAAATCTGCCTGGAATATATCTAGAAGTAACAATAAAACATAATAGCAGTAGTTGCCTCCAAGATTGGCTGATTGGGGGACAAAGATAAAAAGAGACTAACTTTTCCCTATATATCGTTATATACTTTCCGAATTTTGTACCATGTATATGTATTATCTATTTATAAAAATTAAATTAAAATTCAGATCAACGTGAAAAAACTTAGGAACACATATTTGAAACAAATAACTTAAAAAAAATTGATAGACAATTCAATAAAATGTACTACTCCCAAAGAATAAATAGCAAATAAGATGCCCCAATCTAAGCTTTTGGAATAACCTACATGGGCTTAGGAGTGAAACAAATGAAGCTTACGAGCCTGTGATAGATGGAATTTTCACAGCAGTATATTTCTTCCCAACCAGAAACCCCCAGGGAAATCAGCTGAATACCTTATACTGTAACTTTTTGTTTTTCATTTCCTTGTGTAAAAAACCTTAGGAGCTTTGCTGCAAAAAGGGATTCCCTGGGATTTTAAACCAGCATGGTTTAGAGAAGTCCTAACTTCAAAGTTAGGTTCCCTATGTACCTATCAATGGGCGGCATCTTTCAAAATGAAATAATTGGAATTTGATGGAAGTGTGGCAGCCACACCTGGGGTTCGGCGTTGGAATAGGCAGGAAATGCAGTGTGACACCCAGTGACACAAAGCTGTTACAGAGAGCATTGTCAATTGAGTGTGTACTTATCAATTGAAATGATTTTAACATAGAATCTAATATGTATATGCCTTGAAACCAAGTGTTCAGAATGATTTCACGAAGGGGGAAAGCA
>NW_006494614.1:10670551-10706982 GCF_000325575.1 Pteropus alecto | reverse complement strand
AGAGAAGGTCAACCTTCCACCCTTCTCCAGTGCTGAGTGGGCCTGTCCACTGCCACCAACCCCAGCCCCCTCAAAAAAATAAAATAAAAAAATAAAAAAAATAAAAAACCATATGATCTTAATGTAGAAGAGAGTGGTGGGGTGGACTTCTTACAACATGCCTACTGTTGTAGAGTTTTCTCCCTTCATTTCTAGCTGTCAGGCCAATTCTACATGGTGGAATTGCAGGCTCTGTTCCAACATATCAACTCCACTGCTTGTCATTCCATAGTTTTAGTCTATTTTGATCCTGATAGCTGTTTTATCGCACATTCCCCTCCCCACCAAGGAGGGATCAGACCTTGAATTCTAATCACTTTAGTTAAGAAAACTCAGAAACACATGTTGGCACCGCCATAAGACAGCATAAACGTAGGAGGAGATGGGGCGGGGGCCAAAGACCGACTTCGCTGCCTCTGCCGTTTGTTGAGTTGGAAAATCACCTTCCATACAAGTCAGCTTGGCTCAGGCACTTGAGAGGACACTGATGTAACAGCTGGTTTGTTTCTGAAGTGCCTGGCACCCTCTGGGGCTCAGTACATTCTCATTGATTAACTCCGGTCTTAACTAATTGACCATCCTTAAAAATGGCCATAATTAATTTTCAAGTTCTGGAGGGAAGTTGTAATAAAGAGTTCCAATTCCAGTGAGAGCCAGCACTTGGGTTTTCAGAGGCTCGCCTCATCTTCTACTCTTTATGAAATTTTGCTCAGTTCATTAGCAAATCTTAAAGGAAATCAAATACGTGGGGAATCGAGGAAACTTGCCTTTGTCAAAATAGTTCTTGTAAAGGATTTTGTTGGCAAGTATTTATAACCGCTGGCTTATAAAAGTCTAGAGATTAACTCTAGATTTAATTTATCTGAGCTATATACTTCCCGGTCTCCAGTAAATGACCAAGAATTGATTCTGGGTGGCGACAAACCTGATCACCATCACATTTGAGTGCCCCTTGGGGTTAGGAAAAGCATTTTAATACCGCAGTACAAAACAGGTTTCTGCCCTGCTGCTTGCTATGGTCGGCTATGGACACACACATTGAATAGGAAGGAGGTTATGAAAGTGGGCCAACTGCCTGACACGATTTGTCCTCTGAGGTTTCTGAGTCCCCTCTGCTACTGCGCAAAAGGTTACTAGTTCGACTGGAAATTATCCCCAACGAATTCAAGTGCAGATATACCTTTTGGTAGTCACACCAGTGTTTGCGAAGAGTCCACAATGGTGTCTGGCTTGTCAGTGGTGGTCAATACTTCTGGGGACAGCGGTGGAGACACTGAGTCAATTTGGAGGCAGATGGGACAGACTGCTGTAAAGTGGCTGGGCCCCAGAAGGCTGCTTAATCACTCTAACTATGGATTCTTCTCTTCCTCACATCGGGGCCCACTTACATCCTCGCCGCTAGGTTATATTTAATGGCATTCTAACTAACATTTTCCAGATCAGCGAGGATCAGCCTAGAAAAGCATTCAGGTCCCCCAAGAGTGCTTTCCTTCTGAGGCTCCCCAGTTTCCTGCCTTATTATCGCAGCCTCCTCCTTTCCACCTCCTGACTTCTCTTTCTTTTTTCTAGTCTATTCCAGTGTGGCAACTTTCATTTTCTTAAAACACTCAGGCAATGAATGTTGTTTCTTTTGGTCAATCTCATCGAGTTCCACAGTCCTTAATGGAATTTAGGCATTCTTATTCTTCAAAGCTTGGCTGGCACTCCTTCAATCTGTGCCCAAGGTGCTTTCCTACTCTCTGGCTTCATTTGTTATCTCCACATCTACATGGTATCATTTTCCTCATCTTACTTCTTGTAACCTGAATTGCTTTCCAACTAGCAGCTTGGGGGCCCTTTATAACCCCACTTCCAGATCCCCTTCATAAAGGTCCTAGAAACCCATCTAGCACCAAACTTGACAGTTCTATGCATGTCTTTGCCCTGTAAAATCATATTCAGGAGTGAAGAGCTGTACCTTCAGTGCATTTTCCCACTTCAGACATGGCACATTTCTTGAGTTCACTTTGACAGTCATAATGAACCTGGAATAGAAGGCAGTGGGTTTGTGGAGCTTTCAAGTCAGGAAGCGTACTTGCTGGCTTTTTGTATGCTTGGACAAAACAGAATGAAATCGAAGTGGCTGTATAGACATTTATGTCCCATTAGAAATCTTGCCCCATTAGTCAATAATCTTAGGCAGTCAAATTTCAAGTATGAAAAAAAGGGAGGAATTTTATTATATGAAGCACACGTCCATTTTCTGCAGCAGGTCTGTTTCTATTAATTTGTTACGTATTCTTTCCTTTGCAAAGGTACGCAGATGGACACAGAGAGACCCAGAGCTTTTCCAAAGGGTACAAAAATTAGGGCAGTATGAGGGAAGGTACAAGGAAGAGACATGATATTTACCCCAGATCCCCACACCCCCAAATAAAGCCATAGATATGTGTTGCAGCACTGTGTGTGTGTGTGTGTGTGTGTGTGTGTGTGTGTGTCTGCCCGCGCAGGCATATTGTGACTCGTGATTCCAAAGTAATGCAGCATATTGTCAGTCGTGTTTTTTGGAATCTTTCTTATTACATTAATATCTCAGTCTGTACATATGTAACTCTTATGCATATAAGTATACATGTGACTGTGCACATAAGCTCAAGATACAAGATCCAAGGTGCTACCATTAGAAATTCTGCAGTGAAATGATGAAAAGTGAGCTTTGAGCTCTGTGTCATATATGTTTACATCGAGATTTTGAATCTGGGGACCCGCTGTCTTCAGAGCTGCTGCCACTCCAGGCACGGCCTCTTTGGAAATGCTGCTGCCTCTGAGAGAGACAGACTCGTGCACATGCAATGAGATGCCGCCTCCCTGCGAGGTGCTGCTCTCCTCCTGGAATTTTCTCTGCTTTTAGAAAACATGTGCTTAACTTGTAAATGTAGTTTCTAAGGCTGGAAAGAATATTTTTGTTTTGAATAACAATCACGTTCTTCCCCACAGCGTGAGGCGCTCTGGTGAGGAGGGAGCAGCCCTTCCCATCCGGAAGCCTCCTTAGGTGTTAGGCAGCAGCGCCTGCCTCAGAATCCTTTATAAACACTGTGCTGCACAACCGGCTCCTGAAGTCCGTAGTAAATATAATTGTTCTCACATTAAACGGAAGAGGAAACAAATAGAGACACATTTATGTTCAACAGTTTTCACATCACTGTGGAGTGGCTGACCTGCAGGGGCTGGAAGATGGCCCAGGTTCGCTGGCTGTCCCTCTCACCAGTTGGGGGATTTTGAATCAGCCAGCTGCTTAACCCCCCTGTGCCTCAGTTTCTCCCTCTGTGTGCTGAATCTCATGTGATTGTTGGGCAGATTAAATGAGGTAATCCATAGAAAATGCTTAGACTACTAACTACCTAGTGCATATAAGCTCCCAATAGTGCTACAGCTGTTAGGGAAGGCACCTTTGATGGGAAGAGTCCTCCACCTATGGATTCTAATGTAAATTTCAGCATCAACACTTCTCAGAAAATGCAATGTTTTTTCTCTAGACCTTGGCCTGACCTCCTTTTTCTAGTCAGTGCTAGTTTTGTGTGTGTGTGCGTGTGTGTGCGTGTGTGTGTGTGTATGTTTACTGTTTTTTTTTTTTTCTCTCAGAACTGAGCCTATAAAATTCAATTTAAGAATGTCAGACCCTTTGGCTTGCTTAAAACCCTTTGCCAGCTCCCTATCCAAACTCCTAAGCAAGACAGCAAACGCCATTTGCAATGTGCTTACTGACTACTTCTTTGTTGTTATCCCACTAGGCACCTTTCTATGTGTATTTTATGTTTCAGCAATACTGAACTAGCCATGGTTTTACTACTGTGTTATTTAATGTCTCTGGGCTTTTGCAAATGCTGCTTTCTCTGCCTGGATTGATGCATCGTCCCCTTCTCACACTCTTGTTCTCCAGATTAAGTTATTGCCACCATCTTCTGCATCTTGGTTGTATTTTTAGTTTTGTACTTATTACCTGTCATTGCAATGCTTTTATTTATTAGTTTGTCTCCCCCAGTTGACTACGAGTTTCTCGAGGGCAAGGATGAGAGCTTGTTTATTTCTAAATTCCAGCACTGAACACACAGCACAGCTCAGTGACTCAAAAAAATGTTTCACTGTTAAATTGAAATGAGAAATAAATATTTATATTATGAAAGCAAACACTTCAGAGCTTTTTGTTTTAATTTTTTGTTGCTTTTTTTCTCTTTACAATGGGGTCAGCTATTATACTTAAAATATTTTGTAGTACATTGCATATTTATATAAATGAAGAATAGTTAAAGCAATAGCAAGGTTGGGGTTTCTAGAATTAATTTTGCTTGTTTCAACAAGTATTGTTATAAGTGCTATGGGAAATAATGAAGGTGGAATAAGATACACTCTGATTCTTTAAGGAGCTTTCCATCTGGAAGGGGATAAGACAAATAGAGTAGAAGTTGAACAAAATTCATGCCATTAGAGGTGAACCAAAAAGAGTTCTGGAAGTTTGAGGGAAGAATCAGTCACATGCAACTGGGGATTAAGAAGAGGTGTTGTATTGAAGTGACAATGCCAGAGATTGACCTTGATGTATAAGTGAGGTGTAATGGGCAGAGATAGGCAGGAGGGACAGTGTGTATAAAGACCTAGAGGGGACTAGTGGGATATCTACCTGGAGACCAGCAACCATCTCCCTGGCTCCATCTTATGTTCGTAGTGGGGGTATGGTGGGAGAAAAGGTGAAAAGTAAGTTTGGAGACATTTTACAAAGGGTCTTGAGTGCCAGGATGAGGATATTTAACTTAATTTAGTAGACATTGGAGAATGATATTTTTGAGCAGGAGAGTGATCTAAATGGAAGAATGCTTAAGAAAATTCTGATCGTCAATGAATATGGACTGCACTGAAGGAGAACATAGCCATAGAGATATGAGATAAGAGACCACTGCGAGTGTGTAAATGGCAGGCGCTAGTAGTAGAATGTAGTATCTGAGAGGCCTTGCGGAATCAAAACAAAGAAGACATGGTGGTTGTTTTGATGTGAAGATGAGTGAGAAGAGAGAGTACCATGTGAAGCTTAGGTTTAAAGCCTGAGTTTGAAGGGAACGAGTGGCACTGTTAAGAGGATTTGATAAATCACGCAGAGGAAGTTACATTGTTAGGAAAATTGCGAGTTTGGTGGGGGCCTTGTCAAATTTGAAGATCTCCACGTTGGTCTGAACCTGAGGAGAGAGGTCAGGGTGAGAGCTGTGCATTTCTAACGGTCACTGACATCAGGGAATAGATGTTGTATTGAAGAAAGGAAGGTAAAGAGAGGAAAAAAACCAAGTATAGAACCATAAAGAATTGCCTACATTTAAGAAACTGAAGGGAAAAGGAGGACTGATGAAGGAGGAAAATGGTAGTAATAGAACCAAGATAGACCGTGTAATACCATGGAATTCAAGAAAGAGGTTTCCAGAAGGAGAAAATTATTCCTAGAGGGGAACTTAGGCTATCTGACTTCCTAACACGTGGTTTTGAAACTTACCGGGTTTCCATAGCTCTTTGGAGCATGAGCTACCATTGTAACTACTTGTGTATACATCTGTCTCCCCTTCTAGACCAAGAACTCCTCTGAGGTGGAAACTTATGTTACTTGTGTTTCTGTATCTAACACTTAGCAGAGTATCTGGAATATAGCTAGGCCTCAATGAATGTTTGTTGAATGACTAAGTAAACAAAGCAACAGAAAGGATGAAGACCAGGAAAAGCCCATTGTACTTGAGAGTTATAGTTCCTGAAATAAAAGAATGAATGTCTGAATAATTATCTGCTCTTGAGAAAGAAAGAAACAAGGCCTATGAAAGGGAGGTTCAAATGTGAATACTTAAAATATTTCAAGTCTTCCACTACGGTGTGAAATTCATTCATCATCCAAATTCTCATAAATTTAAACTTAATGATTTGTGAGGTACTGTAGTGAAATTGTTTATGAAGTAAAGAGTTCTATAACATTCCAGCTGCCTGAGTTCAACTGGCCACATGATTAATGACATTGCAAGGCACATCCAAGGCCTTTCATTTCTCAAACACTTTATAAACATTGAGTAATCTCGCAATGTCCTTGTGAGATATTATCATGTTCATTTTCCATATGGTTAACTGAGCCAAGGAGGTTAAATGACTTGCTCAAAGGCCACACTGAAAGTCAATGACATCAAATGCTCAGAACGAAGGAGCTCCCAGGTCCCACACTTCACAGTAGATTGCTGAACTGAATCCCACTCCTTACACTATTAAGAAGACTGACTGACAGGCCAATGCTGTAATAGATCATACTTTACTGAGATAAGTGAGGATTAGCATGCTGTCTTGTACAGGTCAGGGCTGGCCCTTGCAAAGAGAAAAAACTATGCTCTGCAAGAGCATGTGATATAAGATGTGCCTGGAAAAGGAAGAGCAGAACCAGGCATGGGTGAAATCTCTTCTATGGATTTTCAAAACCTTTACCAAGAGTTGGAGTGCAAGTGGATAAAGCAGTTAAGAAATCTTGGTTGTTGAACATCTTAAATCTGAATAATGATGCCGTCTTATCCCACAAATATTTGCATTCTTCTTTATTATTCAGTTTTGATTTTAATGGTCTTTTTACACTTTTCCTATCTCCATATTTATCAATATTTCGTCTAAAAAATGCCAAACTATTATCATACTGTCAACTCCTGTGCACATGGCCTTTAAGAAAATCACAAACTTCTGTTGAACTGATACACATAAGGTGAAATGTGACAGTCTTTGCAACTGAGTAGCTCACTAGGTTGGGATATGTGTCTTTGATTTGCATTTACACATATGTAGCCAAATCTTAAAACTTCTTTGTGCCTTAGTTTTCTCTAAATGAAAATAAGAGCATGGAGAGGATGCTGTTGGTGCCTTGCACATACTCCCCTGGCCTCCCCATATAGGAACATGCAGACTCAATAATTTCTACTGCAAGCACCTGTGACTCTTTGCCAGTGGGCTTTCTCTGACTGCTGGAGCAGGCTCAGCCTGGGCTGGGGCAGGTCAGAAGTTTGGAGAGCTAGTGCCCTGAGAGTAGACCTCAACCGAAGACTGATGAGAATTGGTGAAACAAGACGTTAGTTTCCTCACCACTCAGTTGTGTTCTATATGCCTCCCAGAGGTCTTAATCTTGTCTGCACCTCAGTAACTTATTTGCTAATACTCACTCATATTGACTTCCTTCCTTTCCATGTCTCAATTCCCTGATACTCTCCTACTAGAGCTTTCTGGGATCACCACCCAAACCTTGTCTCAGAGTCTGCTTCCTGGCCAGCCCAACCTAAGGCTTGTAGGTATAAGAGTTATAAGGACATCAAAGATAGTTAGGCACTGAAGTCCTGATAATGATCAATCATGTGTACATAGTACTGTTTACAAAGCACTTTCATACTCATTTTCTCATTAGATTAACCGCTGGTGAGTTATGATGGTTATTATTACTATTATCTTCATTTAATGCTGAGGACTTTGAAGCTGTTGGGTTAAATGCCTTGTCAAGAGCTAGGAAGTTGTGCCTCTGGCCTTCCTTGTTTTGGAGACAAGACAATCCAGACTTATCTCCAAATTTCCACCTGCTTCCAGCTCTTCATCTCTGCAGGCGCTGTTCCTAAGAAGGTTTATAAGATGTCAACTAATGTTTCCACAAAATCTAGATTCCATCAGTGTAGTTGAATAGCTATTTAATAACCTCTACATATATGTTAAAATTTTTTGAAATATGTTAACTAGATATATATCCATTTGAGAACATTGATCGGCCACCATTGTGTTTTAAGGTAAACTAAACATTTAAGTTTAAATTATATCTTGATTCTCTTTAGAGAAATGTTAAACATCATCAAAACCAGTTGTCCTTAAAACATGTTTATGAATTTTTTTATATTTATGTATTTTTCAAATCATAATTTCCTAAAGTTGGAAGAGACCTTGAAATTTAGAGATGCTGAAATCTCATCTCTAACATCTCTGACAGATGATCAACTAGCCTTCACTGTCATGTTTCTTATATTGAGAAGGTCACTGTCACACAAGGGGGGCTCATTTCATTGTTGAAAAGTTCTGGTTGTTTAAAATTTCTTCTTTTATTAACCAAAATGGCTTTCTTGTAATTTCCCTCTCATTAGTCTGGCTGAGACCTCTAGAAATAAACAGAACAAATCTAATCATGTGTCTTGGCATGGGCATCTTTCTATATTAAATAATCCTTCAAGTCTATCATCTTTTCTTATATTAGCATCTATATAACGCTGCTCCAGGTAGGAGTGGCTGTGCCGGTTTCTCTAATGCATAACTAGTTCTTTATTTTGCTGCAGTGGTTTTCTTTACAGGTGATATTTTCATTCCTCTATAGTGGTCCCAGCATTCATGACACCTTTTAGTATATCAGAACATTCTTTTACAATGATCATTTCTTACACCACGAGTATGTTAGTTCATCCTTGCCTGTGAGTTTTTGCTGGTTTGGTATTGGATTTCTTCTCATAGTTCTTGTTAATTTGCTCTTCTCTTTTGGTTTTAAAATTATATGTATTTCTTGAACTATATTTAGAGTTGCCTTTTGTGTTTGGGGTTCATCTTTCTGGGTCTTATTTCTCTCCTTCTTGAAGTTGCAGTTTTGGGGGATTGATCTGTTGAGAGAAGGTGTAAAGTACTCTTCTCCATATTTCTGCCTTGGATATCCTACTTGAAGACAGTTTTTAGCTTTGTCCCTCTTCTCCAATTTTCTCCCTGAATCCCACCGTCGTCTTTGTCTAGCATCTCCAGAATACAAAGAACATGGATTTTGAGAGTCTAGCAAATATGGGTTTTAATTCCACCACTGTATCAGTTTCCTTGGGATGCCATAACAACTTATCATATACTGAATGGCTTAAACACAGAAATTTATTCCCTCACAGTTTTGGAGGTCAGAAGTTTGAAACTAAGGTATCAACAGGGCCATAGTCCCTCTGGAGGCTCTAGGAGAGAGTCCTTACTTGCCCTTCTTGCTTTTGGGGCTGTTGGCATTCCTTGGCTTGTGACTGCATCTCTCTCAGCTTTGTCCTCACATCACCTTTTCCTCTGTGTGTATGATGTCTGATCTTCCTCTGTTTCTCTCTTACATGGACAATTATGATGGCATTTAGGATGCATCCTGATAATCTAGGATTCTCTCCTCATCCGAAGATCCCTAACCTAATCATATCTGCAAAGTTCCTTTTTCTAAGGAAAATAATATTCATGGGTTTCCAGGGATTAGGACTTCTGATGGGCACCCTGCAGCCCATGGCAACCATGTTTATTACTATCATTTTAAGCAAGTTTAAGCCTCATTTTTCTCACTTATAATTTGGAACCAACAATGACTACTTTACAGTATTGTTTTAAGGTTTAAATGAGATACTATGTGAAAAGAGTTTAGTACATAGTAGCTGCTCAGTAAATTTTAGTTGCGAGCCTGCCCTCAAGTTTACTGACCTCTCAGTAAACTTGGTATGTTATTCAGGAACAGGCTCTTAATCTTTCCTAATTTTAGTTTTTTGAATCTTTATACTTAGGGATTAAAACACTTATTTCACAACATCTTTAGGAGGATCGAATGAGACAATATATGTAAAAGTGCTTTGTCAACCAAAGACTGCTATGAAAACATAACTTGCTACCATCTATTATTATTAGCAGTTTATATTAAAGTGGTGGCAAAGTGTAAGTCCCAGATATTCTTCCAGTCGACTGCTGTTTAGTCAAGTATCTTTCAGTCTATATTTGTTTAATTGATTTTTTGAAACCAAATATAGTATTTTTTATGCTGTTAAATTTAGTCTTATTTGTCTTAGACCAGCATTCTATCCGTCAATTTTCTTTGAATCTGTATTTGAGGGTTATTTGTTGGTTAAGATGCCACTTAAAGCTTTGGGGCTCCTGCTGACAGGCCTGTGTTAGATTATTATGCTTAGAGTGTTCAAAAAGCCTGAGTCCTAAGTTCCCCATCATCACCACCTCCTCCTCACCCCCTGACTTTCCTTAATTTTAGAAAGTCATAGAAAGCCCCCAAATTAATCTTTTTGATTAAAAATATATACTAAAGCACTAACTGCTCTCATATCACTAGAATTGTCTAAGATTTATATAAAGGATTTGAAATTTAAAAAAATTAAAAAAAAAATCCATAGTATATACACACATCCAAGGACAAAGCAATCAGAAAATTATCTTTCATTTTCCTAATGGAAGACTAGAAAAACATTTGTTAGTGTCAGATGTCTGGATTTTAAACACTTTGTAACCCCACTCTGACCACCCCCCCCCCACACACATCCTTTATCATGTGCCTAATATATCATGGATTTATAATGTTTTAAAGTTTCCATTTGTTACAACATTTGATTTAAATAATGTTTGAGTACCCCATTCCTTTTCAACACTATCCTTTTACTAATCATAGACACACAGAGAGAACATACACACATACACACACAGAAGCAGAACCCTATTAATTCAATGTCTTCAGCAAGGATGAATTTATAACTTAGGAATGAGCAGCTAAGATTCCCATCACAGCTTGTCACATTTTTATGGCAACAGAAACTGTAGTGCTTCAGTCTGACCTGAGGGTCTGTAAACATTAAAGTTTATTAGGCAAAGCTTTTATAATAACGTCATTTGCAGAGATGTTTCAATCAGAGCAATACCAAAATGTCCTCTGAACGAAGAAAATGGGAATAACTGTGAGCTCGTCAATCTTTGGTTTTTTACATGAAGCATTTTACAGTTTTGTTATCTGCTGTAGAACCTTAGAGAGCCAAGAGTCTGATAAATATCTTTCAACTCCTATTAGGATCAAACTCAGCAGTCTGTAACTTGTGAACTGTTATATTCATGAGGAGCAATAGATTACTTTTGAAACTGTGGAGAATATGTAAGATGGTGGCTAGATAAAGGTTACTATGCAGCAATTGAATATGTAATAGAATCTATTGGCAATTTAAAATAGTGTGGCATTGTAGTATGCTCAATTTTTTTCCCCTAGAAATGTAAACTGAGGTTGAAGATATAGTTGCAGAGTTGTAATCACTGCACTTGGAATTGATATGGATATATGTGTAAATAAAAGGAAGATGAAAGATTCCCCCCACCCAGAAGAGATCCCTTTTTGTCCATCACTAAATATCAGACTGAAGAAACAAGGATGTTGTTTCCTCAAACTTAATGTCATACCTTATCCCAGCTAGCAACACATTCATTTTAAATATAAAAACTCCAATTAGCAGTCCCAGTCTAGGTTTGTTTCAATGAAAAAATTTTTGGAAGGGTGGATTGGTTAAAGAATGAGTTTAGAAATTATTTAGATTTATAAAGAAGTAGGATAGTAAAGTAAAAAATAATCCCTCTGGGACTTAGAATTGATACTTTTAGGTCTTAAAAAGAAGAAAAAAAATTAAATACCACGTACTCCAGGAGTGCAAAATTCTTAAAGACATTAACTATTTATGGCTTTACTATATTATTCCCTCTTGGACTAGCCCCATTCTCCTCCCTAAGGGAATGATCACTTCTCTTAACTGAAGGCAGAGCAGATGTGACTTTGTGGGGCAGGGAAGAGAATAATCTAAAAGGTACCATCGTCTCCCTAAAAAATATCCCTCAACAGTCCTTGAAATTTTAGTCTTTACGTTAATGCTTTAAGTTGAGTCATTTTATCTCCCTAAAGTCTCATTAAAAATGGATCTACCTAGAAATGCTAGCACTCATTGACCCAGAATATCATGGAATACACTGGAATATCATGTTGGAAGTTGATGGTGGTACATATCCTTGAGCCCAGCCTCAGAGATTCTGATGTGGTATGAGGTCCAGGGATTTGCTTTTATAACAAGGATTTGCTCTTTAGGTGAATCTGATACCTGGACCACATTTTAAGAAACCCTACCCTTGACCATTTTAGCAGGCTATAATCATAAGCAAATTTTAGAAAGACAAAGTACAGAAGTGATGTAGGGAGGGTATAGCAAGGAACATGGCATAGCAGGCAATATAGAGAGGCTGGCAGGGTGGTGGGGGTTGGGGGAGGGTTGATTTAAGGCAAATAAAAACACCACAGGCAAAAAATAAGTAGTGTCCTGGAAAATAACAACAAATTATTCAACTATATTTTTAAAATAAAGGCTATACACATCACCCACAGGCATAAAACCTGAGTCCAAGTTTTATTAATTAGATTTATTAATTAGAAAATGCCATCTGTATCCATGTTACTCCACACCCTCTACCTACCACCACACACACATACACACCCCACACACACACACTCTGAGGTCATTCGTTATAGTTTGGTCAATTAGGTTCTAATTTTCCTTGTCCCTTAGAGGGTTAACTATGTGTGTGAGGCTGTCGTAAATATTGTGTCTCTATAATACCTAATAACCAGCTAAAAATGAGAAAAAAAATCAATAAAACTAGTTACTTTAGATAGACAGCTCATTCTACTCCTTGTTACCAACTGCCCTCCTCCCCCAAAGTTTACAAATTTCAACTTTTTGCCACTGATCTTGGTTTAAACTTCACTGTAGTTGACTTCAGGTAACAAATTACCCCAATACTGACATACCTAAGGGAACATTTTTCCTTAGGTGTTCCAGCTGAGTTGTGCTGATTCTCATGGGGTAGAAATGGGTGAGGGAAAAAGGCATTTCCTATATTCTGACCTCAATTCAGCCAGGGCATCTTCAATTTTACCTTCTTTATTTGAAATTATGTAACTTAAAAAAGTGAAAATCCTTCCAAAATAGAGAATGGAAGAACTGCACATTTTTCCTTCTAAAAAATTTTATAATTGCCAGAGTAATACAGGTTTATTGTAGGAAATTTAGAAATGAACGACAAAGAAAATAAATAATAGAGGTAACTACTGTTAGTCTTCAGGCATAGTTCCTTTCAGTCTTTTTGTTTGTTTCTGTGCATGTACTATATATATTTTAAAAATCAAAACGGCATCATACTCTACTTATAGTTTTAAAACTTGCTTTTCCATCAAGGCAATATCTTTTTCCATCCCCTTCCTTTTAGTCTGCGTGTGTCTTTTAATCTAAAGTGAGTCTCTTGTAGGCAGCATATGTAGAAGTCTTTTCTTATTCATTCAGCCACTCTATCTTTCGGTTGGAGCACCCAATTCTTTCCCATTTGAGGTACTTGTTGATAGGAATGTAGTTACTACCATTCTTTGTTCCTGTTTTTGATACATGTTTTTTCTTCTTAAGTATTGCATTGAATAAAATGGGTCAGATAGAGAAAGACAAATATTGCATGATTTCACATACATGTGGAATCTAGAGAACAAAATCGACAACAACAACAATAGCAGAAATTAGCTCATAGATACAGAGAATATTTAGAGGAATACTAGATGGGAGGGGCGTTGGGGGAACAAAAAAAAGGCAAAAGGATTAAGAGGTACAAATGGATAGTTGTAGAACTGACATGGAGATGTAGAGTGTAGCGTGGGGAAGATGGTTAATGTTGTAATAAATATGTAAGGGGAAGAAGGGTACTAGACTTAGTGGGATGATAACTTTGCAAGTTATGTGAATCTCTGATCACTATGCTATACAACTAAAACTGCTATATTGTTGTATGCCAACTATAAGAGAAAAAAACCATTGAATTGTATAATGTAAATACAAGCAACTAATTGTCTATTATATTTCAATAAAGACAAAAAAAATTGCTTTTCCAAGTTAACAATATATAGGGAGCATTTCCCTATACTAATATGTGCTCCCCAATACCAATGGCTATACTAATTTCCCAGGCTGTGGATATAACATAATTTAGTTAACCATTTTTTTCTTCTGCTAGCTAGTTAGTTGGTATTTAGTTGGTATAATTGTAAATAATTGTAAATAATGCTCTAGTGAGCAAGGTGGCACCTAAATCTTTGTGCACATCCCTGATTAGTCCTTAGGGCAAATTCCTAGAAGTGAAATTTCTGGAACAAAGATTAGATATGATTTTAATGCTTTTGAAACATATTGTCAAGTGCATTCCAGAAATAATGTACTAATTTACACTCACACCAGCAATGTGTGAGATTGTTTCCCTATACCCTTGCCACCACTGGAAATTGTTATTTTAAAACATCTTTGTCAATTCCCACTTTTTAATATGTAATAATGATGATTAATGCACTGAAAAAGGTCCATTGATTTCTAATACACATTGCCCTTGATAATCAAAAATAAAATACAATTTATTCTTGGTTTATCTACTAGACTAGTGGGTGAGAAATTTTTTCTGGAAAGAACCAGATAGTAAATATTTTATACTTTATAGTCCATGTGGTCTCTGTAGCAGTCACTTGACTCTGCCACTGTGGTACAAAAACAGCCACAGACAACATAGGAAACAATGAGCATGGCTGTGATCCAACAAAACTTTATTTATAAAACAAGTGGAGGGTGGTATTTGACTTGGGGGCTGGAGTTTTCCAGCTCCTACTCTAGACATAATGAGAACTTGTTATGTGTTAGTTACTGTCCTAAAAACTAGAGGAGAGGATCTGGTGAACAGAAATGAGAATGTGACGATACTATGACTAAGAGATGACTCGATGTTGAGAAAGTCAGTGAACAGGTTAGAGCTGAATCTTGAAGGCCAGGTTGATGTTGGCCAAATAAAAACAGGAAGGTTTGGAATGTGGGAGTGTAGAGTAGAATAAAGGGCATCCAAGGGAGAAAATGGCATGAGCAAAGGCCCAGAAGAATAAGAACAAATGCAAGAAAACTACATGCAGCTTCCTATAGAAGATGTGTAGAGCTCAGGTAGCATATTAGTCAGAGTTTTCCAGAGAAACAGAACTGAGGAAGAGAGAGAGCGAGAGACAGAGAGAGAGACAGAGACAGAGAGAGAGACAGAGAGAGAGAGAGAGAGAGAGAGAGAGAGAAGAGAGACAGAGACACAGAGAGACAGAGAGACAGAGACATTATCGATTTACTATGAGAAATTGGCTCATGTGATTATGGAGGTTGAGAAGTTCAACAATCTGCTGTCTGCAAGTCAGAGACCCAGGAAAGCTGGTGGCATAGTTCCAGTTTGAGTCCAAAGGCCCCAGGTGTGCCAGTGGTGTAAGTCCCAGTTTGAGGGCAGGAGAAGACCAATGTCCCAGTTCAATAAGTCAGGCAGAGTGAGTTCTCTCTTCATCTGCCTTTTTTTCCTAATCAGGCCCTCAACAGAGGGAAATCTGTTTACTGGGCCTGATTAGGGAAATCTACTTTACTCAGACTATATTTACTCAGTCTACTCTCATCTGGAAACACCCTCACAGACACATCCAGAGACAATATTTAACCAAATATCTGGGCACCCTATGGCCCAGTCAAGTCAACAATAAATTAACCATCACGAATAGAAAAGCAGTGGAAGATGAAGCCGGGAAGATCAGATCATGAAGAGCACTGTGACCACGCCAAGAGGTCTGCATTTATCTTGAAGGTGGTGAGGACCCATGGAAGGATTCTAGGCTAAGAAATGACACAATTGGATTCTGGTTTAAAAAATCCTTCAGTAATTGTACTATGGTCATATAAGAGACTCATATTGTAGAATGCTGGCTGGATGGTTATGAGAACTCTGTACTAATTTTGCAACTTCTCTGAAAGTCTAAAATTATTTTAAAATTAAAGGTTAAAAATATCCTTCTGGCAGCAGTATGGAAGATTAAGCGCAGAAGCAGGCTGGAGGAGAATACTGAAGTAATCTAGAGTGAGGAGGATCTGAAATAAGCCAGTGTCAGTGGGCATACAGACAAGAGGGTGGATGAGAGAAATTTAGAAGAAAGTAGAGGCAGTACTCAGCGACTCACTGGATGGATTGGAGATGGATCATGACAGGCCCCTACTCTAGACATAATGAGAACTTGTTATGTGTTAGTTACTGTCCTAAAAACTAGAGGAGAGGATCTGGTGAACAGAAATGAGAATGTGACAATACTATGACTAAGAGATGACTCGATGGGCAAGTATTAAGTGATAATGCTCTTCCCTTAGTAGGAGAAAGAAGGCTAATTTTTAGGCAGATGTGGAATAAGACCAAATGTTTAGGTATGTTTAGAGAAATTGAATGACTTCCTTTAAGCTGAATGATAAGATATTCAAGTGAACTAAAACTTGGTCTCTAACCCTTTTTCACAAGGAAATACAGAGCATTACTGCTGCTTTCCAAGACCAGAGGGGATGGCCAGGGATGTTAATATGAGCATCACGTATTCATGTATGACGTAGGATGAGTAGGGGGGTGGGGGGAGTCACTAGACCTTATAAGAATGCATTATTAATCAGACATGTGATGTTTCATACTACTCTGAATGTGTCTTTGAAAATGGTTGAGTTTAGGAGCGAACCTCTTATACATGTTGAGTCTTTGACTCTCTCATGTATGCAGAGTTCTCATACATACATATGTATTGAATCTGGTTATTTTCTTTTGCTAATCTGTCTCAGTCTATTTGATTATTAGATCAGCCAGAAGAACCTTGAGGGTAGAGGAAAGTTTGTTCATCCCCCACAGTTGGTACTGTGAGCAGGATAAACTCTCTGGCTAGAATCCCATTCTTCCTCATGAAGCTGCTGCAGATGAGGAGATCCTGGGGTGTTCTAACCATGTGAGCACATCCTCAGATCTCTTGTCTGCAGGATACAGTGGAAGAGAAAGTGGCAAGAATATTTTCTCTCTTTTAAATTTAGATCGGCAGGAGAAAATATTTGTACAACTAGTTTCTTGTGCTAACGACTCTTGGTTACTTGGTATGAGTACTCATAGGTTTTATTTTTCTCTGTCTGTCTGGTTTCTTTCCTTTCATATTGATATATGTCCTGAGAGCTTGGCCTTACAACTGGTAAGAATATCTTCGCTCTTGCCTTTACCATCCAGAGGGTGTTCTTGCCAAGGCACATCTTGCTCTCCATCTAGCTATGGCAAGCTCTCAAGGAGTTTCTGTGTCTATCCTGTCCTTCCCAGAGATGGTCTATTTTCTCTGCCAGTGGATGATGCATATGCACCTGGCAGGCAGCTGAATAAGCGGTGGATCCAAGCTTAAGAAATCTTAAACCTTATTCTGTTCAAGAGGGAAAAGTACATGATTCCCTGTGTTTTGGAACGGCTGTTTAAAGACAGTGCTCCCCATCTTCCTTAGGCTAACTCTAGGAATAACTTTCACTTTCCTTTGCGGATGCCTCTTGCATCCATAGTATTGATTTGGGTTGCTATAGATCCTATCATGAAGGCCACATGATGGATCATTTTAATTAGAAAAACTTCTAAATTGAAAAGGAAAGAAAGAAGAAAGAGAAAGAAAAGTAAAGAAAAGAAAAGAAAAGAAAGAAGGAAGGAAGGAAGGAAGGAAGGAAGGAAGGAAGGAAGGAAGGAAGGAAGGAAGGAAAAGAAAGAAAGGCAGAAAGGCAGGAAAACATTTTCTTAGAAAGCTTTCATATTGTTATAATAGCTAGTCATTAAGATTCCCTTAATAAGGTGGAAGGACAGAAATTAGAACAAAATCAAAGTCCACTCAGACCCCTTCCTATTTGCCTTTAGACATTTGCAGATATCATAAAAATATCTGCAATATCAGGAAACTAGAGTACAAGTGTCCTGCACTTAAGAAGAAAAATGAAAGAAAAAGAATGGCAAAATCTTACTTAAAGACAACTTAAAATTTTATGTTCTAAGAACATGGCTTGGTAACCATCAGGTTGGAAGTTCCAAAATATTGCCAGACAGAAACATGGCTAAACTCCGTTTACAGCTATGGTCCTACCAAACTGCTGCCAGCCTTTAAGGAAATTATAACCTAAAATTACAATAGTTATTATGAGGAATGTGTCAATTAGGAAAAATATTGGGCTAAATAAAATGGACATCGATGGATTTAAAACAAAGCTTTACTACATACTAACAAAGGCTGAAAGGGCCAAGGTGATCATCTATTAGCCCAAGATTAAAGGGCCCCAAATAAAGGGCCCTATTTACCCCAGTGCGGAGAAATTTAAAATACTGGAAGGATGAGATTACAATGAGAAACCTGACCAGCAATTGCTTAGGGCAATAGTCAGGTTGGTTAAATCAAGTTAAAAATTGATAGCAGGGCCAGGGTCCATTGATTTGACCCTTGCTGGGGACCCAAAGCCTTTTACTCAAGAGTGGGTAAAATGGTCAGGAGACAGAATGAGCAATTTCCAGGACTCTTTGATATGGGAGCTCATGAACTGTGGTACCAAAACCCATTGACAAATCCCTGACTCAAGCTCCAGTTAGGTTCTAAAGGTATGGAAATATAAGGATTGATAAGATTCTGAAAATTGGAATGTTTATGTCAACTTTGATTGATTGTATCTCTTTTACATCATTGTATTGTGGAAATAGACTTTGTGTCTCATTGGGGAACTGGGACATGAAGGCTGTCAAGTCTTTCTTTTGGCTATCAGAAAGACTCTAGAAGGTAGTAACCTTTTTGTGCCCTCTTGGGTCCATGAAATTGCTTAATAATGCTAGAAATATTTACTGTTCATCCCAGCTGAAACCTGACAAGATATTTGAAAGGACTTAATAACCTTTTGATCAGGAATTTGGCCAAATTGGAAATTAATGTCAAAGTCTGATAGAAATATTTTGAGCCTCCTCCTTAAATTAAAATAAAACTTTATACCCAGAGTGAAAGAAGCAAATTAGACATTATGTAGTTAGACAGGTAGGTCAACCTATGCTGTCACTTAAGTTTCAACCAAGATTTTGAGAATAATTGTTATCTTACATATCTTTGTGAAACCAGAAATGCAGCTCTAGAAGCAGTTCAAGCGCACCTATCTTTATCATCCCTAATTCCTAAGGCTGAAGAAAAAAAAAGAGGAGACTAGGGTGTTTTAGAAAGCACAAACTGCTTTTATGGCTCCAAGGCTTCTTTGCCAATGACAAAAACAAATCTTTACCCACAAATATTAGTAAGAAAAAGCTTTAGCCATCTACACAAATAATCTAAATTTATTCTACCAGAAACACAGTTTGGCTCCAACTATTCCTTTATGTTATCTTTTCTACCCTATGGCAGCAATTTTAAAATGAATTCTCAAAAATATAATAGAAACTAATTGAAATTCTTTTTAGAATCATGTGATCTGGGAAAATATTTGATATTAAAGCTGATTTGAGTTTGGTTTTGTTTAATAGGCATATCTTTAGAATAATCTGCATTAAATAATACTTTTATTCTACCTGGGTTTATTAATTAAACAAGTTCATGTTATCTCTGTTGCAAAATCTATAAACAAGAAAAGCAACTTGGTATGATAAAATTTTCATGAGCAATCTAAACTTAATTTTTAAGAACAAGTAAATTAATAAATATAAGTAGGATAAAAGTCTTTTTAGGTGAACTCTTAAGCGATAATTATATTGTTAAAAAGGGTTTCCTGTCTCTTTGGTAATTTGAAACTTTAAAATTTACTAGATAAATTAAATGATATTCATAGAGTGTCTAGTCCATTTCTAAATAAGATAAAAAAGAAACATTAATCACTGAACATAGGTTTATCTACTTTTTGTTTATTATAGAGGAATTAAGATATTTGGGTCCATTAGTAAACATGTCTTGTGTCATGTTAAAAAAAATTGTGCTATGAGGAAATATATTTCTAGAAATCAGTAAATGTGTTCATAAATGTATAAATATAAAGAATGCTAATGTACCAGGCAGTTCACAATTGCTTGCTCCTTAGTTTTCACTAATTAAGATTTTTAAAGATTAAGAATTCTAATATATGTAATTAAAGCTATAAAAATTAATAGTATTAGGGAAACAACTATGTTTTCAAGAAAAATAAGATATATTTTAGTTTTTTTAACAAAAAGTTATGAGATATGGAGATGTATTTTTGAGGAAAAGGAAATTAATTTTGTCCTAAATTAAGGCCGGTTTTTTCAGAATGGGAAAGAGGAAAAACAGAGCAAAAATCTGAATGTAAAAAAGAAAGTCGTAGAAGGTTTGTGGAAAAGGAAGTTGTGAAGAAAAAAAAAAGAAAGTTGTAGAAGGTTTGTGGAAAAGGAAGTTGTGAAAAAATTTTTTTATTCAAGTAAATGAATTTAAATAACAAAAGTAAGGTGATGCAAAATTACAGTTTGGTTTTCTCTCGCTGCTAAAAGGACTATTGGTCTACTACTGTGTGGTAAAAAGGTTTTCTTCCTGGAAAGCAAAGATTCTGTGTTTTATCAAAATAATTTTCTGTTTTATGTTGTCTTAATTAGGTCCTTGATTACTTAAGAAAATTGAATCTCCTCAATAGTAAGAACTAAATTTTACTAACAATTTCATAAACTTCTGTATTTTTCTTTGAAATCTCTATTGATACTTTGGTTAAATGGATAATTAAGTATTGCTTCAGAATAACTTATGATCCCATTTAGTCAAATATCCAAACCTCAATATATGTTGGTAAACTTCCCAAAATTTAATTTATAAATAAAGTCTTAACCTGGAAGAACTTTGGAGTGTTCCAGAAGGGCCGTTGGAATACCTCAAAAGATTGGTTTTCTCTCTTTACAAAAGAGAAATTTTAAATTGATTATGCTTATTTTGATGTGTTAAAATTACATGGGAAGCACTGTCAAATAAAAAAATAACATTGAGCCATCTTTATGTTACATTTGTATAATTATATGTAACACATGTTCCAGAAATATATGTGAAATAGCTGGAAATCTGAGATGTCCTGACTTAAGATGTATGTCATCAAAATTGAGGGACAACTAAAACAACCAAACCTGATTATCAGATTGTGGCACATGTGGATGAAGTCAATTTTATTTGTGCAAAAATGACCCTTCATTGCCAGAGTTTTGCGATCCTGATGTTCTTTTAACATGGCAATTTCTGTTACTGAATCAGCAAAATTAAAATTAGTAAATAATGACTGTAAACTTAATAAATAGTCAGGGCTATGGAAAACTCAAGATGGTCTCTTGGTTCTTTCTGGTTCCCTGGCATTTTTATTTTTTCCAGTTTTTGCATTCTTTCATCCACCATAGTACATTTAAGATGGACTTCATTCAACTGCCATTTGCATAGGCTACCAACATGTTCTTGTACATATGTTTTTTTGGTGATGCCCTCTCAGTGGCAAAGAAACTATTACAAAATGTGTTTCCCACTTGGGGTATACTTTCCAAATCTCTAGTGATCAAAGTAAACCATATAAGCCTTGATGGACAGCCTTGCAAACTTCCTGGAATTATCACTCATCCTATGACCCTCAATTATCAGGCAAGGTCAAGAGAACTAATGGGAACACTGGATTCAAGCAAAACAAGTTTAATTACACTGGACTGAATGAACTGATTAGAAAGGTTACAATTTTATACGTTTTTATTTGATATATTGCTGGGTTTTATTTTGTTTTCCAGATATCAAGAATTTCTTTTTCTCTTAAACTACCTGTGATTTAGAGTAATTTGGTAAATTATACCTTTGTAAGTATAATGAAACATTTATTTTTTTTCTTTCTAATTGACCCCTCCAGACTTCAGAAACTCTCAATGAGTGAATATTTTTATTTTCATGGCAATATGTTTGTTTGCATAAGTTCAGTAAGAATCTGTTCTCTTTATAACAGGACATAATTGGAAACTAGTTATATTACAAAGCTTTGATTGGAATGTCATATTTGAGAGAGATGTGCTCAAATATAACCAAAAAGCTTTAAGGAATTAAGACTGACTTTGGAAGCTAATAAAAGCCCCTTGGAAAAACAGCCTGGTACCTTGCTTATATGATTCACAACAACCTTCCCAGGTGAAGAACAGAGGTTGCTTACTGAGCGATGCAAAGAAAGAACCTCAGGATATGTTGGGGACCTCAAGAAGAGAAGAATTAACCCAATTCTATAGGTGTTGAAGGCGAAATCTCATGGCAAATATGCAACTTGACTTCCTGGCCTCAAGAGGCCTTTTTTTAAAGTTCAATCTGAAGATCCCTTATGGAAAGTTTCAGCAAAGCAGATTTAAAAGAGTCCGTGTGGTTAATTATTATTCTTACTGGGCTTCTACAAATAATCAGGTCAAATTTATTGGAACTAGACTTATTTTGCAAATAAATTAGTCTCAATTTGGTTATCTTTGGTCAAAATGGGGGTGATTTTGGAGAGAAAAATCATTTCAATAGAAAATACAATATACCTTTGTGGGTATTAGGTTCTAGTGCTGTTCATTGTCTTTTGAATTTTTAAAAAATTTTCTACCTATAAACTGAACTAGATCCTGAATTTTTCTAGTTTTTTTTTTTTTTTTTTTTTAATATTTGGCTGCAACTCTCAAAATTAACATTTTCATTTCCCCATCCATTGAGAACTAAATGTCCTACTTTAGCCTGTTTCCCAAGGCTAAAGTAGGACAACTTGATATAGATGTCAGAGAATTTGCCACAACAGCTCATATATGGACAGTCTCTGTGCCTGTTGCAGAAAGATCACCAGAGATATTCAAATTGCTAACCAGGAGAATCTATCAGACCGTAACTGCTTGCCTTCACTCCATCTGAAGATGATTTGAGATAGACATCTAGAAATCTCCTTGAATGCCTGGTTTCAGAGTTCAGAAACTGGGATTATAGTAATCTTTGTTTTTCTTTTGTTTCCATAGAGATGCCTCTTATTAAATACCTGACTGCCTGTATACAGGCTTAACTTTGAGAGCCCACCTGCTTCACCACCTCCTGAAATGAGAGACAACTATTTAGCTGAACTGAACTTTTCTGAAGAGTAAGACTGGTTTAATGAGATATAAAATAATCTACCAACCCAACTTCTAGACTGTAAAACTTCCAGGGAAGTTACAGAGGAGGGAAATGTGGGGGTCTAGAATTCCTCATGTTAGCAGATGCCTCTGTGGTATGCAGGTCATTTTGAGCTAAAGGCAACTTTAGCTGCAGGCTCTAGAGAAACTTCTGTCCACTCCCATCCCCCCAGCTACCTTAACTACCTACAAGAATTTGAATTAGAGGCTTTGCTCTGAAGAGATTATCAGAGATAACTTCTTTGGACCTAAATATAGGGCAGGATGAACTTCCGTTTACTAAAATCTGTTCTTTTTATCATCCTGCAATAATTTTTTGAAGCCTCCAAGGCACCTTACCTTATTGCTAGCTCAGGATGTCTTATATACTTATGTTTCCTTCCTAACTCTGAACCTCTTTGTGCACGTGGATCCTCTGACTCTCTCATATATGCGGGGTTCCCATACACATGTATGTATTAAATTTAGTTATTTTATTTTGCTAAAAAAAAAAGGAAAAAAGAAAATGATTGAGTTTATACAATAACCTGAAGAAAGATTCATGAAGTGTATCACATTATCCAGCCTCAGAGTTCTCTTAGTTCTAAGTGGCTCCCAGCCTTGGGTAAATCCCATAATGGTCTTTCCCTTTATCATTTGATCAAATGCAGTGACACTAAAGATACCAGCTAGATTGAATAGAAGGTTATTCTTCCTCAGGAAAGACATCTGGAAATATGCTTTACAAAACTATTTCTTGGGGGTTATTTTTTTCTCCTTTAATTCATGGCTGGCCATATGATGATTGGCTGAATATGAAAATTTAGATGATTGTTTCATAAAAATTCCAAACTGACTCAGTTTTACAAGCTGAGTTTACTGAATTAATCAATTGTGTTGCTGTCATCTAAATATTTAGTTGTCACCCACTCTAAAAGTATGAACTTTTACAATAATATGTCTAATTCTTTTGAAAAGTTCAATGTTGTCTGTCTTTTAAAGGGTATCTCAGAGCAGTCAACAATACAAATACATTTTAAAAATGTAAATTCTGTATTTCGCATTATATTATTAGATGTATTTTTCAAGTGACTTAAAATATCAGAGGAAACTACTTCAGAAGTTATCAATATTGTTTCCCAAATCTTAAGCCTTGGTAATGAGAGAAGAAGGAAACAACCAATTAAGAATGTTTTCCATATGCATAGGACTGAATTGTTGAGATGAGGAAAGTAAGATAAAAAGAGAAGAAATAAAAAAATCAAAATGAAAGTATAGTCCTGGCTGTAGAGAATTTATAAACAATAAGAGGAAAACATAGGTATTTTATCCATCTATAGGAAAGACTAATAGAATTTTAATTTCAAGGTCAAGTAAATCACATATTGAATACTTTGAAAGCATTCATTTAAATAAGAACAGATTTATAAACATCCACAATAATGATGCCTTATTGTTTTCTGAGATACAAAGAATATGATAAAATGCAATCGCTAAATGTCAGCAGGATGAAAGCCCAAGTCCCCTACCAACCAATGGAGATTGGATTTCTTAACATTGTTCCAGGAACACTTAACCCAGGTGATCACTTTGATTCACTACTCAGGCATTGCTTAAATTTTTAAACTTTGTCTGAATCTCTGTCTCCTAAAGCATAGATTTAAAGGAAACATTTCCTAGGCAGTCATACTGAAAATTATAGTATTAAACCCTATGTTGTCCTTTGGCTAAACTTTAAGATGAAACATGTTTGGAAGACTAACACATAAACTGGCCCCAAACTGACCAGGATGACTCTCTCCCTACTTTTTCTCACCAATTCTAGTCCATCAAAGAGAGCTATAGTTTGTTTCTAGATAGAAAAAAATTTTCTAACAAGTCATAACAGCTATGTTAGACTAAGCAGTAGGTTTTAATCTTAGTAGACTAAGAGTAGCTTTAGCTGTACACTTTTGACTACTTAACTTAAGGCTTTCAAACAGAAAACATTCAAAAGAACCCCCAGTGAGTCAGCAAAGACTTTGAAAAGATTGTGTATATTTTCTAAAGCATATTTTTAAAAAATCATGTACAGGGGAAAAGTGTAGAACGTGTACCCACAAGAGCTAAATTTAAAAAAATGTGCGTAGCAGTGAACACATGCATAGCATATGGATGTGGCTGACGGAAGAGTTCCTGGCCTCCATTCAAGACACCACTACAGCAGATGCACCGTCATAAATTTGAGCCACACAAGCCACATCCTCACTGGTGAGATTCCAGTCAGTTGTCTTCAAATCCAGTATGGTTGATGCACACTGGAATTTCAGCTTTCACTTTAGTTGGAGGGAACAGAGATTCCTATACAAAAAAGCTAGAGGACACGGATCCCAGACACATAGATACACTATCAATCCTTAGCTCTTGCAAGATATTGGCAAATAAAGTCTAGTGTTTCGGCTTTTTTTGCCAAACATTTTGCATAGCATTCTGTCATCTGATTTCAATGGTGCAATAAGGGTGAGCGGCAGTCCTCGGTAGTAACCTCTGCATTTTTTTTTCTAGGATTAAATTATACTTCTCAAGCAGATTAAAAGGCTCTGAGTATAACATTAGGGTAACCTTTATTACTTTTCTTTTCATGCCCCCCTCAAAAAAAAGCTTAAAAAAATTTATTTGCTGGTGGGGGCTCTTGGATTTTCACTTAAAATCTTGACATGTTTTTAACATATTTATAAAATGTTAAAATTTTACAATTTAATATTTTATGAATTAAATAAAATATTGGAATCACCTCTATATGGACCTACAGGTGCACTAGCTTATTAGTGTTTTCCCTTGACCGATTCAATAACTGAAGCCTTTTATGATAAAAGGTGCAGTACTTAGTGGACTGGCAACTGGTATAACGTGCTCTATCAGCAAATCAAATAGATGGTCATCTTGGGTCCTTCGCTGGATGGGTAGAGCAGATGTTGAAAAGGAGGAGCCTGCTTTGCAAAAATTCTTTTGACAATAATTTGATAACTCTGACAGAATTGAATCTGCTAATTTGATTCTTAGATTTCTAGGTGGTAGAACAGTACCAGATGCCTCACAAAATATTAGCATCCATGTTTAACAGCTCCTCATCACATCCTGTTCACTCCTCTTTTGGGAGCTTCATATTAAATTAGATGCAGCTGCTGAGTGAAAGATTTCTTTCATGTTCCCATTTAGTATGAAAACAATAGCAAAAATAAACATTCAATTTCCTAACTTTTAGGAATTCTTCCTTTGGTTTTGATTTTTTTTTTTTTTGAATGGAAGAGGGGTAGTTTAATTCAGGGTACTGTTTTAGAGACAGACTGTCTGGCTGAAAGAGACAAACATGGCTTGGAGACCTACTCACTGCTTCCGCCGCTCCAGCAAAGCTTTCTTAATATGCCTGAGGTGGTACTTTATGCAAATTATCTGTCTCATTTTAAAAATATATCAGTATGTTGTCTGGCCATGCCACCCTGAATGTGCTTAATCTTGTCTGATCTCGGAAGCTAAGCAGGGTCGGGCCTGGTTAGTACTTGGATGGGAGACCACCTAGGAAGACCAGGTTCTGTAGGCATTAAAAAATATTATATATATTTATATATATATTTTTTTCAGTATATTATTTTCTCTAACTCTGACAATTTTGAATCACCTTTTTAGTTTATTTGATGCATTTTAGTTAACCAGATATTAATCCCACTTTGTTTAACTTCCTTTGCTCAAGGAATTAAGTTACCATTTGTTGGTTACTAGGTTTTGAAAGAGAAAACACTTGGGGAAAAAATGGAAGTTTCATCCTGGGTCTGTATTACAGCTTCTGATATATTTTTAGATGCCAACAAGTAATGTCAGATTAACAGCTGTTAAAATGTGTTATTTAACACTCATAAAGGAATGGAGATTTCTAGTGTTTCGTGTGCATACCTGGTTGATAATCAGAGGAATTTGATTCTCCTTTCTTTCTTCTCTTTCTCCAGTTCCCTGAGTTTTCTTTTCTTTGATCGTGGTCTTACAAGTTGCTGTTTTTCAGCTCCTTGCAGTGGAATAATGGGAAAGAAAAGTCCATTTCTCACTCTCTTTGTGTCATCAAGCCTGTGCTAATGTGGCCTAGACTTTGAAATAACTTACTTTGGAGTCCGTTTCCCAAGTTACATTTGCCTGTAGATACAAAGTGTTCTGGGGTGCAAACCTAGAAGGGGAAGCCTGAAATAGACTACTTGTTTGGGGACCTTTTAAATCTCTGAAGTCATTAATACTTTATTGACTACCTGTGGAATAAGAAATGTCTGGTTTGGCTGGTTCTAGCAAAAAATATGTTTTCCCTTCAGACCAGTCTCAGTGGAGCTGTCACTTCCTGCTATTCAAGAGGGAGTGCCAGATTGTCATTTAGTTTAACTGCATGGAAATGAGGCAAGGGAGTCTGACCATGACCAAACCTTTATATCCAGCAAAGGAACATAGGGCAATCAAGGAAGACTGCTGCTGTCTTAAGAGGACTGTTGCTGGGTTTACAAGACATGTTAGGCAGGCAAGAGGGAGTCCCCAGGAACACAGAGGTGACAAAACTCTTATGATTCATTTATTCAGGACTTTCATTATGCCAGAACTGAAGCACTTCCATTAAGGAGGCTGCCCTGAAGACAGCTGTGGCTAGCTTTCATCACCAAGAAAAGATAAACAGAAAAACAGATCCATCAGCCACTAGAGGAATGACCACAACTCTCAAGAGAGGTCTCGCTCAGTGGACTATTCCAGCTGTTTTCCTTTCCTGCCTCCTATGTGGGTATTGTGAAAATACATACATATACCTTTATCAATATAGGTATTGCAATTCTCCTGCTAGGGTGCTTGTACAGAACTTAGAAAAAGAAATGAGCATCAAAATAAACTATTCTCTCTCTTTTTCTATCTCGTCTCCCTTCCTTCCTTCCTTCCTTCCTTCCTTCCTTCCTTCCTTCCTTCCTTCCTGGTGCTTGTACAGAACTTAGAAAAAGAAATGAGCATCAAAATAAACTATTCTCTCTCTTTTTCTATCTCGTCTCCTTCCTTCCTTCCTTCCTTCCTTCCTCCCTCCCTCCCTTCCTTCCTTTCTCCCTGTATCTACCCCACCCTTCTTCACTCATCCCTCCCTCCCTTCATTTAGTCAATCCTTAAATAGACTAGTTTAAATGAAACTATTAGAGTAATAACAACTTTTTTAAATTTGTGAATACTTTTAAGTCTAGTATAAAGCACACTTTACATGTCAATCTTGCATATAGATGTTAAAATTCTGTGGGCTCCTTAAAAAACATTTTTGTTAACTCTTCATATTTTCTATAGTATGAATAATATGTGTAACAATGTGGACATAACCATTTACGTACACCTAGCCCTGAGATGTATAATGTGGTTCTAGCTTTGTGGGTTTAATTTTGAATTTCCAGAAATCTTCTTGCTCATAGTCCAATTTCTATTAAGCACCAGTTTAATTTCTTCCAGGTCTCAGGCCTGTGGCTTCATGCCAATTTGCCAGGCCACTGGTGTTGTCTTGATTAAGTGGTTATATTCGTAAGGATTTTGCAACTAATGCAAATTTATATTTATTAGCTGGATGGGATAAGAATACTCAGCATGTTGTTCAAGTTTCAGTTTAGCACTTCATTTTGCAAACTCTTTTACATTGCTATTTTTAAAAATTATTTCTCACAACAATCCTGTGAGATAGGCTAATGCTGTTGTCCGGAAGCTGTCTAGGTTTTAGAAGGGTACATGATGTGTCCTGAGACAGCAGCAGAGCCGAGATTAGAATTCACAGTTCCTGGGGCTCAGGCAGGCATGCCTTGTCACCCATCTGATGTGTCCGCCCCCTTCTTTAATCATATTAAGTTTTGGTGCCATTGAAGAGTCATAGATTAAGATAAAATAACATAGTTTAAATGGAAATGAAGTCCATGTCCATAAAGGCAGAGCCTGGCATTTAGCAGCCTGAGTGATAGTTCACGTGGGCTGGTTGTTTCCATCCCTTCAGAGTACCTTAGACAAATGATCCTCCAGAATTTGTTTCTAGTCTTCTGATCCTGGCTATTCAAACTAGAAGGTCATTTAGCTCAACTCCTTGTTTTGTAGAGAAGGAAAGCCAGGTCTGGAGAGATTAAGGCACTTGCCTAGGACCTTGGGACAAAATTGGTTCAATATCAGGATAAAAACCCAGGTCTCCTAATGCTGGCTTCAACACTCTGCTCCCTAGACCATCCTATTTCTTAAGACTGGCTTCTAAGCCTCTTTCCATGGAGTTAGAAAATGAACAGAAGTATTAGTCAATGATCACACAGCATGAGTTTGGGATGTTTCCTGCTTCAAATGAAGCCCAGAGCTTGATGCAGAGTATAGATTGAAGATGAGATTAAAGTCAAAGGACTGGTGAGTAATGTTTTCTATTTCACCAAGTAATGTTACTTGTTGTATAACCAGAACTATGCCAACAAAACCCAGAATGAAATGGAGACCTCAAACTGTTGTTATCAATAGCTAAACCAAATCAATTATCCAAACCTCAAATAGAACTTTGTGGTCTGAATGTGAAGGACAATAATTTGTTATCTAAGTAAATTCTATTCTTCATGATCATTGATAACATATAAAACTGTTGAGGAGACTTGAATTAATAAAAAGAAGGCTTTGCAATATATGCTTTTAAAAATGTAATCTGGAAAGCAGGGTTTCTCACACTTCAGTCATTCACATAAAACCATCACCATTTTTACCATGTTTCTGTTAAATTGATTTTTTAAATATAAATAAGTGTATGAAAAGTGGAAACCTTTATAAAACTATGAAAAGTGGTAAGTCAGTAATATTGTATTTGCCATACAATATTAAAACAAATTTATAAATACAAACTTTTAAAAATGTTTTTCTGTGCCCCTATTATAATCATCTCATGTATGATTAGCAGTATGTATACTGTGTACTATACCTTGGGGCACCAGGAATCTGCCTATGCACAGGGAGATGACCACGTGAAAAGGTAATGAGAAGGCAGCCATCTGCAAGGAAGGAGAGAGGCCTCGGGGGCTCCTTAATCTTGGGACTTCCAGCCTCCTGAAGGCTGAGAAAATAAATTTCTGTCGTTTAAGCTATCCAGTCTGTGATATTTTGTTATGACAGTCCTAGCAAACTAACACACATTGCTATTTAGTTATCATAAAATCTTTGAAGTACATATTGTTACCCTCATTTTATGGAGGTGGGAGTAGAAGCTCAGAGAAGGTGAGTAATTTGCTCATGCTCACGCAGAAAAGAGAGGAAAGAGCCAAAATCTGAATCCAGATGTGATCTCAAAGTCAGTGATCATAGAGCCAGTGCATGGGTGAGCTTATACAGGACCCTGGGTCTGGTGCTCTGTGACAGAGTGGTGCCCCGTAAAAGCAAGGATGTTAATTCCTACTAATGATCCTAATAAACAGGAAATCTAAATTTTAATAAATAATTTCTATAACTAGTGCAATATAAACCAATTGTCCTAACATATTGCCCTAATTAATGAGTTTGCAAAAATTTATTTCTGCTCTATGACATGCAGTTTGGTTTTAAAAAATCATAATTATAAATAGAGACCAGTGCGACTCAAACACAGAATCTTATTACCACTAAGAACTGCAAAACCAACCACACCTGACTTGCTCTAACAAATATGTCTGTAAGAGCTAATACCGACATCCCCAAAAAATAAATAAATGACCTAACACCTCCTCTTTGAACCTCTGTGGCCCCTTTCTGCTTGTTCCTGTAATGTGCTATTGATTGACCATGGTTCAGCATTTTACAGAGGAGGAGGATGACTACTTTGTCCATGTTGTGTTTTGGTTGACTACTTAGGAGGTGTGGCTGAAAGTACATCAAATGGCTTTTAACACATAGGTTTTATCCTAGAATCTCCTTCAAGTTCATCAGTAATGAAGCAATTTCATATCTAGCCATAATAAATCTGAATCAAAGTAAAGCCAATGCTCCTTTTCTTCCAGTGAGCAGGGTATACAAGGTGTTTAGATGGATGAAGAAGCTTTCATGGAGTGCCCCGATCAGAGGAGGGCTGAAAGCTCCATCCTTAGGCAGAGAACAATTCTATAAGTGCTTTCCCTGTGCTGCATGCCGTTTACATTAGAATTTTGATTGCCAAGCATTTTAAGCTTTGTTGGTGAATTTCTAATCCTTTCTTTCAATGTTCTTGCTTCAGTTGATGTCTTATTCTACAATGATTCCAAGTAAAGTTTGTTGTTGTCATTGCCTTGATTCATGATAAGGGGCTAATGGTTTTACCCACTGTCAGTGCAATAGTCAACATTGAAAAAAGGCTAAGAACATCTCAGTGTTAGTATTATTGTGAAAAAAGTTTTGATCTCACAAATTCCCTGAAAGAAGCTTATTGACTCTTGGGGATCCATGGCTGCACTTTGAGGTCTGCTAATCTAGGCCAATCCTAATTTGTAAAAATAGAAGGAAGGGGAAAGAATCTCATATGTAATAAGTACCTTATAAACATTATATTATAGACTGAATAGTGTCCCCGTAAATTCATATGTTGAATCCCAACCCCCAGAATGGAACTGTATTTAGAGATAAGGTCTTTAAAGTGGTGATTAAGTTAAAATGTAAGCCATTAGGGTGGGGCCAT
Source organism: Pteropus alecto (assembly GCF_000325575.1). Taxonomy (NCBI): domain Eukaryota; kingdom Metazoa; phylum Chordata; class Mammalia; order Chiroptera; family Pteropodidae; genus Pteropus; species Pteropus alecto. Next base: position 10,675,466 of record NW_006494614.1, on the reverse strand, counting down.
AATCTAATATATCTGATGTCCTTATAAGAATCCCTTTGTCTTAATTCGTTTGAACTGTTATAACGGAATACCATAGACCATGTGGCTTAAACAATAAAATTTATCTTTCACAGTTCTGGAAGTTGGGAAGTCCAAGATCAAGTTATCTACAGATTCAGTGTCTGGTGAGAACTTACTTCCTGGTTTACAGATGGCCATCTTTTTTGCTGTGTCCTCACATGGTGGAAGGGACAAGGGAACTCTCTGGGGCCTCTTTTATAAGGTACCAATCCCTATTACGAGGCTCCATCTTCAGGACCTAATCACCTCCCAAAGGCCCTGCCTCCAAATATCATCACATTAGGGGTTAGGTTTCAGCATATGAATTTGGGGGGAAACAAACATTCAGTCAGTGGCACCCATTCAACCACCTTGAGTTGAAAAGTGGAAAACATTACACTGAAAAGTGGATTCCACATTACAACACAGAAATATCTGCTATGATACTCTCAACTTGAATGACATTGTAGAATTTCAGCAACTTATCAAGTGGCTCTTGAAAACCTCATTGGAGATTATCTTTACCATTTTGAGAAATCCTACAGTCAGAACTGGCTTCTATTTTGCACATGACTTCTGTGGCAAAAACTCTGTTATCTGAGGCACATTCTCTTCATCCTCTGAGGAAGATACAGCTCTTCAAGATTTCAGGTATGGAGTAAGAAAACATCTGGTGTTGAGCAATATCATTATATACTCCTGTACCTTTGATTTATAGCTTTGAGTGCACACAGAACATGTGTGTGCACACATGTGTGCATGCATGCCTTGTGTGGGTGAGTAGAGGAGTAGGGGTTGGCCCTTTGCAGAATTCAGTCCTGTGGTCTTTCCACACTGGCCTTTCCTATGTTCGCCTGACCCAGATGGTAGAAATACTCTGCATTCATGATGGCTTTGACTGCTGAGAATGCTACAGTGAGTTTCATTAACTATGCCTTTTGCTTGGACTGTTAAACGTGTCAAAGTTGGTGTAGTTAAGAGGCACTCACAGAAATATTTTTAAGGTCTCTGCATATGAGAGACTTCCATAGCATGTCATATATATTCCCAAGTTTCAGTGTTGACAGATGGTGCTGCTCTGTAATACAAGCAGCAATGTCCTCACGAGACTATTGATTTTGTTTGTGAGATATAAATCCCTAAACAGTGACTGATGGGATGGTGAGAAGTGCTTCTTTAATAATTCAATAATTTCATTACACGATCTGATCCTAAGTGAAACAAGAGTGGAGAGAGACCTGACTGGATTGTATTTAAGTATCACATAAAAACAAGAACATGGTCTCCTTTGTTCATGTTTATCTACATTATTTGCTTTAAGATAAAGTGAAGTCTTTTAGCATATGAATTCCAAGAAATAGGGAAAATGACATCAGACTCTTCACTTTGTCTCAGAGCAGCCATTTTCAGCTCCATCTTCCCAAATGCAAGGCAATGGCTTGGTTCATTTGCTTACTAGGTAGGCTTGAACATTGATTTATTTCACCTGCTGCTATTTAGCTTTCTTTTTTCTTAGCAGGCTATCATCTCAATAGAGAATGGACTGTTCGTAGGGTGTAGAAGCCAAGATAATTCCAGTATTAAACTTTATTACAGCTAAATGACATAAAGCCTCCTTAACCAAAGCCGCATTCTTCTGATGTTCCAGAAGCAACAAACCACGAACACTTCAAGAAACAAATGCAACCTGAAACTAAATCATAAAAACTCCTAGAAATGCAACTAACATCAACCCAAGTACGTCTTCATGCATTTGTATATTTATTATCTAGCACGGTCTTATAGAATCAAATTGATTAATTTTGTCTTGATTTACTTCAGAAAAGATTTAAAACATTAGTCAATTCATATAATATGCTTGCTGTTACAAGAGTTATAAATCTCATGTTTTGTATACTTAATTTGTTACCTTAATTAGGGTGCCTAGCTCTTCAAAGAGATGTAATATATCTTAAGTAATACAATTAAGAGTCATAGAGTAAACACATATCTAATTTATTGTTTTTGGCAAGTCTCAGAAAAAAACAATTTTGGTATGCTAATGGGTTCTAATGGGCAAATAGCTATTAATTAAATAAATAACCCATTAGGCTGAAAAGTGAAATGTCAATACAAGGACAGTCTATTAACATTGTTGAAGAATAGTAATTAATTTATAGTCTTTAGCAGTGGCACAGATATTTGTATTGCATTTTGTAGATATTCGTGTCAGCTATACCAAATTAATTAAATTAAACCAGCAACTATTTAATAAATCTCTAGCATTTGCTGTGCTAAAAATTTGAACTAAAACAAGAAAGAAGAGGACATGATCTAGAGTCTCAAAGAAAATATAATGTAGGTGGGAGAAGCATGACGTAAGTAAATTCAAAATATAATGATCGTACACATCGACATATTAGGAATATCTTAAGGCCTTATGTCGTCAGTTATTTACCATTTTTATCATAGTCCATAATGACTTTCTAACATTTGTTGAGGACTACTAAGTATGGAAAAAATAGTGCTGGCATAGAACCTGGGGATATCAAGAAAGTGTAAATCCTGGCCTCTGCCAATGATTTAATTTGGCAGATTGATTGCAAATAACATCTTTGCCAAAGCAGAAAGTTCCATGAATGGGAAAGGGAGAGAAAGTTCAGGGCTAGGATGTTCTGATGAGTTTTGTGGAGAACTTGAACTTGAGGTACTGGCAGAGCATTGGATAAACAAAGGAGATGATGGCTCAGGTGGGGACAAAGACTGGAACCAGCATCATCATGGGTTATTGAAGGTGAGGCTGGAGAACAGATTTATGTAATTGGGATCATACTGTATAGATTCTGAGGGTTGAGAATTTGGACTCGGCTATCCTGAGGAGAGTGAGAGGATTAGAGCGGCCTTAAGAAGATTAATCTGAGGAAAGAGTGCCACGTAGATCTGTAGTAGGGAGCAGAGGCTAGAGGAAGAGGCTAGAGGCTAGATGGGAGTAGAGACTGTCCAGGAGGCCCTTGTGAGGGGCTACAATGTAAACATACCTTCCCAAACCAGATCATAGACTTCGAAGAGAAAGGACATTATCTTGCTTTTCATTTGTCTGTTTGTTTACTTTTCTGGTACATTCAGTCCATATGTATACTGCAAAGTAATAACCCCTTGTAGTGCCACTAACTTATGAGCTATCTAAAGACAGGTTGCTGAACTTAGCCTTCTGAAACAAGAGTGCCTCATGAATAAAGCAACTTAAAGAAACCTAAGGAGATTCCAGCAGAGGTCATCCTATAGTGAGGTGATAAATTTTGTGACTATCGGTGACTAGTTGCAAGCAATTATTATTAAATTACCTGGAGGTGAACAAAATTTGCAGTCTAAGCACACTGCAAATGCAAATTACTAGCTTCCTGGAGAGTTGATCAAATAAAACTTAGGTTTTAATGAAACTGTGACCAAGTTAATTGAAAGTTACTGTATTATGTGATAATTATCAACCAGAATAGTATTTATTTTGCTGTAGCATCTTTATAGTTTTATAAAGATGCTCCTTCCTTCTTTTGAAAATGTAAAAGTTCTTTTAGTCTCTTAGTTTTAGTCATAAGCCAAAAAATTAAGTTAGCAGAATATATTAAACATTAATTAGAATGCAATCATGAAAACCTGATTTTCTTTTTTCTCTAACTATATTTTAAGTTCTCAAGATAAATTTTACTGTGGAATATCTATTTTTTTCATGAGCTTTTTATAAAATGTGGTAATAATAGCAACTAACAGTGCTAACAATAATAGTGATAGCTGTCACTTCTCTGTGGAGTCTCAGTATCCTTTTGTGCTGAGTGTTCACAACTGAGTCATAACTGTCTGTTAAAGGACTGTTGCTAGGTTTTATCTTGTTCAGCAAATAAAGAAGCCTTTTAATTCAATTGTTTTCTTGGCTGATTTGTCTCTCGGTGTGATTAATCAATGAGAACTAGGGACCCAATTCACATTTTCACTTAAGTTGATAGAAATGTTGAATGTGGTTGTGGTTGTTTAGAAGGGGAAAATATGGGGTCACTGACTTAAGGATCATTTCCTCTTGTTTTTGTTCCTTAACTTTATTTTCCCCAGCAGGCTTTCTGGTAACTGATTCTCCTACTTATGGAAGCCTGCAGGGAGCAGGAAGGTAGGTAGCAATTTTTCTTCAGTAGACAGTTTCAATTAATTTTGTTATTTCTCATTAACAACTGATGTATATACAAAGGTGATCTAGGTGAAGGTAAATGATGAGCAGTTTGTTTCACTTCATATCTAACACCTTTTCAAAAGTACCTGTTAACAATATCTAATAGAATTTAATAGCAATCTAAAGCTGGAAGAAAATGTGGGGGCTATGCTGTTCACTGGCAAGTTCTTCTCTCCCCTCTAGTATTAGACACAGTGGTAGTGCTTCTCTTCTTCAAGGTGTCCAGGCAAGACAATCCTGCAACAACTAGGAAATCCATTTCAACATCAATATCCCTAATGACCAAGGAAGAAGTAATTTGGTTCATATATAATCTGGTTCCTCCTTCTCTGTGTTGAAAGCCCTTAATGACCCGGTGTCTTCCTTTAGCAGGGTTGAGGGTATTCTGTCACAATGCCATGATGGATTATAGGCTTGGTGACCTTCTCTGACTTTCTGCAAGGCAGAGATTGCAGAATGAAAGGGTGGAGAAGAGGCAGGGGAATACCCCTATTTGCCATGCCTGCCATTTCGGCAGCAGGAGGAAGGTTCATGAAGGAAAAGCTGAATGAGACTCTCCCCTCCTGCCTCCTTCCCGCTGTCCTCCCCACTCTGCACCAACCAGTGCTCGTCCCTCCAGGAAAGCACAGCCAACACTGGAAACAGGAGTAGTGCTGGTAGCAGTGGACTCTATCCTAC
>NW_006494614.1:10660897-10670506 GCF_000325575.1 Pteropus alecto | reverse complement strand
AAAGAAAGAAAACCTTTCTCCTCTGAGCTCAGGAGTTGCCATTTTCAGGCCAGCTGCAGTTTAATAAAAGGGAAAAGTGACCTTATTCTTGTATATCTCCTACGGTAACTCCTCTGACACAGACATGATACAAATTAGACTACATTTAGGGTTAAATACTTGTAGGTATTTTTTCTCATTTTGTGTGAGTTTTCTCTCACAAAAGAGTTAAGGAAAATAAAGAGCTCACTACATTTACAGGGACTTAATAAGAGGCTATGACTACTGAATCAAGGGTTTTATCGAAACTGCTTAAGAAAAGAGAACCTCTCTTCACCATAAAGGAGCCACTCCACACTAAAACCACTTTTAGTTTGCCCAGCAGTAGTAACCTCAGAGTTATAGATGGGGGAGGGTTGTAAGCAATGCTCTGTGGCCAGAGCCCACTTTGGATTTACAACACATTTATTTGCAAGAAATGTCACCATCAAACCACGAAATGGCGTATTTTATTTTATTTTTTATTTTATTAAGTTTATTGGGGTAACATTTGTTAATACAATTATATAATTTTCAGGTGTACATTATAATTTGATATCTCTTTATTCTATTGTGTGATTACCACCTGAAGTTCAGTTTCCTTCATACCATATATTTGATCCCCTTCACCCACTTCACCCTCCCCCTAAACCCTTTGTTTAACTCCCTTTACCCCGTCTACCTCTCCCCTCCTCCTCCACTCCCTACCCTCTGGTAACCACTAGTCCATTGTCCATGTCCATGAGTTTCTGTTTGTTTTTCCTGTTCATTTGTTGCTTTTAGATTTATATCCCACATACAAGTGATATCATGTGATTTTCAACTTTTTCTGTCTGGCTCATTTCACTTAGCATGATTATCTTGAGGTCCATTCATGTTGTTGCAAATGGCAGTATTTCATCTCTTCTTATGGCTGAGCAATATTCCATTGTATATATGCACCGCAACTTCTTTAGCCAATCATCTATTGTCAGACACTTCGGTTGCTTCCATGTCCTGGCCACCGTGAATAATGCTGCTATGAACATCAATGTGCAAATATCTTTTCGGATATGGATTTTCAAGTCTTTGGGGTTAATACCCAGAAGACGGATTGCCGGATCATATGATAGATCATTTCTTAGTGTTTTGAGGAACCTCCATACTGTTTTCCGTAGTGGCTGTACCAATTTGCAGTCCCACCAGCAGTGTATGAGGGTTCCTTTTTCTCCGCATCCTCTCTAATATTTGTTATTACTTGTCCTGTTGATTATAGCTATTCTAATAGGTGTGAGATGGTATCTCATTGTGGTTTTGATATGCATTTCCCTAATAGCTAGAGATGTTGAGCATCTTTTCATATATTTGTTAGCCCTATGTATGTCCTCTAGGGAGAAGTGTCTGTTCAGGTCCTCTGCCCATTTTTTGACTGGATCGTTTGTTTTTGTTGTTGTTGTTATTGAGTTGTATGAGTTCTTTGTATATTTTGGATATTAGGCCCTTATCGGAGGTGTTGCTTGCAAATAAATTTTCCCATCTGGATGGTTGTCTCTTTACCTTGCTGACAGTTTCTTTTTGCTTTTACTTCTCTTGCCTTTGAGGTCAAATTCATAAAATGCTCTTTAAGTCCAAGGTCCTTGAGTTTAGTTCCTATGTTTTCTTCTATGCATTTTATTGTTCCAGGTCTTATATTCAGGTCCTTAATCCATTCTGAGTTAATTCTGCTGTGTGACGATAGACAACAGTCTAGTTTCATTCTTTTGCAGGTGGCCTTCCAATTTTCCCAGCACCATTTATCGAAGAGACTTTCCTTTCTCCACTACGAAATGGCATATTTTAAATAAAGTTTTTAAATTTCTATGTTTGTTCTATGTTTGTGAGGCACCCTAACTACAGTGTGTTGTGTGTCTTATCTTCCCAATCAGGTTAAAAGTTGGATCCTCAAAACCCCAGCACCTGGCATAGTGTTTGGAAATGATGAGGCACTGATTAAACAACTGAGGAATGAATGAACAAAGAAATTGCCATCTTTCGAATAGGTTGATCCAGAAATATTAGTTTGCCCTTCTATATATGAGTTTTAGTCTAGTAGCTTATTGGAGGAAAAAAATAAAGTATAGGTTTCACTCAAGACTATTTCTGATGAAGGGCATGGTAATTTATGGACTGAGAAAGACAAGGAGAAGGTGGGATAGAAAATGGGGGGAAACATCATGAACCTTTCTGAGGTGTAGGGGACTTCTGTACAGATTGGTACAAAAGTCAATTGAAATAGATTTTGGGTGGGTCACTGAATGAGGGTCTCAATGGAGCTCATTTCATTGTTTAATGTGCAGGAGACTGAAGAAGAAATCAAACCAAGAGGAAAATGCAAATGAAAATCATGTTTCCTTGAACACATTCTATAGCTCTTCATTTCTCTGACTACCTTATATTTGCAGTTTTCTCTTTGGACCAATATGTCATTTATTTTCGTTCTACTAAGTCACACACCACTGGAGCACGATTGGTATTCTTACCAACTGAGAACCATCTGCTCTTTTCCAGACAACAGCAATTCTGTTCTCTCCTTCTCTACCTCCTGATTCTTTCAGTTTTCTCATATTTTCAGTTGTATGCATTCTTTTCTCTGTGAATAAGAGACAGTAAACGCCTGAAGAATTATCTCTTTGGATACATTGTTTTTTTTCCACAGGCATTGGAATTTTAAATTGTTTGTTCCCTTTCAGAGTTTTAATCTTCTATATGTAAAATAAAATGTTTATCTTTAACATTGTCTAAGGGAACTGTAGTCTTCGGGAAAGCTTCTCTATGGTCTTCAGATAAATCATGAGTCACTTTTTAACTGATGGCCATTTAATGTCATAGTATTTCCATTCTTTCTCAAAAAAAATCAGGTAAAAATGGTAAAACCAGAGAAAAACCAGAGAAAGTGACAGGTAATAGATGAAGAAAACAAAGCGATTCTGATATAAACATTCTCTTCTCTGTCTGAGAGTGCCTGATGGCTCCTCAGCAATGTTCAAGGCATTTTTAGTTAGAACCCAGAGGAACAAACCCATTCCTGGCCTATTGGTGTTTACCTGGAGTTTGCAGCTTTGACAACTACATTTAAGTTTCATTTCTTTATTTGTCTGCCTGGTTTAGAGGAAACTGCCAGACTTAAAAGTAAGGGGGTGTGGGTTCAAATCCAACTCCATGGCAAGTTATAAATACCTCCCTGAACTTGAGTTTCCTCATCTGTAAGATGCAATTGACACCTACACTATGAAAGTGTTAGGAAGATTAACTGAGACAGCATATGGAAGACCTTAGAATCAGCTGCTGTTCAATAAATAGTGGTTGAATTTTAATCTGTAATTACTAAAGCAAAGTCCAGAAATGAGATCACAATCTGGATAATTCATCCTTGTATCAATTACTTGAACTCTGCACAAAGGGAAAAGCTCAGCATTTCAATTATGTGCATACTTATTCAATTCCGCTCTGCATCTTCTAAACATACTTAAACAGGCAATAATATTCTTTCTGTAGGTAATTACTTGCAGAAAAAGAGAGGATAAAAGAATTGCCTTTTCCATTTTGTCCAAAGATTTTCTTTTAAATGATAGTATTAAAAGAGGTAGAATCTAATGTAACATGCCAGCTCCACATCAAAATAAACCTGCTTTTATTATCCCAAATTCTCTAGGTTTATTAGATGTTCTAAATATAATTAGTAGGATTTCCATCACCCCTTACCCTGTTGGTAGTGACCAAAGCATAAAACCATTATTAAAGTCATCTATTAATCAATTTGCTCTTCTACTTTCTGGTAATTGAGTTTTCCAGATGAAACAATGTATCAACTTTAACCCTTTTCTATTCAATTAAAACTTTCCTCTGACTAGCCAGGATCCTTTATGCCATTTTGTATTAAGACTGTTCATGCTTATACTGTTAATAATTAAAATAATTAAAAGTGTTTTGAATAGGCATCCTTTAGTTTCCAGAATCTTTAAGTCTTTATGCCCTAATAATTCTTGAGAGTCATCTAAGGCCTTATGTAATATTATAATTGAGCACTTTAATTTTGATGTATAGATTTGCTATTAATTTATTAATGACATAAAGGTGAATAATAAAAATATCCCTACCCTCTAACCTCCATCATCCATAATATATCACCAGTCTCCTGACCTTCAAACAAGTTCCCTTTGGCCTAATATTACTTCATCAATTTTAGGTATCATGATCCATTGAAATTAAATACATTTTGTTGAAATCAATAAAATACCAAATAGTTGCTGTCAAATTATCTTTTAAAATTATCTTTTAAAATTATCTTTTAAAAAATTTAAGTGGGATATTTTATATTTCTATTTTTTCTCATGTTTATTATAAAATACCTCTTGAGGTCCAATATTGTATTGTTTTAGAGACAACAGGACACAAAAAATATATTTAAATGAGGTAACCGAAAGAGTGTTAATAAATGAGCTACATAATATGGTGCAGGCAGGGTTGAGGGAAATAAAAAGGTGTGGCAATGCATTCCAGAGCTAGCCACAATTACCAATCTTAGGTATGAATTAGCAAGGGGAAGAAGCCAGTATTGAAACCCGAAGAGAGTAACTAAGAGAAAAGACTGACTGACAAGATCTATGCCTTTGTGGAGGTCGTGGTCAGTCCAAGGTTACCTTGCAGAGAGGGAGCTGGAGGAGTAAATACCCTGAATCAAATGAGGACTGTCTCCCTGATTCATAGATGGTTGCTGCATCCTGATATAATGAAAGGGGCAATGGAGTTCTCTGGGGCCTCTTTTATAAGGACACTAATCCCATTCTCAAGGTCTCCACCCTCATGACCTAATTACTTTCCAAAGACCCTATTCCCAATACTATCACAATTTGTCCAGGCTTCAAAACATGAATTTGGGGGGGGGGGCGTGGGGAAGGAGTCACAAACACTTAGCCTATAGCACCAGGAATCTTGTGTCTACTGCCAGCACCTATAAAGCTATGGCAGGCTACCCTATCAGTTTTCAATAGGATAAAATCTTAGACCTTTCATAGTACTTGGCCTTTTTGGTGAGAGTATAAGATACTGACGAAGACACAGCTTTCTGGCAAAGAAAGGATAAGGACCTCATGGGCCAGGCTCAGGTATATGAAAGGACTCCATGATTTCATTTTGTTTATCATACAAATGCTTTTATTTTGAAATTGCCATCTAACGGCACTATTTTTTTCTAATTTATTGAGGTAAAATTTGCATACATTAAATGATTTAAGTATATGTCTTAACAAGTTTTAGCAAATTTACACACAGGGGTATCTGTCACCACAATCAAGATACAGAACTTTCCCAAGATCTCCTAAAGTTCTTGTGGCCTCCTTTTCGGTCAATTTCCCCACCATCACCACTGGCCAGACAACCACTTACTGTTTTTTGTCACTATAAATTAGCTTTATCTGTTACAGAATTGGAGTCATCGTTATGCACTTTTAAGTGTTTGGCTTCTTTTGCTGAGTAAAATGTTTCTGAGATTCATCTGGCGTGTTGAGTGCAGTAGTTTGTCTTTTTTTCCTGAGTAGAATTCCATTGTACAGATATACCACAATTTGATTATTCATTCACCCGTTGATGGAAATTTGTATTGTTTTCAGATGTTTTGAGATTATGAATAAGACTACTAAGGAAGATCATGTCTTTTGTGAACATAAGTTTTCATTTCTTTGGGGTAAATACTTGGGAATGAAATTGCTGGGCTACATGTTAAATTCATTAAGAAACTGCCATTGTTCTCCAAAGTGGCTGGATTATTTTATATCCCTATCAGCAATGAAAATAGTTCCATGTTTCTAAATATTAGGTTTTGTCAGCTTTTTTTACTAAGCCATTCTAGTAGGTGTGCACAGGTATCTCATTGTGGTTTTAATTTACATTTTCTTGGTAAGGATGTTGAGCATCTTTTATGTATTTATCTGTATATCTTTTTCATGTGTCTGTTCAAATCTTTTGCCAATTTTTAAATTAGATTGCTTGTCTTTTTATTATTGAGCTCTAAGAGTTCTTTAGGTAATCTCGATACAAATCCTTTGTCCAGTGTGTGTACGGTGAATATTTTCTCCCAGTCCAACAGCACTTTTTAAAACTGTTTTCATCTCAAAAGAGCTCACCTCTAATAAACTATGTTTTGTTTAGTTCAAAACTACTGCTGTTACTTCAAGGTTACGGGCATATTATCTTCAATAGCTTAAAAGAACAGAATGTTTTATGTACATTCATTTCTATTTAATACATTAGTGTTTACTAATGTTCATCCATCACAATACTCTAGCCAATTACATACTTGTGGCTCTGAATGTTTCTTAAATTTCCTGTATTTTCAGATCCTGGCTTAGGTGAAAAATATTCCAATCATCATAATTATCACCAAAAAAGTCATGTTAGCTGAGTGTGGCAAGGATGGTCATTGCCTACACAAACATCATTGTCCCTTTCTTTCTGATTTGATAAGAGGAGGCAATGTGCTTAGTTAAAATACATTTCCCAGCCTCCTTGAAACTGTGTGTGGCCAGACTAATCCTGGAGAATAAGGTGTCACCTCTTTGTGGAAAATAAATGAAAAGAAAAAAAAATAATACTTTTTGTTTTGTAGTCAGTGTTTTAAGACAAATGCCAATGGTCATCTTATATTTATTTAAAGATTTATTAGATATTATTTTTCTTCCCCTTTTCCCTTTCTTTCCCCTCCTTTCCTTTCCCTTCCTACCTTTCCTCCTTTCCCTTTTCTCCCACCATCCATTTTTTTCTCATCGCTCTTCCCCCTTTCTCATGAATCAGAGCTTTCTATTTTATATATGTTTATAATTATAATAGATAGACCAGATTTGGTCATTTGGTCATAAATGACTTGAAACTGGGTGGTGGGAGGATGCAGCAGCAGGGTACAGTTTCATTTTGATGTAGGGTCTTCCTTAAACTTCTATTCTAGGCTATTTTATACATCTTCTCTGGCACTTAACTTTGTTTGCTTTTAATAATCTACTGTTCCATGGTTCTGACTTTCCACTGCCTCCTACACATCTGTTTGGATTGATATTCTGCTGTTCGTCATGCAAGCATGATTTCACTTTGAAAATGATTTTCTTTTGATGGATGCTCTGGTTGTTCAGGCAAGCGTGGTCTTGTGTTCTTAACATTCTCTGTTAGCTGGTCTCAGCACTCCAACAGTCATCCCTCAGGGTCTCAGGCATTCACTCATGCCAGCTCCGGACTTCTTTGTAATTAAATGCTATAACTGTTGTATTCCTTGGATTAATCTATATCAGGGCTTGGCAAACAACAGCTGGTGGGCCAAATCTGGTCTTGGCTTGTTTTTGTATGGCCTATGAGCTAAGACAGGTTTTTACATTTTTTAAGTTTTGTAAAAGCAAACAAAAAACAAAGAAGAATATGTGCTAGAGACTGTATGTAGCCCACAGATCCTAAAATATTTACCATTTGGCTCTTTCTTGAAAAAGTTTGCCTATGTCTGACTTATATTAATAAAATTAAGGTTTTATGTGACACCTACCCCATCATGCGAAATAATAAGCTGTATATCTTTTCAAGATTCTTTTTGGTATGGTTTGACTTTAAGTATAAGCTAGGGAGACTATTAAATAATAGTGTAGGGACTCCCAGGGAAGATATCAGGAGATAGGCAAGGATCTCCCAAGGCAGCTGAAACAGATTCAGTGAGAGATTGTTTATGACTGAGACATACCAGACAAACAATGGTTGCAAATATGAGCCCCAAATTGAAAATAACAAGGACCAGTGCTCCAAATCCTATGAAGACAAGGCTACTTCTCATTTAGCTTTCTCTGTAGTAAGCTGCATGGTGAGTAGCAGCATCAAGGATTTATTTATCTAATGATGGGCAATAATTTGTCCAAGAAAACTCAGGGAGGTTGGCTAGTATCAAATAATCCCTTCACTCATTCATATCATTCATTAGTCATACTACTCATTATACAGCAGAAAGGAATAAGCCTCGGTTACTTGCCCTCTACATTATGACATTTGCAATCCGCTTGAACAGAATACTAGTTTTTATAATGAAAAAACTATGACCATATTGTCTCTCTAATCTGCCCCCAATTCAGCCTGTTTTCTCACTTTACTCACTTCACAAACTCCTACCTTATGCCACATACTCCCTCCTGTGCCTTTGCCCAGGTAGGTCTTCATCTGGAATATCCCTCTATTAATTCTGTCAATTGAAATTGTCCTTCAAGTTCTGACTCTCATCTCAAATATCACGTTCACTAGGAAACCTTCTCAAATCTCCTCAGTTGGACTTTCTTCCTCTGGGTCTTGGTGTCCCAGTAGACCTGGGCAAATTTTTATGCCCGTTTCTTGGCCTGGGGCTTCCCCACCATGCATAGCATAAATTCAAGTTGTAAATTCACATTGCACATCCAAAAGTGTCATAGAACTCAAGTTTTTATTTTTGGTGACTCTTTTCCAACCCAAGGCCATAAAAACCCAAGGTACAGAAAAATCCCCGACTAGTCTGGACATCAACTGTCCTCAAAGCTTGTCCAGACTAGTTGGGGGTTTTTCTGTATCATTTTCCCCAGAGCAGGCAGTGAGCAGTGCTGCACAGCTCTGGTCTTCATGCCCATATCCAGTGAGGCTCCCAGCCTCCCTGGGCCCAGGATGAACTTTCTGTCCTTGAGTTGGCAGTTCCTAGGGCTTCCATCCCATCTAATCCCTCTAGGCTACTGCTACATCACACTGCCATTGCATGCTGCTCTGGCTTTGGCTTCTTTGTGTCTGCTTCCTACATTTTTACCTTTCTTTTGTGCTGGGCTTGTATCACGGCGTTGTCCTATTTTATTCTGCATTTCCATGTTTTGCAAGCTCTGTGTAAGAATGATGATGCTGGGAGGGAGTCTGCTCACATCAGCTCATTCTGCCATGTTGCCTGATGGCCACAGAACCAAGTTCTCTTTAATTATGGAGGTTGTCACATTATTCATTCCATCTGAGTGAATGAGAAGGATCCTGAATATGCTTCTTATGTAATATCACTATTTCTCTAATATCTAGATATATAGAGGTTGCTCACAATATTGTTTCTGAACTTTTTCCATCTAAAGAAATATGTCTTGGTGAGGAAAGGTTAAGTGGCCAGAGATGACTTGGGGAAAAGAAGCAGGCCAAGGGAAATTACAGACTAATGAAGATACAGTAAATTTCCAATTACCTGGGTAGATGGCACTTTGCCACAATGTTAATAACCAAGAATTCAGTTAGTGGCACAGTCAACTTTATGCCAAATAATTTTTAAATTATAATTTAGCATTCTGAGCCCATATTTTGAGCACTTTTCATATAACTAAAGTGACTGTTATAACTAGTCAAACAAAGGATAATTTATATCGAAAACAGCTTGCATTTTAAAGGTCAAAACTTATTTTACAGGTCAATGGACTAAGTTTATGCAATTTCAATCAAGTCCACAATGGGGGAATAACATAGGACTGATGGTTAGAAGCCATATATAGCAGGGCATTATTTTATTTTTAAGTTTGGATCTACAGAAAATTAAGGGAATTTGATCAATTATGAATGCTT
>NW_006494614.1:10649532-10660595 GCF_000325575.1 Pteropus alecto | reverse complement strand
ATATTATATATATATTTTAAAACTTGAAATAAAAAGTATTCTCTGAAGTATCCTCTGAAATCATTGCTCCCAGAGTAAATCCTAGAATTTATTCTTATAATATGCATGGCTGGGAAAATGCTGAATTAAATCTTTTTGACAGGCAGGTTGTATTTATTGCCAAATCTCCATGAGAACAGCTACTTCGTACTGCACTATGCCAGCAAGGACTATAAAAGTAGAGTAAAAACAGCAAAGAATGATAAAGGGATCCCATATTTTTCTCTGCTTCATGGAGTCATAGGGATTTATAGTTAAATGGGTACTCATAGATTGTGAAGTACAGTTTCATCTTTTTTATACATCTGAAACCTGGCTCAGGAAAGGTGAAATTACTAGTTCAGGGTCACATGGCTGGAAGCCAGGTTGCAGCTGGAACCCAGTCCTCTTCTTATCCAGCTCCTCAGAGTACATTCATTATTGGAATAATCTGAGGAGCTTTGTGTAATAGTACTTGAAGACAAGGGCTCATTTGGAATAAATGTCCACCTCTTGGAATAATAAGCACTGCCTGTGTATGTGTAGCTTTGTTACAGTAGGAAGAAGAGACATAATTGATATATTTTTTTCTTCTAGCTCTTTATTCTAAACCATCTGAATGTTCCTAAACATTCTGTAATATAAGGAATTGCAACTCATTTCTCATATTTTGTATGTGTGGTACATGTGTGGATAGGTTAGGAATTGTGATGGGAAGTTAAAGATGAATAGGACAGTGACAACAGAAAGATATTTAATTTTTTTAGGGAACTCGGAAATATAATATGGCAACAATCAGAGAGCATTTTAAGAGACAGCTAGGATCCTGGCCCCTTAGTACATTCGGCGGGCGCTTTTTTCCAGATTGGCAGATCCACAGCCTCTGAATTCGACATTACTGTTTTTGAGCACCTGGCATAGTCCTTTGCTTTTGAAGCAGTCACAGGACACTTGTTGGTTGACTAACTCTTCATATTACAGAACTAACCAGTCATGAGGAGTTTCTCAAATCTTTATTCCACAATTGAGCAAATAAACAAAAAGGGGTGTAGCTTTAGACTCACAAATTGCATAGAACAGCATATCTGAGATATTTTCTGCAGTTCTAATATTGATCTAGGAGTGTTTTAAAAACATTACTATGGCAACGATCCCTATTCAGTGGGGGAAAGCAATGCATTATCTATGCAAAAAAAAAGAGTAAAAAAAGTATTTCTGATGTTGCTTTTTTACATTCTGCAGATGTGCCCTGACCTCTTGGCATTATTTTTGCTGAAGACAGTGTTTGGAAAATAAAATTTGTTGAGAGCTACTCACTGACTCTGGAAGATATTATCAGTTCAAGCACTATGTCATAGAAAACAGCAACTCACTGATTTTTTTTCCCACAAAATGAATAATTTCATCATTCTTGAAGTTGATCAAGTTATCATTTATCATGAAAAAAAGATAATATTTTAAGCCAGTAGCTAAAATTGCTGTATAGGATGCATTACAAAGATATATAGCTGTAGGTGTTCATGAATTTGTTCATGTGGTATTCACTGAACAAATATTTATTGAGCACAGTCCATGAGAAAGAATAGTGCTTGATGTCAATTTCATCAAGTTACAAATCTATTGATGCTTTTTGAACATTTACAACCAGATTTTGCTTTTATCATTGAACAAGTCAAACCTCTGCCAAAAATGATCTAACTCAAATTTCATTTCTTTTTCACAGATTTAGAAACAGTAACCTACTGTTTATTATCTTTGTTTCACAAATGAGAAAAATAAGGAAACTAGGCTATTTAGCGTAAATTGCAATGCAAATTGGGCAATTTCCAAAATTTGCTTGATGTTGATAGCCAACCTGACAGAACATTTAAAATATATGTATATGCATGTATGCATATGTATGCACACATGTATATGTACACAAACATATATAAGTATATATAAGTACATGAGTTATCTGGATTCACTAGATAAGTAAATTATTCAAATGCTGTATGATTTGTTACTCAAGTATGGTCCTTAGACCACCAGCATAGGCATTATCCAGGAGTTTGGTTAGAAATGAAGACTCTCAGGCCCCGCCCTCAATCTACCAAATCAAAATGCTTGCCTTTTAAAAAAGATTACCAGGTGATTCATATGAAATTAAACGTTGAGAAGCATTGCTATAATAGATTTTAGCCAGTAAAATGAATTGAGAGTTGAGAGTGAATCTAAGGAGAAAAATCTGTTTCAATTATCTATGCGATTTTTTTAAGTGATTATCTGGAGGAAGGATCAGGATGTTGAATTATCTAAATAATTACCTCAATTCTCAATTTTTTCTGCCTGTGTAGGTACTGTCATTATGACTGTTCAATGATAATCATTTAAGTCTCTTAAATCCCTAATGAATTGGGAAAGGCATAGCACTGCTCATCGTTTAAATTATTTATTGTACGATTATAGGAATTTATAAATTAGAAAGAAAATCCTAAATCTCACCATGTGACTATTTTCAATGCCTTGCCAGTATCTGTAAATTCATATATGATTTTTACATAGTTGCATTTGTACATTAATTCATTTATTTCAAGCTAAGGGGTGGGCATGGACAAACTTCTGGAGGTTAAATGGAAAGAATGTGATGTCTGAAGCTTTTGTATTCATTCTTTTTCATATAGTACTATGTTGAAATAATTGTAATCATGATTATTAATAACAATTCTAATTGTAATTAAACTTCTTAATGGCCACATCACATGCCATTGAGTTGATGAACAAAAATTGTTTAATCATTCTCCTATTATATGGATATTCAGTTTTCATGTTTTGCTGTTATAAATAATTTAGTAATAAACATCTTTGTACTATGATTTAATCCATTAAATTCACTTTCATAGCATAAATTATCAATAACGGAATTAATGGATTCAAGTGTATAATAGTATAGGGTTTTGAAAACCTATGGATAAGTTATTTTAGAAAAGGTCTAGAACAACTTATTTTGAAATCTGCATTGTTAGAGCATTCCACTTTCACCACATCTTGCCAGCAATAGAAATAATTATTTCTAAATTTGCTAATTAATCAGCATACAGCTCATGATTTTTCACAATGAAAATAATTAAAACTATCATTAAAATTCACTTTTTCTCTCGTTTTTCTTAGAGCAAAATTTCCCAGCAAGTGTTCTGTGGCCTAAGCCATAAATGGGCTGCAGGTGTGTTGTAATATTGTGCCCTATAATTTTCTGAGTAGGATTTGAGGTGGATGGTCACCCCCACTACTGACAGATTGAGAAAAGTTTGGGAAGTGCAGCCTTATGCTGTTTTCCTTACTTCAGCTCTTTCTCACTCTCTCTTTTTTTAATTAAAAAAATTAACATACTTTATTTTTGAGCAGTTTTAGATTTACAGAAAAACTGAGCAGAAAGTACAGAGGGTTCCCATATGGTATATGGGAACGTCCACCCTCCCCTCCTAACTCGCAACCCCCAGTTCCCCTATTATTGACATCCCGCATTAGTGTGGTACATTTGTTACAACTGATGAGCTAATATTGATACATTATAAATTAAAGTCCATAGTTTACATTAGGGTTTACTTTGTGTTGTATATCCTGTGGGTTTTAACAAATAATGACATATATCCACCATTGCAGTAGAATACAGAATAGTTTACCTGCCCTAAAAGTCACCTGTGCTCCACCTGTTCATCTCTTCCTGAACCTCTGGCGCCATTCATCTTTTTGTTTCATAGTTGCGCCTTCTCCAGAATGTTCCACAGTTGGAACGATACAGTATATAGCCATTTCAGATCAGCTTTTTCACTTGGCCTTGTGCGTTTAAGTTTCCTTCATGTCTTTTCATGGCTTGGTAACACATTTCTTTTAATTACTAAATGATATTCTGTTATATGGATGTACCACAATTTGTAGCTTCCAAGTTTTAGCAATTATGAATAAAGCTGCTGTAAACAGTGGTGTGCAGGATTTTGTGTAGACTTAGTAAATTCTTAGTAAATACCAAGGCACTCAACTGCTCTTTGGTTGGTGATATGCTAAGTGTACATTTAGTTTTTTAAATACTGTAATGCCAAACTGTCTTCCAAAGTAGCTGTATCATGTTTCACAAGCAATGAGTGAGATTTCCTGTTGTTCCATATCTTTGCCAGCATCTGGTGTTTCAGTGTTTTGAATTTTAGGTGTATAGTAATATACCACTGTTTTAATTTGCAATTCCCTAATGACATATAACGAAAGCATCTTTTCATGTTTATTTGCCATCTGTATATTTTCTTTGGTGAGGTGTCTATTCAGATCTTTTGCCCATTTTTAAATCAAGTTGTTTTATTGTTGAATTTTAAGAGTTCTTTGTATATTTTGGATACCAGTCCTTTACCAGATATGTTTTGCAAACATTTTTTCCCAGCCCATGGCCTGTTTTTTCATTTTCTTAAAAGTATCTTTCACAGACCAGAAGTTTTTTAATTTTAATGAAGTCCAACTTAATAATTTTTTTATATATAGATTAGGCTTTTGGTGTTGTATCTAAGAAATCATTGCCTATTCCAATGTCCCCTAGATTTTCTGTTATCTTCTAGTAGTTTTATAGTTTGCATTTTACATTTAAGTCTAAGGTCCACTTTGAATTAATTTTTTTTTTTTTTTTTACATGTGGATGACCAGTTGTTCTAGCATCATTTGTTGAAAAGGTTACGCTTTCTCCATTGCATTACCTTTGCTCCTCTATCGAAGACCCGTTGACTATATTTATTTGACTCCATTTCTGGGCTCTCTGCTGTTCCACTGAACTTTTTTTTTTTTTTTCCCAATATCACATTGTCTGGGTTATTGCAGCTTTATATTAAATCTTGAAATCAGGCCTCGTCAGTCCTCCAACTTTGTTCTTCTCTTTTAAAAATTGTAATTGGCTATTCTGGTTCTTTTACTTTTCCATATAAACTTTAGATATTGTTGATATCTGCAAACTGGGATTTTGATCGAAATTGTGTTAAATTTACAAATTAAGTTAGGACAAACTGACAGCTTGAAAATATTGAGTCTTCCTATCCATGTACATGAAATATCTCTCCATATATTTAGATGTTCCTTGATTTCTTTCATCGGAATTTTGTAGTTTATCTCATATAAATTTGGTACATTTTTTGTTAGATTTATACTCAAGTATTTTTTTTGGTGCTAATGTAATGATTTTTTAAAAATTTTAAATTCAAAGTTTTACTTGCTAGTATATAAACAATTGATTTTTCTATATTAACCTTGTATCCTGCTATAATATACCTTGCCATAACTGCTTATTAGTTCCAGGAGACTTTTGTATTTCTCATATAGCCAATCGTGCCATCTACAAAGTTTTATTTCTTCTTTCCCAATCTATATACTTTTTATTTCCTTTTCTTGTCTTACTGCATTAGCTGTTGGATGAGAGTGGTAAGAACACACATCCTTGCCTTCTCCCTGATCTTAGGGAGAGAGTTTCTCTCCATTAAGTTTGATGTCAGCTGTAGAGTTTTCAGAGATGTTCTATATCTCTTCTAGTCCTAGTTGGCTCCGAGTTTTTATCATGAATGGATGTTACACTCAGTCAAATATTTTTCTGCATCTATTGATATAATCATGTGATATTTCTTTTTTAACCTGTTGATATGATGGATTATATTGATTTTTGGATATTGAACTAGTCTTACATACCTGAAATAAGTTCCACCTGGTTATGGTGTATAATTCTTTTTATACATTGTTGGATTTGATTTACTAGTATTTCATTAAAAATTTCTGCATCTATGTTTGTGAGAGTTACTGATTTGTGGTTTTTCTTTTTTATAATGTATTTGTCTAGTTTTAATGTTAGAGTGATGCTGTTCTTATAGAATTAGGAAGTAGTCTCTCTGCTATTTTCTGGAAGAGGTTGTAGAAAACTGGTATAATTTCTTCCTTAAATGTTTGATAGAATTCACCAGTGAACCCATCTGGTACTTTCTGTTTTGGCAGGTCATTAATTCTTAATTTAATTTCTTTAATAGATATAGGCTTGTTCAGGTAGTCTATTTCTCCTCGCATAAGTTTTGGTAGATTGTGTCTTTCAAGGAATTGGTCCGTTTCATCTAGATTGTCAAATGTGTGGGCGTAGAGTTCTTCATAATCTGTTATTATCCTTTTAATGTCGACAGGATCAGCAGTGATGGCCCTGCTTACCTTTCATTCCAGCAGCTCAGTGAACATATGGAAACCAACCTTATGTAGGATGCCATTCCATCTCAGAGCATGCACATACACATACACACACACACATTCACTAATATTGGAACAATTTAGACACATCAATTAACCTAACATACACATCTTTTGGGAGATATGGGAGGAAACTAGAGTACCCAGAGAAAACCCGCACAGTTAGGGAGAGAAGATGTAAATTCCAAATAGACAATAGCCCCAGCTGGGAATCAATTTTTTTCTTGTCAATGTTATAACAAAATGACATTGAATGAAATGACATTATTTGGGGACCTGCAATACTTATAACTGATTATCACACAGTACCTACATAACAGCTTATACAACTCAAATCTACTGGGGGAAAAGCTATCTCAAACTTGGGTAGGTTATATAATTTCTAGAGGTGATGTCTAATAATGATGTCTGCTGGCCACTTCCCCCTTAATACTTGGCTATTACTATTCTACCCACTAGTCTGTTAATAATAAACTATTCTACCCACTAGTCTGTTAATAATAAACATTCACAGAAGAGGCTTTATTCACTAAATCAAAAGTGGTATTTGAGATATAGAAAACAAGGACTCAGGGCAGCTATAAAACTTGGCTCTCAAGGGAAAGACCCAGAGCCTTGTCCATCAGACCTTATCACTGCACTGTAATGCAAAGTTGGACTAACTCCTTATTCGTAATATTCAATAGGAGCTTTATGAAGGTCTGCATTTCCTAGATTGCCATTCAGAGAATAGGAGCACAGGGAAGGAGTCCATTACAGCCAATACTATTAAAACTCATATTGAAACTTTGGCTTATGCCAAAGATGGAATAAGAGGGACCAGTTTTACCCTCTCTAGCAACACTCCCACTCCCACTCCCACCCCTACTCCATCAAAAAATTTTAAAAACTGGGAAAAAAATACATGAAACAGCAGTTTTCAAGACACTAGTCATCAAGCAGTTTTCAAGACACTAGTCATCAAGCAATGAACTAGTCATCCCTGAATGATGAGAAACAAGTGAGGTGAGTGTAGTTGCCCCAGTACACGGCTTTGCAAGAGTTTCCAGTCTGTGGCACAGGGGGTGTAAAGTCAGTCAGAGCATGATGGACTCTCTGAGTTGAGGAAATGGAGTTGACATTACATAATGAGAAACGGGTCGGTCCACCAAGAAGACGTTGCAATTTTAAAAGTGTATGCACCAAACAGGAGTTGCAAAAGTTGTGAAACAAAAACTGATAATATTGAAAGGAGAAACATATGATCCAAAATTATAGTTGGAGTCTCGAACACCACTTTCTTAGCAATAGAACAACCAGACAGAAAAATCAGCAAGGATATGGAAGAACTCAACAACACCATCAACCAATAGGCTATGACTGAAATTTATAGAACATTCCGCTCAACAACAGCTAAATACAAATTCTTTCCAAGTGATTACAAAAATTGAAGGAGAAATCCAAAGGTCAGGGCAAACTCTAAAATTCTGTTTTTTGCATTAATCTCAGGCACATGTAGCTGAGTGGGGCTCTGCACCTATAACCTAAATAACAACAGGCAGAACACCATACTTGATCTTAGAAAATGTGGCTTAGACAGCCCTACACATAGAGGAATTTGAATACCATATGTCTTTTATCAAGACTTATTCACAATGTGACACTTATTCCTTTCACAAAATGCTGATCATGTTTCTCTAGAATATTATTTAATTTTCAATGGCCTTTTCAACTCTTGTTACTAAAATAGAGAAAGAACATCTTTTGATTATTACTCTTCCCTTAATACCTTGTAAATTCTTATTGCCTTAAGAAGGCATTTAGAAAGAAGGGCCTTTGAGGGCAGTTCCATTAAATGAGAAAATAAAGCAGTGAGAGAGACTGAGTCAAGAAGCCACTGAACATGTGATAGACTGAGAGGATATACTGTGACTATCTGAAACCACTATTCCTACATACAAAAATCCAGTGGACTTCCTATAGTGTCTACCACAAAATCACTCTGGTGTGTAACAATACAGCTTTAAACGATGGACAGAGAATGAGGGCACCACAGGGATACAGCTACTCTGGAAAACAGTTTATGTTCCTACCAGCAACAGATGAGTGATCCACTTTCTCCATATCCTCATCAACACTTGGTATTGTCATTTTTGAAACAATTTTTAACGATTTTAATAGGTATATTATATATTCTAGATACTATAAAGAAACTTGAGATTTGGGGGGAAACTAGGAGAGTTTAGGCTTGTCACCTGGGAGTCTGTGCTCAAAATGCAGGGTGAGGGGTACATGTATTTTGAAGGAATTAGACGGACAAATCAGGAAAGCAGTTAGATTGGGTTTGCAAAGGGTATGGGTAGAACAGTACTGAAGTGAGAGTGTGGGGAGAAAACCAAGGGAAATTAGAGTACTTGTGCTTACCATGGACTCAACTGTAAAAGAA
This sequence comes from Pteropus alecto, assembly GCF_000325575.1. Lineage (NCBI taxonomy): Eukaryota > Metazoa > Chordata > Mammalia > Chiroptera > Pteropodidae > Pteropus > Pteropus alecto. The sequence continues at coordinate 10,651,918 of NW_006494614.1, read as the reverse complement.
AGAAGCACAATAGGGTAAGGGTGCCAAACAAAAAGCGAAGAAGTTCTGCTCTTAGACATTTGCTCCAGGAAGAAAAAATTCTTTTCCCCTAAAGATGGTAAATAGGATAAAAGTGGTCTGAGGGTCTTCTCTCTGGGGGATTAATTATGGGGAAATCTTTTTACCAATTCGAGTACATTAAAGCCAAAATTAAGTTAGCTCCAAGATACCTATTTTCATAAATACTACTATAAATTGTTAATAACTTTGTAATGTTACAGCAATACTTAGATCATTATATTAACTGGATATACATATGTATTTTTTATATATGTCATTTCACTGGTAGTGGTTTCCATCTTCATGCTTTTTTTCTTTGTGTGTGTGTGTGTGTGGGGGGGGTGGAGGGTCATCTCAAATCTCAAATGTCCCCCGGACATTTCCACTTGACTTCTTTTGATACTTCCAACTTAACCTTAACCTTATGATCTCCAACTTAACATATCTAAACAAACATCTACTGACTTTCTTAATTCCCTTTACCTGCTTCCCTCCCTCATCCCTTTTAGGCAACCAGTCTCTCAATTTTGTTAAGCCTTCCTTTGTAATTTATCTATTTCACTTCTTTTTTTCATTATTATGGCGATCCTTTATTCAGGCCTTTATTATCTTTTGTTTATATCACAAAACTTCAAGTTGGTCTTCCTTTTCAAAGCATGAGGTCCTCTAGGGTAGATAAAGTGGAAACTACATAAAGGAATGATTTTACTTGCCTCCAGGCATGCCAAGATAGTTCATGAAAGGTAAGCTCAAGGAAGGTAAAGGCAGAACAGGGTGAGATAGGTTTGGGTGAAGTGAGACAGAGAAGTCACTGAAGACTGGGTTCTAACCCTTGCTCCTTAGAAACTGGAGCTGAGGGTGAAGATGTTTACTGCCAGGCAGGGTGAAGGAAGCTGAGTGAACTGAGGTGAAGTCGGTAAGAGGAGCAAATCAGAGATTGAGGCTGGAATTCCTGATCCTTGGAATTCTCAGGTCAGAGTAGGGTCAACCTTTTTGGATGCTGTGTTCTGACCTTTTGACTAAATATTTACCTTTCACTTACATGAGACTTCAACTCAAGACAGCATAAGTTATTGAGGACAAATATACTTATTCTTAGAATTTATATGAGTAATACAATATTTTATAGGTGATTTGTACTGTTGCTATTAATATTATTTTAATATTCTTTATTTAAGATGTAATTTAACTCAAGGAGACATAAATGACCAAATAGCTCCAAAGGGAATTCAAATGGAAATTAAGAGTCTCGAAGAGGAACTGAAAGGAATAGATGTCAACAATGTTGCCTGTGATACTGCTACAGATCATTAAGAGTCTCGAAGAGGAACTGAAAGGAACAGATGTGTCAGTCAACAATGTTGCCTGTGATACTGCTACAGATTTTTTTAAAGTTTGTGTTTGAAAGTATAATTCATTATTTATTTTTCAAGCATTTCAAAAAAAAAAATTTTGACTCCTTCATTTGTCCAGAAAACAAAGGTCTTTGTATGTCTCAAGATCATCTCTAAATTTCCCATTTTAATTACCCTCATAATCTTTTTTGGTAAGAGAACTGAATCTTGGGTTAAATCAATGCGTAAATTAGTGGACCATCGTCAGAGTTACCTCAGAGTTCTATCCTTGGCTCATTGCCCTTTTAAACATTTTTGTTAGTGACCTGAAGGAGACATATTTTCCAAATCAAACTTGGGAGAAATGTCTAATATGTTAAGACAACAAAATCAAGGTTCAAAAGAATCTCAAACAAGGTTTAAAAAGTAGGCCAAAAGCAAGAAGATAGAAATTAACAGGGACAAAGTTTAAGTCTGATATTTGGTTCCAAAAACATCAGCTCTCTTAATACAGAATGGAGGACTAACTTGACAATAGCTGCATCCTCCCCTTTCCCTTCCTGTCCAGGCCCCCTAGCAAGAGGCGCGCGCACACACACACACAGAGCTAAGGCACTGCACAAAATCTTAAGGCATAAATACATGCTTTGAGCTGCATAAACAATAGTATTCAGATCAAAGAAAGCGAGCACCTATATCCTCTATAAATCAAGCCTCACCTGCAGAAATAGATCTAGTTTGGGGCACCATACTCAATAAGGCTGTGACGAATCCATCTTGACACGTATCGAATTGGGTATCCTGCACATGGAATTTGAAACCAAGTCACATGTAAAGAGAGTCACAGGATGAGGGAGTCCGATTCAGAGAGGAGTAAACGTAGGAAGGACAAACGTCTTTCGGAAGAAAGCAGGGTGGGCACGAATAGTCCTGGCAATGTTTGGCCCGTAGCTCACCAACTGAGGAAACTCGAGCAGCGGGCGGCGCCACTAGCGCGCCCGGAACGCCGGAAC
>NW_006494614.1:10627275-10649305 GCF_000325575.1 Pteropus alecto | reverse complement strand
TCCACAGGCGCCGAGAGCCGAGGCGGCCCGCCGCGCCGGTGACGAGCTGTGACGCGTCAGTGGTTGCCGGGGTGCGGCACCGAGGTTCGGAGAACCGCGGCTCCTTTCTTCGACGCACCTCTCGGCGAGAGCAGGCGGCTGCGACTGCGCCTTGGGCGGCCGTCGGGGCCGAGAACCATGAGCCCCGGGGGCGCGGGCTGCTCCGCTGGGCTGTTGCTGACGGTCGGCTGGTTGCTCCTGGCAGGCCTGCAGTCCGCATGCGGGAAGAACGTCACCGCCATCCAGGATCCCAGCCTGGGCCACGCGGAAGAAGAGAGCGAGGCCGACAGTGAGAATGAAAGCGAGAGCGAGAGCGTGGAGGCCGACGACGAAGGCCACGAGCTTGACAGCGAGATGCTGCCGCAGGCCTTGACTGAGGAGGATGGTGAGGTTGGGAGGCTCCTTGTTAGGGACGAAGGCGCCTTGTGAGGGTAAAGCCCAGCTCTTTGTTCCAGGACAATGAGAATGATCCCTGTTAACATCTGTAGAGCTCTCTCTCAAACAGCCCCTAATTTATACATTATTTTCGCGCACTTAATGCCTTGAAGAAAGATGTGTCAATTTTTCAAGGCCCCAGCAAGCTAAACAAGCCCACTTATAACAAGTCCACTTATAGAAGTTGCTACGGAATTCCTGCAAAATGTTGCTCTGGTAAAGGAAAAAGATGCTTTAAAAAAATTTTTTTAAGTGGTAGGAGTCAGAAAGTAGTCTTCCATAAAGGGGAATTGTTTTGACTCCCATTGCAATTATGTTTTTCCTTCCCATATGTAGAGGTTTTTTTGTTTTGTTTTGCTTTAAGTTCCAAGTTGCTTGAGGTCTTCATCCTTTCCACATTTGCACTTTGGGTTGGAACACAATGGCATTCAGAATTCCCCGCGCTGTGACACATTTAGATAAACCAATATGCTGACAAAACTGCCCAGAAGCCCCATGTCAGTTTCTTGAAGCCCCAACCTTGAGCACCTCTGCAGTGTGGTGGTATTTTAATTGTCCGTTCAACTTCCAACCTGAAAGAAATGGTGGCCTTAGAAACACCTATCGAGGGATCCAACTAGTGGCTTTGTTAAATGATATGTTTAACCAAGGGAAAATGAGGCTGTGCTTGGTACATAAATTTGCCTTACTCTGCTGGCTCATTAAGCAATAAAACTTGACAAGCTGTGGTACATGTTATATTGATTAGTAACTCACATGCTGGTAGGTAAAAGGTCAGTTGCAGTTTCGCAGCCATCCAAAGGGAAATGATTTCCTTCCCCCATAAATGACCTGGCTGAGATTCTTTTAATATCCTTGACAGTCTCATGTCTCCTATACATACAGAGTAGATGCTATATTTATCAGCCTTTCTTTTATTTCCTGATTACAGATAGTGACCCTCAGTGACAGAAAGAAATTGACTATTTGAAATTAATGTTGCAGTTGGGTTCGTACTGATTTGATTACAGAGAGTTTGGAGAGGTCCTTGACTTTGGAAATATGAGAAAGGATTGGAGAAGAAATAAAGTACAGTGTCCTAAATAAAGTACAGTGAGCTATTGCTTCAGTCGTTTTAAAAGTAATTGAATTAGCAATTTTAATATTAAACTGGTCAAGGGATAGTCCTAGCTATAAAATGCTAACTAGAGTTTAAGCTAAATGCAGACAATGGAATTATAATGCCCTAGATTCAAATTCAAATGTAGGAAAGTTATTCTCTTAGTTCTCTGTTTTCTTGTCTGTGAACTTCAGAAAGTCCCTATACCTCCTGGAATTTTATATATATACAATTTCATGCATAGCTGCTTTTTATTGGGGAGAGCAAGAATCCAGAATTTAAACAATCTCAGATGTCTGTGATCTGAAAATTTCCAGAGCCATTATTAAAATTTGGCAAAGCCCCTCTTAACCTTCAGTGGAACAGTATAAAAATAGTCATCACCATTTACTGTCTAATAGACTCTTTATTTCTTTACTTTTAAGAAAGTTTATAAATAATTTACAAAATAAGAATTAAGGGATAGTGAAAACAACTTATTTGAAATTTTAATAAGAATTTACACATGGAAAACCCCAAATTTTTATTCTATTTTTCCTGGTTTTTAAGCTATGTGGGCAAAGTACTTTTGAATTAACTAAAAGCTCATCAGTTATGCACAAATCTGTAATATATCCATCTTGTAAATACTGATTGCAGATTTCACGTACATCTCTAGAAGATTCTAGTTATCGTTACTCTTGTTCTTTTTGCAGTTGCACTGTCAAAACAATACTTTTGAAAACTATGAAGGCACATATTTTGTTTGAGGATACTGCCATTTTCTTCATAATTGCAAAAATGTTTTCATCGTAGATTCATAAACAATTAGAATTATTGGCTCACTGAATTTATTCATCTCTACATCTTCTATTTTCTTTCAGTATACATACCTGTCATCATGATTTGTCTGTTTACAAATCTTATTAAGTAAATATTGGTGTATAAACAGTTTTTAAAAGGAAAGAATACTATTCATATACTTTTAGCAAAACGGTATGGTCTGGCTTATTTTCAGAAAATAGTTCAGGATCACATCCTTCCTTGTGAAAAATTAACTAGACGAGGATACCATGTGTCCTTTTCATCCTCAGAAGTATGGTGTTCATGCATTGATTCTTGAATTAGAGAAAATTGGTCTAGGATATTCATGCAAGATATTATCGCTCACTCATCTTGCTTATGCAGTCAATTTCTTAATTATCATTAATATCTAGAGTGCTGCTATCTATATATTCATATTCTGATTCATCCAATAATTGTGAAATATTTTTCTCTGTTAATTTTCTTCTCCTTGCCATTATAGACAAAAAAATTAAAATTCTGAAATCTCAACTATGTTCAGTGAAAGCTGAAAAGAGACTTGAGAAAGGTGCCTCTAGACTTCTTTTGTATCTTTCTGAAAGATGATGTGATACTTTGGACAAAACAATAAGAAAACAAAGGATGAAGTAATAGCTATGATTTATTTCACAATTATATCATCTTTCTAGGCAACTCCAACCATTCTTCCATTTTATTATTATAGTTTTTTTTAAAAAATGTAGTTGGGAATAATTGATAAGTAATACTAAAATCCATTATTATGGATGATGAAATAACAAAATGTTTCAAAATGTAGGAAAAATCACCAAGATATTGTTAAATATATACTCTTAAACCTTTTATACCCCTATGCCTTTTATACCTTTTATATACCGTATGCCTTTTATAAAGCTAAGATTTATAAATTTATTTTTATCCTATTTACTGTTAGATTTATAAAAAGGACCAACAATAGATCTACATAATAATTGTAAGACAGAATGAGTTTTATTCTATGAGTTTTATTCTATATGAATATAACTGTATTTTCTCTTTTTCTTTGGAAGACCTCTAAGAAAGAATAAAAATCATGAAATATCAACCTTACAAATCAACTTTCAAAAAAGAAACTAAAAAATTAAAATTGGCCTGTGATGGTATGTACCAACAGTTAAAATGTGCTGTCCAGAATTGAAGAGAACATTCCAGGATCTGGTCAGAAAAAAAAAAAGCAGGATCATTATCTGCATCATTGTGGATGTCAAGCTTTTATCAGCACAGTCTAAGACTCAGTAGATTTTTAGGGAAGCCTCATCATACTCTTGACTCCTATCAAACTCACTATTGAACTCTCCACTCATTATTACCTGTTCTTCTATCAAATTAAGACAGTCTTTTAAGGTATTTGGGGGATAGCTGGATTTTTAGCTCTATGTACAGGACTTTATTTCTCTAAGGTTTCATTTTATTAAATTTGCCCATTTTTCCACCCTGTTATTTTTAGATCCAGATATATCTTCCATTATATTTGCTATCCTTCCTAGTTTTGAAGAATCTGCACATTCAGTCAGTATGAAATCATAATTTTCCAAATCATTAATAAAATTGTCGATCAGGACAGAATCCTGTGTTACATCACTTCTACCACATTGACACTAACAAGTTAAATAGCGTCAGTGGATCTTACTGTTTAGCAAGTTAACACATAAAACTTTATTGACATTCAGACCATATGTTGTCTTTTCACTGACAGGTATATAATGGGAAATTTTGACATACTATTCTGAAGTGCAGATACATATAATTTCCCTGTGTCACCATTATAGGATCCCCGTCAAAAAAGTCATTGAATGACCTATGGGCATTCAATACTCAAAGACAAAAGGAACTTTGGAGACAATCTGATTAAATTTCTCTTTTTTTTTTTAAGTTAAGAGAACTTAAATAACTTTCCCAAAGTAGCATAGGTAGTGAATAGTAGAGCTGATTAAGTAATTTTGTTTTTAACAGTTTTTGAAAAAGTTATATTTAAAAGTAGTCTGGTACTCATTCTCTTACCTTTGTTTTCTGTATTCAAAATTTGGCTTTTAATTTACATTTTATACTGTGCCAGCAGGAAGTATCCAAGCATTTCAAGCAAAAATGTCAATTCAGAATTGATCATCATGATGATAGTCGAAATAATTTAACAAAGTCAGTGTTGATTTACTTAACATATATTCATCTAGTGCTTACTATATACTCAAGGCACTGTATTTGATGCATATAAATATAGAAGTATTTATGATAATATGTTTTACAATAATCATATGAAATCAGTAAGTACAAAATGAGTGTGAATGAGGTTATATCTTAAGCATGTGTATAGTTCTAAAGTTACAGAATGCTTTCATATACTCTCTCTCATCCTCACAGTAATCAAATGAGATAGGTTCTCCTTTTCGGATTTTACAGAAAGGTTAATTAGGCCTGACAGAATTTAATTTACTCAGACTCAAAACAGCTAATTAGTGGTAGAAGCAGCAACTTGGACTCCAACTCTAGTGCACTTTCCCACGTAATACTGTTGCCTCAGAATACAATGCCTTTTTAAAATTCTCTTCCAACAGCTCAATACTTTTTTCTGTTGAGATTTTATTCCTAATCTGAGATATGAAGAATTGGTTATATATTACAGCTAGTGGAAATTACACAAATTTCAAAAAAACATTAGAGAGAAACACCTTATCATGTGATTTAAAACCAAATACTTGTATATTCCTAGATTTTTCTGCTGTTTTGAAATAAATCCTTAGAAATAATTTACTATCTTAACCTGAGAATGAATAGAACCGATCTATAACATGATTACTGTATACTTGGTATAAAAACTTCTGTTTTGGATGGCAATAATAAGCCTTTTTTTTTTTTTTAAATAAGGAATAGAAACAATTGGGCCTTACAATTGGCTGGCTGTTTGGGGTTTTCCTGACCTTCTATAGAACTTTAACTCATTATGTATTAAACTAATGAGAAAATTATTTTTAAGTTATATACAAGGTTTAAATATAAACCTTCTTTGAAAGTTATTTCATAATTTATTACTTTAAGGTTTCGGCTTTTAATTTAAATAATAATAGAAGATGTACTGAGTAGTATCGCTTTTCTGATTTAATAAAACTTAAAATTTTTCTGCTTCCTGTATAACTACTTGTATCCTCCATACCCAAGTAAGAGTTTTATACTTAGAAAAGTTTTCATGTGATTAAATAATGTGTCTTTGCACTTTATGTTTAGTTTCAAATTCGACGATAGTCAAAGAAGTAGAATTTGGGATGTGCACTGTCACATGTGGTAAGTAGCATAGAGCGCATAAGTAATATTGTAATTTTGGGGGACGGAAAGGTAAAAACAGTGTGGCAATTTTTATTTGTAATTTGTGTACTCTCATTCATCTCTTATTGATTTCTATTTCTAATGACTATAATTTACACACAAAATGGAAACTAATTGCTTTAAAAGTTTGGATATATCAGTTTATAACCTCTAAGTCTTATTTTAAGCTAGCTCCCTATATTTTTTGGCATAAACTGCCTTCACCAGAGGAAAACTTTATCTCACATATGTTCAGAAGATGAAAGAGTTTTCGATGCATCTCACAGATGTCTTTCCACATACTGTGTTGGCAAATCTATCAAGAAATTTGCTTATTTGTAATAGTCTATTCTAAATTCCATAATTATCCAATTTATATGTCATATCTTGGAGAAAAGAGGTATTAGCTTTGTGGGGAAGGCAATATTCAAGGACCATGACTTATTTTGACCATTTCATGACTAGAAATTGGACATAGAATCTCAATCTCTTACATGGGGTTGGGATTAAGTCAACGTATGTGGTAGACCAGTGTTTCTCAGACTCAACTGTTCACCCTAAGTGCCTGAAGAGTTTGTTAAAACACAGATGTCTAGGCCTACCCCAGAGTTTCTAATTCACTAAGCCTTCAGAGGGGCCTAAGAATTTATATTTCTAAACAAGTTCACAAATGAAGTTGATGCTCCTGGTTAGAAGACCATCTTTTGAAAACCACTTTGAGAACCAGTATAGACTAGCATGCTGAGAAAATAATAGATATTTCACAATGAAATTAAGTTTATTCTAAATAGACTTTGCCTTGGGAAAGAAGACAATAATGAGAGGGAAAGACCAAAACCAGAGGGTAAGAAGACAGGAAATTCATGCAGATCTAGATCAGAACAATTTCTTTTTTGTCAAAAATTACATCTGAATTGTTTTTATTTGAGATAGTGTTTGGTGTGTATGCGTATGTTTGTTAAAATCTACCTATCATATTTTAAGCATTTTAAAATATACAATTCAGTGACATTAAGCACGTTCACATTAATTTACACCCATTACCACCATCTATCATCTCCAGAACTTTTTCATCATCCCCAGAACTTTTTCATCATCCCATACTGAAACCTCCACACTCATTAAGACTTCTCCCTCCCCCCAACCCCTGGCAATCATTATTCTATTTTCTGTCTTTTGAGATAGTTTTAAACCTGTTTTTTACCTTAGCTTCTTAATGAGTGAAAGTCAGAGAATGAGAAGAATCCAGGTAATAAACCTATGATTATTTATTTGTAATTTATACCTTTCTTCTGCTATTTGAGAAATTTTTATAAGAGAATTATTTTTATGACAATTCTAGTAATTGATATTGTCTTAGTCTATTATTTAAAGATGTATTTCAGAAAATAGATGTTATATTTGTTCATTCAACAAATGATTTTCTGTTTTGAGATTTTTTTTTTTTTTAAATTATCTATTGTATGCCAGGTATTGTTATAGATGCTGGAAATACAGCAGTGAACAAAGCAGAGGAAAGTCTGCCTTTAAGCAATATATATTTTAGTTGGGTCAAAGAGATAAAAAATATGTAAAATACGTAACTGGTCAAATGGTGATAAGTTCTAAAGAGAAAAACAAACCAGGAAAGGGTATATTTCACATTTAAAAATTATTTTTTATGTATTGAAAAATCTTTTCATTTATAACAATTATTTAGAGGAAAAAAAAATACTTTATTGAAAATTCTCAAATCCCAAAACAATATTTTAGCAGTCAAAAAGTTTTCTTTTTCTAGAATACACAGGCAGATTTTTAAGTGTTACTTGGACTTCCAGAAAGTCGCATACCTACACACACCATCACAATTAACTGTATTTGGCTAAATTAATAAATACATAAAATACCTGCTTGAAAAACATTGATGCATTTCAAAATAACGCCATGCCTCTAGAGAAGTACCTTTCATAAATCCAAGTGGAGCCAAACTGTAGCCTTTTTTTAGGCATCTCTTTTAATCAGAAGAGACCTTTCATCTTCCAACCTTCCATCTTGTCTCATATGGTATCTTCTCCCCTGCCACTCAAATTTTGGTTCAGAGATTAGCCATATCAGCATTGCTTGGGAGCTTGTCAGAGATGCAGAATCTCAGGACCTACTCCAGACCTACTCCAGACCTACCGAATCAGAATTTTATGTTAGTAACATCTCCAGGTGATTTGCATGCACTCTGAATTTTGAGAAGCGCTGTTGTAAGCCATCTCTAGATTTCAACTTGCCCTTGACAGTGAGTTTTATGATTAAGATCTTGTAAGAGTTGAAAAAAGGAATCTGGTAGACAAAGGAAATCAAGATAGACTGTTCCTTAGTCTGCGACTATACAGTCATCATAGCTTGTATCGACGTAAAAAATGTCCAAATCTGTAGAGAATTTTTATGAGATTATTTGAGCCCAACTGACGACAAGTGCTGGGAAGCAAAATCTCAGCAGATTGAGAAAATGTTCCAGAGAATGGCAGTTTTGCAGCTTATTTTATACATTAGAATAAAAGGAAGAGATGTAAGGAGGGTTACATGAAATCCATTGGTTGTAGATTAAGGGCGCGGGAGAAAGCAAAGAGTAGAGATCTCTGAGATTAATAAAAAGGCAAAATAGAGAAACACATCTTTTACATTGACGGGTACAGAATAGTTAATAACATTTACAGCACATAGAGATGGTACACAGGGAACAAGAGAACCATGAGGGGTTCTGTGGTCTCATGCTCTCCTGCTCATAGTTGTGCCCTGAGAGATCTGAATAAGATTACTCTGACATTTGAAAGGTCTGTTATATTAGATACAGAAACACAATAGACACTCTCACTCAAGGTAAAGATTGACCTTTGTCAAGGAAACTACAGAACTAGGAGGTGACTACCCCCTGTGATCCACTTTTAGTAAGGAATTTTTATGTTCAGACCATCTTATGTGGTTACTTTTGGTCTCTGAGTTTGTAAGGCCTGCCATGCAAGCCTCCCCTGAGCTTATCAGCTTTAGTGTGTGGCCCCTTTTACCACAACCATTTATAACAGACCATGTTCAGCATGTTGCTGATGCAGCATTTTATCATCTCAGTTCTGGTGATGAAAGGCAAACTCGGGAGATTTGAGGCGAATTAGTAAAAGTGTGATTTATTGTTATAAAACTGTGTCAATTCTACCTTGAGATTTCGTTATCTCTAATGGAGGGTCCCATAAAGAGAGTATCTTGTTGGAAATGGAGATTTGATCATTAATAGTTTGCTTTGCTATATTTATTACCAATTTAAATATTAAAAAGCTTCATTTATGTTAAGATGTGATTTTGGAATATCCTACATAAGCTCCAAACCCCTCTTCCCTTCCTAAAAGTTGCATGATCAAATAAATTTGAGCGATCCTGTGTACTTCTATATTCCATTAAATCTAAGACTTTATTGGCTGTAAGAAACACATTTTATGCACCTCCAAAATGGAAAAATGCTGCCAATTTTTGACATGCTGTCAATTCTAAGATGCATTCTGATTTCAAAGATGTTAAATGTAACAATTTTATACCTTAGGTCAATGAAAGCTTATACACTATAGCATGTTAATTTATTAGCATAGTAAAAGTCCCAAAAAAATTCTGTAGTAAAGAGGTTCCTTTAATTTTATTTACTGTATAATTTTCAAATGTATCTAATTATGGAATTCTTTTTCTTATGATAACAACCAGAGGAACTAGTGTTTCATGTAACTAGCTTTGGTAATAAATTATAAAATAATTATAAAATAATTCAAAATGACAACATTCTAAATGTTATTACCCTGAATTTAGGAATTTAATTACCAAAATTAGGAGAAAAGTCTCAAAAAAAAAAAAGACCTAGATGAAAAAGAAAAGATTCTCTGCAATTAGTTTTTCTTAACATTTGCGGATTTCTTTTACCAAAGGTGTTGGTATTAGAGAAGTTATATTAACAAATGGATGCCCTGGAGGTGAATCTAAGTGTATTGTACGAGTGGAAGAATGCCGTGGACCAGTAGACTGTGGCTGTGAGTTGGACTCTGTATTGGAGGGAAACCGAGGGGTGGAAGAGTTTACTCTGGGGAAATATCCTTAATCTCAGGTGTGGAATCCTTAATGTCAGGTCATGAGTGGAATTGATATACTAAAAAGGAGATCTTAATAAAACTTAAAATTCCACTTCTCTAGACAGTTATAGCTCTGAATGGCTTCCTACTTTTGCTTTATATTTTTCAATGATATCTAAAATTTAACATATATTCTCTATGATATACTGTAACTTTGTTGTACTCAGGATCTGTGGTCAAAGCTGTTCAAGAAATACTTAGGTTACTAAAGACACTTTGAGCATGGTATTTTATCAGTATATTGTTACCTCCTAAATTGGGAACTTTAAGAGATGTTCTGTATCAAATTACACTACCTTGAGATTTCATTATCTCTAATGGAGGGTCCCTAACCAGTAAATTGGAAGCCACTAGTAAATCTCAAAGTTTATTAGATCATTAAATTGTTTGCCTTTACTATTCCTCTTCATAATTTATTCCGTAGGTGGAGCAGATAGCTGTGGTGTCTCCTACCTATTTCTTTTGGTGATTTTTTCTTTGTATCCATCACTCTGCTCTTCTACACTCAGACGCTCAATAATACATTTGATAACTTCCAGCATATAATTGATTTTAAAATTGGAGGTGGCTTTTAAAAGTAGCATTGTTTATAAAGCAATTTACAATGCTCAATAGTATATATGTATTTAACATTTCTTTTTTTCAGGGGGTAAACCAATATCAGAAAGTCTTGAAAATGTTAAACTGGTATGTGTTCATACATCTCCTGAAAATCGTTTCAAGTATATTTGGAAACTTTTAAGGCCAGATCAAGTGAGTATTGAATGTATGCAATTTGGTGCTTTCTAGTGAGTGATAAAATTTGTTTGCCAGTGCTTGATGATTGTCAGGAAACTCTTTAAAAGCAGTTTGCAAAAATGAAGTTAAAATCATACAACTTTATTATTATTGGGATTTAAATTTTTTCATTATGTACATATTAACATATGTTTTAGGCTTAGTTATTAGAACTTAAAAACATCCATTTTACATAAAATATTCTATTTTGGAAGCAAGGTTTTCAATTGTATACATAGGGGTTATATAATGATAACAGTAGCTAACATTGAGGGCTTATTAGGTGCCAGACCTGCACTGAGTATTAGTGTTTCTTTTAACCCATATAACAATCCTATAAAGTAATTCCTATCATTATACCCATTTTATAGATAAGTAACTGAAATGCAGAGAATGACTTGTTCTGGGTCACACTGACAGGAGGTGGTAGAATTGATACTTGATATCTAGATTGTCTGACTCTAGATAGCCATGTGCATAATTAATGACTATCCTAGACTGAGAGACAATGACTCTTTTTTTGTTACAGAAAGTAAAATTGTTTCATGATCTTAAGTTTACATGAAGAATGTTGATACTTTTTTTTCCTTTTAAAATAGCAAGCCATTGTACTTACAAACGATACAGCAGTCCTGGAAGTACACAGGGAAATTCACCCCGTGGCTTTTGAGTGTGATACTTTGGATAATAATGAAATAGTAGCATCTATTAAATTCACAGTCTATACAACTAAGGGTAAGTGCCCAGAAATGTTTTGGTTTGCTCATATTTCAAGCTTTAAAGAACATCAAAATCACCTGGAGGGCTTGTTAAACCATGGATAGATCCACAGCCTCACCCACAGACTTTCTGATTCAATAGATTTTGAGTTTGACACAAGAATTTGCATTTCTAACAAGTTCCCAGGTGATTCTGGCAAAGACCACAATTTGAAAACCACTAGTTTATATTATTTAGACTTTTCTATAAGGTAGTGCTTTTTCAGAATCAGAGGTACCTCACTTTGGGAAACTAATGTATTCCTGAAATATCTCCAGAAAATAGTGCTCTAACTTGGAATGTATTCTTACTTTTACTGCTATCATGAAAGTGAAAATGGATACATGAGATTCTCATGCATGCTTATAAAAATATTGGTACAGTAAAATAAATAAAATTAAGAAATATTATGTCAAGATGTGTCTTTTTAAAAATTACTCATTTGAAGAAAATGCTTTTTGATAAAACCATAATAGTCATCTATATATATCACAAAAGGCAAATCTTGTCTTGAACATAATCTCACGTGTTAGAACTACTTCCCTTGCAAAATGGATCCATGTGCATGTCCTTTCATTTTAAATTATGATGTCTTCTATATCCAAATATTTCCTTTTGTTCACTTGTTCCTTTTGTTCATTTTTATTGTTGTCATTTTTGTTGATGGGGGTGTGGGGGTTTGCTCACAGGGTTTTTTAGAATCCAATCAAGGCTCAGGAGGCTTTTCCCAGAAAAATGCCCACATATAGAAACATGCCAAAAATTACCTGTAATTTTAAGGAAGTTCATGGATTTCTTGAAGCTATTTCTTAATCCCAAATGAAGAATTTATGCTGTAGTCTAGAGATGCCATACAACATAATATTATTGAAATGAAAACAAGCTAAACTATTTTGGGGGTGGTTTTAAAAAATAAACTATAACTTTCTTTAATGTGTTGTCTAGTGTTTTTAAAAAAGATCTTTATAGTGAAAGCTAATAATCTTACTCCTATATTGGGATATCAGGTGTTATTAAAAAGATAATTTCAATAAAAGGCAAAAAAGGACCAAACATCATCAAACTAAAAAATATCTCAATGAGTCCTACTTTCGGATATTAAAGATTTCAGGGGCCATTCTCGGATTTTGTCCCCATAGCCTGGTCCTTGTTAAGACATCTCAGTGGCTAGTTCCTCCCATGATTGTAAGGCAACATGTATTTGATAGTATATAAGCTAAGGGCTGGAACGTAGACCCCAAAATGTCAGCCATTAAGTGAGACAAAGTTGACTTCTCTCTTGTAGCAGTCTAGGGCTGGTGGAGTAGCTCTGCCATCTCATCTCAGTACATGCACTGATTAAATGATAAAATGTTTTCAGAACACTTTGGTATTTAAAATAACAGTTTGGTATACCACTGTGACAGCCCCTTTTGGTTGTTTAGACATCAAACGAGTGTGTTTGCTATAATCGTGCACCCAATATGGTACTGGCTTGAAACAAATACACAAATGAAATATTTTTAGGATAAATAATGGTTTAGTTAATGAAATTTTCCCATTCATAATTAGGCATTGTTTTGGATTGAATTGTGTCCCACTAAAGATATTTTCAGGTCCTAACTTCCAGAACCCCAGAATGTGACCATATTTGGAGTAGGGTTGTTGCAGAGGTAATTAGTTCAGTTAAGATAAATTCATATATAGTAGAGTGGGCCTTTCATCTAATATGACTGGTGTCTTTATAAGAAGAGGAAATTTGGACAGAGTCTCAGAAAGAGACAGAGGAGAATGCCGCGTGAAGACACAGAGACACACAGGGAGAACCATGTGCAAAAGGTGTCAGAGATTGGAGTTCTGCTGCCACAGCCAAGGAACATCTGGGGCTACTGGAAGTTAGAAGAGGAAAGGAAAGATCCTCCCCCAGAGTCTTTGAAGGGAGCATGGCCTTACCAATACCTTGCATTCAGAATTTTAACCTCCAAAACTGTGGACAATAAATTTCTGTTGTTTTTAAGTCAACCAGTTTGTGGTACTTTATTATGGTAGCCCTAGGAAACCAATACAGACATAAACTTTGTTCTACTAAAAAGTGAGAGCATCGAAATTTAGCCTATTTTTCATTAATAAATTTCAATAGGAAATGCATTCCTTTTTGTTATTAGTTATTGTTGACATAAGAAATGTTCAAACCCATAGAGAATGTTTATAAAAATTTATTTGAGCCAAAAAGAAGATATACCTGGAAGTAAGATCTCAACAGATTGAGATAAATGCTACAGAAAGTAACAGTTTATAATTTCTTTTATGCATTTAAGATTAATGAAGAATCATAAGGAAGATTACATTTGGTGGAAGGAAGCAACAGGGGATAGGATTATAGGATAGTTAAGAATATGTCCTCTCTTGGTGATGATTTTGGTTTATTTCAAAGATGTATTAACAAAGATAACAGAAACAATGGACAGGACTTACTTAAGGTAAAGATGAACCTTTCATTAAAAAGTTATAGGCCCACTATAACCTACCCAGTTAGGAATTTATAATCAGATCACCCTGTGAGGTTACTTTCCATAAAAGCTCCTTTTTTTTTTTTTTTCTCCACAATATAAAAGTAACCTAAGTGACTCTTGCAGGAAGACTACACTACTTGAACTAAAATCTTCATATCCCTCATTCTCTACCCTCTCTTGGCTAGTATCAGGATAGTAAATAAATGGAAAGGAGTTTTGCATTTCTTCTCAGGTTTTAATTCTAAAAGGTGTTTTTTCTTTGGCCTTAAAAATCTTACCTTTCTATAAACCTGAAATTATCAAAAATAAAGATTTAAAACATCCAACAATGTTGGAATAGAAATATGATGTAATTTCTCTGTTGTACTTGGAACTATTTAGTGAGATCACTAAATTGAGTTTATGTCTCTAAAATTACTTAAGAAAATGGAAAATTAAATTTAATGGTGTTTAAAGAGTAGAAAGAAAAATTCAGGCAAATAAACAATTGAGATTGCCCATGTAGCAGACTACTTCTGATAAGAGTGGTACTTATCAAAGTTAAGATATTAAAATATCTAAAACAGCTTGCAGAAATCATTAAACCTCCTTGGACGTTTTGCTTATCAGTATGATTCAGTTGTATCTCTGGTCCTTCTCTACATAAATCTTTTATGATTGTATGACTTAGGAAGCAAGAAGAGCCACAAGAAAGCTATATAATTCACAAAGTAAGTATTGCTTGATGTAAATGGGCTTTTCACCAATTTACAATATAGCAATGTTATACTGTAGGCTGGCTTTTTCTCTTTAATAGCCTTATTTGCAGGAAGATCAGAAAGATGTGAGAGAGAATACCTGATTTATAACTGGTATGTGGATGTTTATATGAAAAAGAATGAGCTTCAACTGCCTTCCTTAACAAATATATACAAAAATTAGAGATGTATCATAGTCCTAAATATAAGCACTAAATCCATAAAGCTTTAAAAAGGAAACAAGGGAGAATTATCTGCATGATTCAGGAGTAGGCAAGGGTTTCTTATAGATGATTCAGAAAACAATCATCATGAAAGGAAATATAAATCAGGCTTCTTCAAAATTAAAAGCACATTAAAAGAAATCATTAAAAAAAAATCAGCAAACCAAAATCTGGGAGAAAAAAATTATAAAATATATATAATCAGTACGATCAGTTTAGGAAAAGATCTTGCTGTTTCTTGGAAAACTAAGTATACCTTTATCCTATGACCCAGCAGTTCCACTCTTATGTATTTATCCAAGAGAAATGAAAATGTGTGTTCACAAAATGACTTCTACAAAAATGTTCACAGCATTTTATTTATCATAACACCAAACTGGAACAGCCTAAATGTCTATCAATAGGAGAATGAATAAATTAATAGAAAAGAAAAAAACCAGTGACACATGTGCTAACATGGGTGAATCTCTAAAACATTATACTGAGTAAAAAAAAAAAAAATTCAGAGTATACGTTTCCATTCCTATGAAGTTCTAGAACAGGCAGAACTAATCTATGATGGAAAAGAAAATCAATACAATAACTCTGGAGGATGGGGCAGAGATTACCTGGGAGGGGCTTAATGGAACTTTTTGGGGTATAGTAATATTCTATGGCTTGATAAGGATTTAAATTACATATGTGTGCCAAAACTAAACAAATGTACATTTGAGATCTTTATGTGATTTGTCTGAAATTTTACCTCAGAAAATATATAAACAAATATTGAACTCTGGTTAATGATATGCCTATTGAAGAATTTTGCAGAAAATATGCAGACATCAGCAAATTATGTTGAAATGCATAAAAAATATAAGATGGATCAATAGATTGTTAGAAGGCTAGATGGATAGTATAATGCGAATGGTAGTATTTAAGTGGTGGGAATATAGGATGTTCATTGTCAAATTCTTTTAACTTTCTGTGTGTTTGAAAAGGACATTTTAAAGGTACAGAACAAGTTAATAACTTTCCACTAATTCTTTCTGTATATTTCTAGAATTGTTTTTCAGATATAAAGTTTCCATTTAGATATCCATTTCTCCCCTCCTCCCGCCCCCCACCAGTGGTAATAATCATCGGGTATTTTTTTTTTTCCTCTAGAATTACAGATGAAAAGATCAAGACCACCAGACACTGATGCAGTGCTTGTTTTTGTGCTGACCATAGGAGTTGTTCTCTGTATATTTGTGATCTTTGTACTCATCTTCATAATTATAAATTGGTAAATACAGGACTGAAACTGAGTCTCACCCTTGATTGATATCTTTCTGTCTACTCCTTTGTCCCATGAATCAAAAGCCCTGTCCATGATGCCTATCACATGTGTCTTCAAGCTATCCAATTCCCTTCATTTTTCCTGAGACTGCCCTAATTCATGCTACCTAATCTCATGACCTGTTTACTCAGCCATGAGAGAGCTTTTAAATGCAGTTTTTGCAATTTTATAAGGTAGTCGCTAAAGAAAAATTTTATTGAATAAATACTTGTGTTGTTCAGTTGTAATTATCACAACTCTAAAATCTGGTTATTGCAACTGACCGATGCATTTATACGAGAATATTTCTAATACCTACAAGAGTATTAATACCCAGATATGTCTGAGGGCTCATCTACTATCACAATGCAACAGATGCAGCACAAACTAAAAATAAATTGTGACTAAGGAAACACTTCTAGATAGAGAAAATTAACATAAATTATTTATTTTTAATTTTCATTTCATAAGAGATTTTTTGTTTTTGTTTTTTCCTCCAAGGGCGGCAGTCAAGGCTTTCTGGGGGTCAAAAACCTCAACGACTGAGATACATTCTGAGCTGAGTTCAATGAGATACAAAGATTCAACTTCTCTTGACCAATCACCAGCAGAAATACCTGGACATGAAGATGATGCTTTAAGTGAATGGAATGAATGATGTATGGGCAATATATAACAAATCAAAGGAGATTAGAGCATATCAGATTCATTATTATAAAAATAAAATATATAGTGAAATACTTTAATAATATTGCAAGTGATTTACCACAGTCTGAAGGTAACAGTATGAGAAGGGGCTGTTATAATCAGTGCATCTTTGTGGTATAGTTATAAAAATTTTTTAAATTTATTCTCAACATTTACCATTTCAGGTAATTACTTAGTAACATTTATCTAGAGGTACACACAAAATCTTCTAAACACATTTTAGATCACTTTGATCACTTCTAAGGTGATTTCCCTGTTCTGTTCCAAACAAGAAAAATGTAATATAGAAGATGCCTTGCATATTAGACTTTCTCCCTGCTGGGAGCACCAGATTGAACTTGTTAAAGCCAATCATAGTTTAGAATCCCTGCAGGGTATGAGACATACAAAGCATCACTTGTAAGGCATAAAATAATAACAACAATAATATAATCACTTAGTGACTACTATGTGCAAAGCATTGCTTGAACCATTTTACATATATTAGGTAATTTAATGACTGTACATAGGACATATGTAAAGAAGAACCAAGGAAAAACTTGGAGATGGCTGAGTAAATGACATGACTTTTTAAAATGCCCTGTGTTTCTCACAGAAACAGTTAATTAAGGGCTTTTGAATAACCACCAAGTGCCTTCATTGTATTCGGTATGCAGATAATATCTCAAAACTAAGGTACTTATTTCTGAACATCACTGACTTTTTGTATTATTATGTAATATAGTTATGGCCAACTAGGAAACAAGATACCAAAGCATTAGATCATTTGATTAGGTAGACTTCATCAGAAATTAATTTTCAAAGGTTATAGAAGCACAAAATATACTTAATTTTTTGTTTAAATGAATTCTATGCCAATTTCATTGCTATTATTGTGGGATTTATCCGATGATTGCATTACCTCTGCACATCCGTTAAGAAGACACTGCAAATGGGCATTTATGATATACCTCACTCAAGTCGCCTAGAAATTGGCTGTGTTGTGGAATTATCCATGCTTTCTGTTATATAGTATTTGTATTTGAGAGAAGCAGTGAAAACTTGGCTGGAAAATGATTTTTTTTTCTGTTGTGGGAAATCCACTAGAGACTTTAAAGGAAAAAAATTGTTTTCATAAAATATTCCAAAAGAATTTTTTGTGATACTCTTTTTCCCCAGATAAATGTGAAAAACATCAGCCTTCCATTTCTTATTCTTGATTAAGTATGGTCATGCAACTTTAGCATAAGTGGTAAACATTCTTGAATAGTAATTATTATCAATATTTTTAAAGCCATGAACAGCAGTAGTTTCCAACTTTACTTCAGTGACCCTCAGTGTTCAGTCAGGTTAAGGAGGTTTAGTTGTCAGTACTGCTCACTGAATATTTCCGGCTGTCTACTTTCTAGGCACATGGTAGGATAATACCTCCTCAGCCCTCATGGTTGGGTTATGAGCCAAAATTTCAAGTGTGACTTTCAATCTAGCACATTTCACTGTGAAAACCTCTAGAGCTCATTGTTTGCACACACAGACCCAGGAGAAAGCTCCAAGACTGAAAATCTACCTCTGTAAGCTGAGGGCAGGGAAAGATCAAACAAAGAGGCTTGCCACTCCAGTCTGGTAACAGAGTTTATTAAGGGAAACATATGAGGCATGTCTTGGGCAGCTGCAAGACCAAATGGATCCTTGCATTGTGTGGCAGGCACCAAGAATTATATAGTATACAGGGGAAAAATAGTCACGGGTACTAGAAGATGAATGCTACTAGGTATGGAAATTATATGCTTGACTGTCAGAACGACAACCTGTTGCAGGAACCAGCACATTGCAGGAGGCAAGGGAGAAGTGCTAATTTATGTCAAAATGAACATCAGTTACAATTAGACCATCTCTAAAGGGAGGTATGTGGAAAGCAAGCTCCATTCTGGCCTGGGTCCAGCACACAGTGGTCACATAATGGAACAGTCTCTCCTCCACACTCAACTCTCTGATAAAGCAACCAGAAATGCTTAAATGGTGACTGCTCTGACACCTTGAATACAGAGTGAAGACCTTATGGAGCAGGAGCTCCAGTCAACTAACAATGTATATGTAACACGAGAGAGAAACATTGTTATTTTAAGCCACTGAGGGTTAGAGTTTGGTCAATAAATCTAAGACTATCCTGGTTGACACATTAATATTTTCTGAAAAATGTTTTTATAGGCAAATGAGTTGAAGACTTCTTCAGAGCAAGACTTCTCAACAATGTGCTATTCACATTGTTACTATTTCCCAAACTTATTGGTGGGCTGTGGAACAGAACGAAAGCATGCATGAATGTTCATAGTATGCCAACTCAGAAATACACTTTTGAGCAGCACTGTCTGCAAGGTCTGTCTACAAGAGGTCAGAGTTCAGTGAACTAGTCTTTCATAATGCACAACACAGTGAATCATCAGTGTCCCTTGACAATAGTAGCACTTTTCCTCTTAGAGCTCTGGGTGTAACTTAGACCTTCTGGTACAGACACAACTTGATGGCCTTTCTTAAAATCATCCTGCTCCCAAGATCAGAGGCTCTTCTCTCATAAATACTATGACCACGTTGCATTAGGTTAAAACAAACTTTATATTGAAGTCGATTATAATATGCTCCAGGTTTCTATGAAATCACCCCAGGTCTCATCAACACCCTCTATCACTTGCCATTTATAGTCTGTGTGTTGCGGCGATCTCTCCCTTCCTGGTCCATGAGGCCTCCATTGCACACCACTAAATATAAATGGGGCTAGTCACTTCCCTCTCCAAGACTAGGTCAGAGACATCTTCTAGTTTCCATTTACTCCTAAATTCCAGGCATCTGTTAATTTTCCTGGTCACCAGAATATCCAAAGGGAAAGACTCGAAGTTTTCATCTGGATCCCCAAGACAAATAAAGCCAAGCAATTATACGTCAAGAGGTTTTCCTTTTGGACCCCAAGGCATTGGTCTCTGTACATGCAGCAGCAGCATGTGTGTGAAGTGTTCAAATAATACTTAATTCACCAAGAGAATCCTTCATTCATCCTTTCATTCAACTAATATTTACTAAAGTATTCCTATGGTCCAGTTGCCATAATAGGCACTAGGAATACAGTTTATGCAAAAAGAGAGAGAGAGAGAAAGAAGAGAGAGAAAATCCTCTTCTCTTGGAGTTTGTCATTTACCCAAGACCAGACATTATAATTAACCACAACTGGGTTAAATATATTGAATGAAACCTGCAAGTTTCTGTGAAGCTATAGTAGGGGAAATGGCAGAGACTTAAAGCTTGAATAGGAGTTGCCCTGGTTGACAGGGAGGAGGGCCTAGGCAGAGGAAGAGCAGGTGTGAAGGCTCTGAGTCAGGAAGGAACATGATACATCCTGAGAGAAGGCTGGCTGACCTGGAGTGCTGAGAAAGGGAAAAAGATTTGTGGGAGGTGAGGCTGGGGATGTAAGTAGGAGCAGGTGATGTG
Organism: Pteropus alecto; assembly: GCF_000325575.1. NCBI lineage: Eukaryota > Metazoa > Chordata > Mammalia > Chiroptera > Pteropodidae > Pteropus > Pteropus alecto. The sequence continues at coordinate 10,629,006 of NW_006494614.1, read as the reverse complement.
TGTGTGTGTGTCTGTGTGTGTCTGTGTGTGTGTCTGTGTGTATACGTATAGAATAATATAGCTAAATGACCTGAGAACACATATTAAGGGAGTCAGTGTTGAAATTAGCACTTCTGGGTTTTTTTGCTACATCATATTTGCCCACACTTCCTGGAGTTCATTGATTATTGGCCTTTTGACAAACAATGACTGCTAATCCTTACCTAGATAGAGTAGTTTATACTCTAATCTGGGTTCTTCTGAGTCCTACTTAAATGCAAGAGTGCATTAATTAGACCTTAATTCCCGATTCACTCATATTATGTAGCTAAGGTCTGGATATGACCATGATTGGTGACTGAGGTTGGTGAGCATACCTCTGGGCCAGTGGCAAATGATAAAGTCGTTGATAGACATAGTAGGCTGCAATTTTCTACAATCTTGGACATGATATGGAATAAAGCAGATAGCATTACTCATCCTGTTGAAACACATTCCAATTTCCTTCATCTAACATATGCATAATGTTTCAACTCAAAATGGTTTTCTTCGCAGATTGGTTTTAATACAATCTTTATGTTCTCTGTCTTCGTGACCTCTTTAAAACTGATGTGAGTTTTCTATTTTGGTTCCACTTTAACTATGTTTTAAATCTACCTCTTCAGTCATTTTTTGTTATATTCTGGAGGACAATCTTTTTGGAATTCATAACCCATCACTGTTGTGATCTACCATCTGTCTCAAAAAAACATAGAACCCATTTACATGGTTATTTAGGCTTTGAGGTTTGCACAATTTTATTATCTGTGATCAAGTCATTTGTATGATGAAAAACAGTTTGTCTTTGACAATTATCTGATTCTTGCTGAAAATGAAGCTTGGATGTTGAATATCAAGGGTTTTTTTGTTTTTTGTTTTTCCACCGCTTAAAGGAAATAAAATGCAAAAAAGGGACGTATCTTTCCTTGATATTCAACTTCTATATTTTATAAAAAATATCAAGTGCACTTAAATAAATGTTTGGTATTCAAGTCTTTTTTTCCTTGTTAAGAAAACTTAGGATTAAGCAACGGTCATTTAAATCATGCTCTCAGAGACGTATATACTAGCTTATTATTTTTTGTATTTATGTACTTATAAAAATAGACCTTTTTTGAAATCAGTTCTCTGCGCTCTGTAGTGAAGTTGTGTGTGTGTGTATGTGTGTGTGTTTACCAAAAATGAAGTGCTTTAGTATTTCTGCTAAGTGAAACATGCATGAGCAAAGGTTCAAAGGTGGCAGTGCAAATTGTTGCTTTATCTGAGGACAGTAGGATATGTCCTTGAGAAAAGTTTCCATAGCTATAGAGGAGTTATGCTGAACTACTATGATGCCCACTAAATTTCTCTTTCACTTGGATATATCTTGTGTGTGTGTGTGTGTGTGTGTGCACTATTTGTTGAAGATAATAGAAACATCACAGCTTCCTTTCTGTACATTAACATTCTCCCCCTCACTTTTTCTTTTTCTTTTTTTTTTTTTTTGACAAATATGGTTTTCTTCCAGGCATTACTGGGACAAAACTCAAGGTGCTTTTGGATAAACTGGTTGGGTTTAAGCCCTCTCATCAAAGAGGCATTGTCAGATTTGTATTATTTATGCAGTACTTCAAAGTAACACCAATAGTACTTTACAAAGAGCAGAAATCGTCTGACAGTAATGAAATCGTGTTCTTCCAGAACAAACGATATAAGCCCCTAGAGGTAAGGGGG
>NW_006494614.1:10543469-10627148 GCF_000325575.1 Pteropus alecto | reverse complement strand
AGCAGGAATAGGAGGGCTGCGGGGGAGGATACACGGCATGGGCCTGATGTTACGAGGGCCTGAATCTGATCGTTACAGATGCCAGAGAAGATAGTGGGGCCAGAGGAAGAAGTGGGGGTGTGGTGTGGACTGGGAGCTGCAGGAAGGATGAGGAAGAGTTGTAAGCAGGTGCAGAGTCATGGGGAGGCTGGAAGGTGAAGAGAAGCCAAAGCAGAGTGGGAGAAACATAGTCTGAACAGCAGGAAAAGAAAATGGACTTGGCAGTAACATTTGGCAAAGATCGGAGTAGGGAACTGATGAGAAAGAGACCAATGAGAAGGAGTTTGTGTAAATCAAGGCAGGATGTGATGAGTGTGTTGGCAGCAGAGAGAAAGAAAAAAAGAACAGATTTTAGGGAAAAAAGATTTTTAAGTAAAGCTAGATATGAGGATATACAGATAAAGAGAACATGAACCCAGGAGCCAATTTTAATCTCTTTTGATAGCTACCTTCCTTTTCACCTATTCCCATGTCGTTTAGCTCTATTTTGTCAAAAGTCTTCCCTTCACCTTCAATAACACCGTTTTCCGCTTTTCCATCTACCTCTCTGTCATTCCTTTTCTTATGGCTTCAGTCTTTCTTTCAGATTTCTCTAATTATGTATCTCCAACCTGAGCAGATCCCCAGAGCTTTAATTTTATATTTCTGTTCTCGGATATTTCCTCATAGATACACTGCTTTCATCTCAAATTATATAAAACTGAGGTTTTCTTTATACGCATGTTTTTTAAAAGTACCTCCACTGTGGTATCACTAATGCTCCAGTTATCCAGATTCAAAACTTCACCTCTACGTATCCAAATAGTCACCAAGGCCAGCAAATGTTTTTCTAGACTCCGTTTTTCCTTTTCATCTCAGCTCAGGGATCACCTTTCCTTAACTCTTCTTGGGGGTATCTCTGCAAGCTGCCTCTGGCCATTTAGTTCCCTTCAGACAGATTTTCTATTAAAACATTCCTTCCATTTCCTGTTGGAAAACCCAACTTGAACTTTGTTATCCCTCCTGTATACCTTTAACTTCACAAAATCAGTCCATCAACTCCCCCTCAAATATGTCATGTTTGCTCTTATTTTTCTCAGGTGGGCAATTTTAATTTCTTTCTCCCTCCATCCCTCATTTTCGCTTTCCTTTAATCTAAATCTTAGCCACTTTTTAAACCATTTCATCATGAAGCCTCCCTTTTACTGCTGTACAGGTTAAACCATGATAATAAATAGACCAAAGCATTTAAAAACTTAAATAAGATAAAGATTTATTTTCTTCTCATGTAATAGTCTAGAGATTGGCAGGCCATCTGGGATGGCTAGGCCACGCTTGTCTATGAGATGGTTCAGAGATCTTCTATATTGTTGTTTTACTCATTCACATGGCGAGAGTGTCAGTAAGGTCAAAAGGTACAGGTCCACGTTCCAGCCTACAGTAAAGGCAAGATAGAAAGCTGAGGATAAAGCAGCTCCCTTTGAAGGGTGTGACTTTGAAGTTGCACACATCATTTATCACTCATATTTCATTGGGCAGTGCTTAGTCACATGACCACACTTTTGACTAAGGGAGGCTGGAAAAGGGAATTTCTATTTGGGAGTCTCATCCCAGCTAAAATTTAGAATCCTATTACTAAAAAGAATAAGAGAAAATTCGGATGGTGGGTCCAGAGACTGATGGAGGAGTGGAAGAAGAATTAGCACTCTGTGCTACAACCAAACTCTATAAGTATCTCTACTGCCTCTTTTCTTACTGATCTTCTTGCAGTGAATTTATTTCTTCTTTTATATTTTTCTTACCTCTCTATCCAAAATATAAACTCCTTGACCATTCTTTCAAATTACGGTGAAGATGCTGCCTTTTGGATCTAAACATGATTGGAATGTGTGGCATAAACTGAGAGAGAAGAATCTATTCTAAACAATACATTAAGACTTTTTAGTGGAAAGAGTATTAAACTGAGAGGTGAAGAATGGCTATACTGCTACTCTCTTGAGGTGATTGCTCTTACATAATGAGTGTTAAAATGTGAAATGGTAGAACCCAATATGTTGTATGTGTTTCTCAATTTACCTGTGCTCATGGGGAAGGTTTTTCCATACACTTAGAAAAGGCAAGCATAATGCATTCTTCTGGCTGCCATGTCCAAATCAAGGACTGCTTAGGGTGGTCTATTCAATGTCTCACTTCACAAAATAAAAGGAGCTCCTTCTCTCCTTTGTACCCAATCAGTGGCAGCACGAAGGGGAAGACTGGGAAAAGGTGGGAGGAGGGGGCACGGATAAAGAGGGGACTTTTAGACCCTCCTTTGCTACAAATAGCAGAAGATTTCCTAGTGCTGTGCAAATGTAGCATTTCTTAACAACCCCATACTAGAACGTTGCCCTTAATTTCTGCTTTTACAGAAAATCTAGAGCTATTATGCCCAGACAAGCAAGGCATTAGAGTCTTCCCAGATGCAATGGATGGGAGGATAACAGGGAAGAGAATGATCTGATTGAATGGCATCTACTTAATACACATATTAAAGTGCTTCAACATCTTTCAGTTAACCTTCCTAATGTCATGTGAGATATCCTCGAGTGCGATGATAATCAACGGATCTGAGGAGTTTATTTATGTACAGGCTCATGATTTCATTGAATCTTTGTAACATCTGTGTGAAATCACTATCAGCCTCCTTTTGAAGATGAAGAAACTAAAGCTTAAGGGAAGTTGAAGAACTTACCCAATATTATACAAGTGTTAAGTGATTGATTTTAATTCTGGTTTTTCTGACCTCAAGTCCAGCTCCCTTCTCACACACCACCAATTTATGAGAACGCTACGTTTAAAGTGGAAATAAGATAAGCAAAAGTTCTGAACATACATAAGAGTGATTTAAAAAAAAAAAAAGAGGAAAGAAGAACGTAATAGACAAACCCATGGAACCCAATGAGATCATGTACCAACTGTACTCGGGTTAGAAATTGGGTGAGATGTAATAGAAATCTTATTGTACTATTTTCATGCAAATGGAATAACATCACCCCATTACTTCAAAAGGCTAAGGGTTGTCACTTTAGATGCTATATTGCTATTGACAAATTTCAGGCCAATATATTACTCTGTCAGCATTCTGAAAAGCTAAAATGAGCAATGCAAGATGATCTAGGATCAGGACAAGGGTTAGAGGGTTTCAGAAAAAAGAAAGAAGGGATTACATATGGATGGTCAGGTGGTTGTCACCCTGTTGGTAAGGGACTAGGTCAGGATGCAAAGCCCTACAGAGAAAAGCCAGAGTGTGTGTGAAAGGAGTCACATAAATACAAGGAAATAACCTCTCGACAAGGGAAATGGAACCTAGGAGCATAGGAAAATAACATACTACAGATGGTCAAGAAACTATTTACATCATTAATAAACACTGCCACATTGGATGAAATTAGTAAAACCTAGCTCTAAGTTCATTTCATAAAGAAGTAAAAGAGGTACAAAGATAATTGCTTAATAATTTAAAGACTTCTAGCAAAATTAAGGGGTCAGAAGAGACTGGGTGACAAAAGAAGTCTTTGAGGCGGCAATTTTATACAAGAGACCACAGCTTCAAGTGGTGCTAATTTCACCAAGGAGACACAACTGGATACCAGTTCCTCTGCTGTATCAGTGGGAGCACATAGGCCTTCCACAGCATGATTAAGAATAGTTGAAAATATGCTTTGATTTTACACTAGGAAAAAAGTGCCTTTATGTTATTCAATTGTTTATTAACATTTTGATATTCTCACAGGATGTTGGAGAAATGACAACCATTATAATTTTGGGGGGGTGGATTTGATAGAATCAACTGTTTTTTGTTTTGTTTTAACAATAGAGATGATAACATTTGTAGTAATATCAGTAATATCTTACCTATGCCTCATTTAACAGTGTGCTATACCTGAGACTGGCCCCTCCATATTTTTTAACAGGATTGGGGATACAAGTCTGAAACTTCTTTTAGAGTGGAGATATGAGTTCAACTTTAAAAGAAAATTGCCCTTGTTTGTATTGGGAAAACATTTATTTTGTCTTTATGGTTAAGCAAAGATGAAGCAAAAAAAATTTTTTTTAGGTGGTAAAAGTTGGGAAGAGTTCCATAGTCCAGTCACGTTTGTCCTCTCAAGAGGACACTCTGAATCTGGGAGTAGAGGAAGCCTCTGAAGAATTGAGGGCTTTGATGGGGTGAAAAAGGAAGGCCAGGTTGTCACTGACAGTTGTGAAGGAAGTCATGGCCTAAGGAGAGTGATACCACTAAGGGACCCTATAAGAGCATAATCTAGGGACCTTGGGCATAGTCTAGTTTTATATCAATTTTTAAGTTTTCTATATTTTAATTCCCTTTTGTGACTCCTAAACCAGCAGTAAGACTTAGTTAAACATGATTGGCCTTAGCTGTGCTTTGGAGAACTGAAGTACAGATGTGTGCCCACACTTGGGAGAGGTAGTGAAAGGAAGGGAGCAGCAGGATGAGGAGACACAAAGGTTATTGAGGGGTAAAGAGATGGTAGACACAGCCAGGACAGGTTTGTGGGCCTTGCAAGCATTTCTTGTGGGTTCTAGAAATAATCAGTGAGTGAAGACTTGTCTATGGCCAGACTTCTGCGGCCAAGTTATCATAAGATTGGAGCTAGAGTTATCACTAGCCAGGCCTAGAATAAAGAGCCATCATTGAAATGCAGCGAGATAAGAGACAGTTGTATTAAAATTTTGACAAAAAAAGCCCCAAACCTTTTCCTTCTGTGAAATTTTTACACATACACGTTCCAGTCATCAATTAAGTAAATATAAATACTTCTTTATTCCTTCTAATTAGGTCATATAATGTCTTGAGACAGCTTACCTCCCATCCTTTTTTCTTTATTCCACTTTGTCCAAACCAAGTGACTCAGTCAGGCATTGGCTGGAATCAGACTATCATCTCTTTCTCTGCAGGCCGGAGCATCTTTCTCTAGAACTAGTGAGTTTCCCTTAGGTCAGACCAGATAATTACAAGTCTGAGACCTCTGAAACCAGGTTCCTTCTTCACAGTAACTCCTAAACCAATATAACCCCTTATCACTCCTCTGTCATTTTTTCAATATTCTGGATAGCAATCAGAGATTTATAATCCAGGAAGTATTATAACTTCAAGGACTTAACCCTCATTTAGTAGTCGTGATCCTTTTGGGAGGCCTAGGATAAACATTATAAAAGATAAAGCTTCCTGGGTGAGCTAATTCTTAGGATATTTTATTGTCCAGGTGGCAATATTGCAGTCTTCCATGCAATATTCTAAGATCAGCTAAAAAAAAAAGATGATGACAGGAAATTCATTATGCAAATACCAGATAATCCAATAAATTTAAGGATAAAAAAATTTATATTGGGTAAAGAGGAAGCAGTCTCAAAAGTTTATTTTTTTTAACAAAAATTTACTTTCTATGCTATGATTGTTGCTGCTATCGCTTTTAGCATTTCCTGTTTTGTTTTGATAGTAGAATATAATAGGCTTCTGAAAGCTTGTTAACATTTATCGAGAGAAATAATATGAGATTTGAGGTTAGAGAGACATGGAAATAAGTTTTTTCAGAAATTTATTTTTCTACATGTGGGTAAACTTACAATTCAGTTTTTGTTGTTGTGGAACATTAGTAATCTTATCAGGATATGGCTTGGTATTCATTATTCTGTATTATCTTTTCTGGGTTGAGGTTTTTCTTTCAACCTGTAGATTCCATTCTATTAATTATTCCAGTAGAGTGTTCTATTGTATTGTTGTATACTTTTCTCTATTTTGTATGTTCTGTTTTATTCCTCAGAAATTCCATTCATACACATGTCAGATCTCCTCAGTTTGATTCTTATGTCTACCAACCTCTATCAAATCACATTACCAGCTTTTTCTATAGCCACTCCCAGCTGCCTGACATATAGCCAAATCTTGTTTTTCTAATTATACATCCTTAGATGGTCCATTTTGGACAGTGACACTTATTTTTAGCTCATCTGTATTTTTCCACAGGTCTGAGGAAGTACATGTTATCTCTTAATTTCCTTATTTATTTTGACCTCAGTTTTATAATATTTGGCAGATATTTTATAGTATGTGATTTGGAGTTTTGCCTTCTCTATGTTGTATCTTTTTTGTTATTTTAGGTAAGTTTCAAAAGAAAGAAATTTCATCTCTAGCTGAAAGTATCAGAGTTGTCATAATAGTTGTTATATAGTCCCACCACAGTGATGGTGTGGTTGGAAATGCTAGTTTTCTCCTTCATGACCTTACTTTGTGTGGAAGTCATGCAACTGGAGACATAACCTCAGCTTCAGGGCATGACATATCCCTGCGTGTGAGATTGGTTCAAGATTAGGCATATGACAGTTAGATGTGAGACGAAGTTTGCAAAGCTTCTGGGAAATATTTTCTCCACCTCAAGACAGAACACAGGAAAAGACAGCCTTTTTTTACTCTGTTATTAAGCCTACATGTATGTGAGGCCTAGAAGAGATGGAGCAACTTTGATTTCATCTTAAGGGTGAGGCTAACATATAGTATGTTCAGAGACATAAAAACCTAAGGACAAAGAAATTGGATGCACTAAATTATGCTAACTCTCAAGGTGCCCTACCTTTGGACTTTTGTATTCTAGCCAATGCCCACATATTTCCTTATTGTTTAAACATGCTGCATATTGTGGCACTTCCAGATTTAAACCATTCTAACTAAAAAATATGGCAATATGGTTCACGTTCTTCCACAAGTGGGCCTATATTATGTGACTGGTGTTACATCTCAATAGGAAATTCATCTAGAAATATGACAAAGCAGAGCGGATGAGTACAGTGGCAACAAATGCCAAGCTTACTTTGGATGACTTGGACCATGATATATGCACTGAAATGTCTCAGTAAAATTTTAAAATTTATTTTCATTGTAACTTTTACAGGCAAAGTAATCATAGATCAAAAGCCTCATTGGCCGTATTTCTATGATTTTTAGTAATAGCTGTAATTTACTACCTAAGAAAAGTAACATTGAAAAAATATATTTCTTAGTCTCCTTTTGGAAATATTTGATAGAAGTGATGGTGTTTGATAGAGATATATGGAAACTGTAGAATAATTGAAAAGTGATAGAATGGACCGCATATGACTAGAATGGGGTCTTTTTCCCCTCATTTTTTCCTTTTCTATCATAGTTAATTTTATACTGGGGATAATTTTTTTTAAATAGAAGAATTTAATCTGAAATAAAGTTGATTTTTTCATGATGAACAGGAAAAAGACTCTCATAATTCCACTCTTGATTTTAAAACCAACTGGCTCTATTTTTTATATTAAATTATTAATTCTTTTGTTCTATAGCCATCTATTGAGCACTATTTGCTTGTCCTATTGCCAGACACCAAGGATTCAAGGGGATGTAGGAATAAGAAGACATAGGGATGACTAAGGAGATTCTGTCTTTGATGAGCTCCTAGTCTCTGAAGAAACATACACAAAGAAACAATCCTTCAAAGATAATAAGAGCAATAAAATAGTTAAAAATTCAAAGGTGAAAATGGTAACTAATTTAACAATTAATTTATGCTAATGTGTTTATACTTTATTGGTTTTCACTCTCTCAAGGATTTTTTTTTTTTGTAAGAAGAACTTCTTGGATAGCATGTTTTGGTTCTTAGCAATGGTATAGAGTAAAGAAGAATTTTGAAGAAAATAATCTTCAAGTAATATGATTCAGGAAGCCACTTCCTCTGTCCAGGTATACTAAAGACCAGACAAAGACATTTGCATTTATTTTTAGAAAATGGAAATAACAGTGAGTTTAAATTTACATTTACAATGACATGTTTTCAACTAAACTGAGTTTTCTTATTGCAAAATTTTTCTCACTTCAGTAAATTTACGTTAAAGTTACATTTATTTCTTCAGGTTATTTAAGTGCCAATCATTAAATTAAGGCAGCAATGTTATATTCAAACACCAAGGACCCAAGGTGTTAATTCTACTTCAAAAGGTGACTGACTAGTATTCAGGAAATAGCTCAGAATATCTAGTTCACATTTATGCATTTGGTTTGAAACTCTCTTTGACAGGTCAGAATATATCTTCAAACTCTATTATCGTAAACACAGTGACTATCAGAATGGAATTTATAGGGCAAGGATTATTATATGTCTAGCTTTGGGATTATTTTGATCTTAGAAACTAGCACAGCTTTCTCTCCCATGATTGGCAATGGACATCAAGCAATAGTGTTCTAGAGAGGAATTAGCATATCTCTTGGTAACATCTTATAATGGTACTGGCATTCAGGGCAATTGATTCATCAATAAGTGATTTGTGGGGATTTTACCCTTGAGAAATATAGTTAGAGCCATTACTCACGAGTCCCAATGACAAGCCTTTTTAGATGATGATTGTATGCTGTTACAGAATTTTCAATCCTAGCCTCAGATTTTTCTGTTGAAAATGAAAACTCACAAAAGGAATGTGGAATTAAAGCTCAGGATAGCCCAGGAATGTTTTTGCGAGAGTGCTGAATTTGACTTCTTTGTGGCTGAGCTCACAAGCTTACATCTTTCCTCACTTCTGTGAAATTAGGTGCAACGTAGAGGAAGCTCTAGTTTGAGGGTTAATACCTGTGTCTGCTGCCATATTTTTCAGTCTCTTCTACTAGATGGGCTTTTGAAATGCTTAATAATTTCTGGGCATATCTGGAACCAATTCCAATCACAAAATCACATGGAAGATTTGCTAAATGTAGGTTCTTTCCCACTTAAGTTCATCTGACACAGAGCTGTCTCCATCCTATTAGAAGTCACAAGGGGTTATTAATGAAGGTGGTCTCCTAACTGAGCTTCATGTGAAACACATTTGCTTAACTTTCAAATCGAGTATTCCCCAACTGCCTAGCCCTGAAATTCTTAAGAGGCACGTGGTGTTGAGACCATTTATTTACCCTCCAAAACTTCGAGTCAGGCTGTCTCTGGGACTCTTTATGTTCTGTTGAGGAGCGACTCCCTTAGACTACCCGTGGCCGAAGGGAGACTAATTTCACCAACAGATGCCCATTTCCCCATTCTTCATCAGCCTTTTGATGTAGAGACCAAAAGAAATCTGAAGTTTGTCTGAAAGACTCAGGAACACAAACAAAAGAGCCTTCAGTCCCACCAGTTAGACTAAGCCTGTGTACAGACAGACACCCACATCTGCTCTACGTGGAAAGGATTACAGGTCTGATTTTCAATCTCAGCAAAGGTTTAGGAGTAGTAAATGAATAACCTATTGAGCTGGAAGAGCCACAAATACCACTGTTCATAGTTCATACAAACTAGTAGAATATCCACCAAAGGCAGGATGCCCAGGACATACAACCTGGTCCCATGCTGCCTTATCTTCTTATGCTCCCAATGCCCTGGTCCAATGTTATCAGGTTTTTGATGCTTCAATGGAACATATAACTGACTCTCAGAACTTTATGAATGCTATGCCTTTGCTTCCATAAAATCCTTATTCTCTTGTTTCTGTCTGGCCAAATTACACTGTGCCGATGTTGCATTCTCCTTAGTGAAAGCTACTCTGCTCCATCTCGTCAAAACGAACTGCTCTTTTCTCTGTGTCCCCTATAGTACCTTTGTCAAGGTTACCACACAAATGGTTTTACGAGAAACCTTTCATTATCTGTAAAGCTTTGGCTGAGAACATCATCAACTGTACCCAGTTCCTGCCTTCTAGACAGAGCCCTTGTAAGACACTTCTCTCAATTACATAGGAGGATAAGCTTTATCTCTTATGACGAGTCAGTAGGCTTCCTTATTCCAAGTATTATGTTTCCCTCTTTGCCTTTTCTGCCAGGAAGCTTAAAGCTAGGTTTTATATTCCTTCTCAGTAATGGTAGGGTTTTAATATCTGCTTTGCTCCTTATAATCTACTTTTGTTCCTCTTTCTCTATTTTTATTTCTATTGTGCTAATTTTTTGTATTTATCATTTATGTGAACAAATTCAAATTATTTTTATAAATAGGGCATAAACAAAAACAACAAAGTGCTATGTAAGAATGATTCTTGGACAAATTATTTATGTGAATGGTATAGGAATTAGGTTCAAGTGGACAGCCTCCCTAGGACAGAACTTAACTTAGCCCTCTAATGGAACATTGAGTGCCTAGGGAAGAAAGAGAATATCTCTGAAAATTATCTTCCTTACAAAACTATCCTCCTAATTGGTTTTTGGATAAAAGCTAAATATCGGATGATTTAAATAAAGGTATTGAGAACTTAAGTTAGTTTTTTTTTAGAGAGTGTAGATCTATGACTTTGGGCTAAAGAAGGGAGAAGAGACCTAATTTGGGAAACTGAGCCATGTGATCTGATAGAGTGGGTCCACACTAAAGTATCCTTGGATAAATGCTTGCTCTATAGGGAGAAAGGCTTATGCTGCAAAATTCTTGCCTTAAATTCAGTAGATGCTGAAGCAAGTGGGAGTCATAGGGGTAGGGTGGGATAGGGAGAGGAAGAACTCAGTGGAAGAACTCTCCACTCTGGAGAGTGGAAACGAAGGAAGCAAGACAGGGATTGGACATATAGAATCCATGCTCATGTTTTTCCTTGCTGAATCTTCTAATGACCAGTATCTACTTGCAGTACAGTCTAGTTTCTGCATCACCATTTTTAGCAAGAGATAACTCTGAGCCTGAAGGAAACCAAGAGCAGGTGAACCCCAGGGACTAATATGTCCCACTGTCCTCATGAAGCCCCAGATAAACTGCCCATAGCCCTCACATCACCTTGTTCTGGCCACTACTACCTTATCCCTACCAAGTCTCCTGTGAAGAGAACCTGGAAAGGGAAGAGATGCAGATCTAGGGACTCTTTTTCTCTTCCAGGGCTACAGTGTCAAAGGTAGGTGAGAAAATGAGAGGCAGGGAAAGGAGAGGCAAGCCTCATCCCCAGTAATGCTTGAAGATCAGGCATAAATTCTTCAAGTTACACTAATCTTCTGAGAATGCCCAATATTTATCAGAAAAGTAGGCAAAATTATTTTATTTTTCTTAATACTTTCCTGGTCAAGACAATGTTTCTTGGCCAGAAAAATAAGTTAGCAGCATTAAAAGCAGCAGCATTAAAGCTCAAGACTCCCCAGCCACAAATGACACTTTCTCTATCTGGAACTATCATTCTCTTGCCACCACCAATGACAGGAACTGCTAACATCCTCACCTTTCCATTTCTGTTTCAAGTTTTTGTCTCCAAAGGGGACTCCAGCACTTACCGTCTGCCCATTTGTAATCCTGGAGGGGTGCTCCTGCTGGAGATCCTGCCAAAGAAGATGATTGTTTTAACCCTAGCTTCTGGTGGAGATGGTGACAACAGTTTTCAGAAGGACTTCCTTTCTGACTCATTTGCCTTTCCTTTGCCTGTGTGTCAGTCTGTCTCCATCACCAGCTATATCCTCTTCGTGTCTCTGGAAGCAACCCTTTCCCTGATAGCTGCTGGATTTCTCATCAAAGAACAAGCAAAACATTTTTACCTGCCACAGGAGGCACCTGGAAATCTCTTCTGTCCTTTTCCCACACTTTCCTTTCCTCCATATCCATGAATATTTAAACAAATTATTTCCAAAATCAGCCCAAGAAAACCATACAAAGCATTTATTATCTCAATAGTGATGCACAGTTCACAGGTCAACTTTTATCATTAACCTCATCATAGTTTGTTTTTACTAAAAAAATTCTCCTTCAATATCTGAAATTAGAAATATTTCCAAGTTAAAAATGTACATGTGTTAATTTTCTTAAATTAGCTTTCCTGTTTACTTTGGTTAAAAGAAAACAGTAGTATCTTGAAAACGTACTATCTACTTAATTGGATACCCAGAAGGCAACCCTCTATCTTCTTCCCTATTATATTAAACTTAACCAAAGCAAGGAACGTAAGGTGAGAGACTAGGTAAGAGAAATAACAAGTCCTAATTATATACAAAGTAGATTAGAGATCACTTTCAGGTTGAATATTTATTGCCAGCTCTTTTTTTTTCTACCTTGGTGTTTTTTTCTGGACTGCACCTTGACATTTTTACCCAATATGAATGCAAATATTAGCAATGAGGCATCAATATAGCAATGCTCAAAAATGTCACTGTGGCTTGGTCTGAAAAGAAAAATATAGATATAGGAGAAATAAAAACAAAATTTATATCCATTCTTTGAACCACCGTGCATCTCAGCAGGGGCTTTAGGATGAGTCTCAGGATCTTCCTCCTGTTTTTCTATTTGTTTTTCCCTAAGACTATCGAGGAAGTATTATAATAGATATCAATGATGAGGAGCTACTCTGGTTTAACATTCTGACATCAGTGGAGTTTACTTTGGGTGTTGAATATTAGTGAAGTGTAAAAGACCCTAGAAGAAGGGAAAAAATAAACATCTAATCCTTAAGCATATATTAGTGGAGTGTCTCTGACAATATGATGGATGATTAGACAAGCTTGATTGCTTTTCTAATATTGAAAAAAATTCCCCCCAACCACTCATATGATTTTCTTTCTTCTATGAAGTTTCCCACAGTTATAGCATATAAAACTATAATTAAAAATACAGAAGGATATTTTTATGGACTCAAAATCCGCTATCCTCAAGTTGTTGTACTGAGCATGATGAGTCATTTTTGCAAACACTCTAGTTTCATAAACATGAGATTCATTTACTGCATATTCAGTTTTGATTAAGATCCTTCTGGCTCTAAAGCTATACTATTAACATCCACACGTCATTGGTAGGATACTTTCAATGAATACTGTGGCAGATAGAAGAACATCAGGATCTGGGGAAATATGGTCTGTATATCTGTTTTCATTTATTTAGGGTAGGCTTTAAATATTTTAATTTGTTAAAGAAATAACTTCTCAGCTCCCCTTCTTATAATCATCTGGGGTTGGTAATTAAACTGGCAATCATCTGAGGTTGTTCAATCCCATGGAAAAATCAAATATAGTCTGGTCATGTACATATTGGACATTGGGTATGGAATGGGAAGAAGGAGTTGGATGGATGAGAAAGGAGGAGAAAACTTGCCTACAATAGTGGGGATGTCCATATTCACTACTACTAATTTTATATTATACTCCTATTAATATTGTGTTAGTGAAGAATGCACATATAAAGATATTGACTTGATGTAGGGATAGAGTCTACATATTCTGCTTGGAATACAAATAACCAGTGAAAAAATAGCATCTTTCATCAATTCTAGGACATTTTCTTAGAAAATGTTAAGAATATTACATTAAATATATGAATTATAAGGTATATCCTTATTTCAGAAATGTTAAAATGTAAAGAAAAGGTTTTTTTTATAATTTTTAAAAAATATTATAAATTCAACACTTAGCATTATGCCAAATAATATAGAAATACAAGAAATATAAAATCCATTTGAGTGGATAATACATAAACAATGAATCAATTAGAAAAATAATGGCTCATCTGGCTGTTATACCAAAAAATAAGTTACATAGGTTATATCATTGAAACTTAGTGATTAATATAGAAAATGAAAATAATTTGAGGAGCTATTAGAGAAACAAAAGGTAAGAGAAGATATTTACACTTGATAAAGTAAATCAAGAAAAATGAAACCACTGAAGTATCTTCAATTTATCTGTTTACATATTCTCTGACTTTGAAATTTGACATAACTTTAGAGAAAACATTCTCCTTCATCTCTCACTTATATCTGGAGGAACACTTAGTTCCTCAAAGTCACATGGTGAGTCTAATAAGACATTCTGTAAAATAATTTTGGTCTCCAGACAAAGAAAATAAAATTTAAAGGGAATATATTGAATAATAAGAAATCATTATACTCTCTCTCTTCTCTCTCTAGGACTATTTGATTTTTAAGGAATTGTCATCGAAGCACACACACACACACACACACACACACACACACACACACACCCTTTGTGAAAACTGATTAATTTTTGATGGTTCATAAGTATATATCTACATATGTTCCCTTGGGATTAGGCCATCTGGGAAACTTGCATATGTTCTTGGGATACTGTAATTTAGCTGTAGTTTAAAGTATTTCTGTTTCTCTATAACCTACATTTTAAAGTTATAATTGCTAAACTATTTAGCATATTGCCTAATGGTTTTGAAAATACACTTGGCAAGGCAACCAGGTGGCTGGGTGATGTTGGGAACAATAATGCTGCCAAATTAGCTCTACTTACACTTAAAAAAAAAAAAGGCAGTTAAATTTCAATGTTTGTTAGAAGTCACTTTTGAATTCTAATTTAGTCCAATAGCATTAGATGAACTGTCAACCTCTGGAGATGAGGTCTGGGCTTTGGTATTTGTAGAGAGCTGCCTAGATGACTCTAAAGTGCAGCCAGGATGGAGTATCACAGATCTAGCTCCATATTCTTCACTGTGTACGAGTTCTTGCTATAATATCTAGATAAATAATCTTTCATTCTTTTGTTGTAGTATTTTTTTCAGTTAGCTTTATTGATGTGAAATTTATATATAATAAAAGTTACCAATTTTAAGTATATTATTTGATAAGTTTTGACAAATGACTACAGTTATGTACCCATCACCAAAATCATTGGTGGGCTATTGTTATAATCCCAAAATGTTTCCTCATGCTCCTTTACGGTCAGTTCCCTACAGTCTCCCTTGCCTCCTAGAATCACTGGTCTACTTTCCATAGAACTGACCAGTGAAACCACTTGATCCAGTTTTCTTTGTAGAAAGATTATTAACTATAAATTCAAATAATTTAAATAGATATAGAGCTATTCAATTCTATCTTCTAAAATAAAATTTGGTAGTTTGTGTCTTTCAAGGAATTTGTTCATTTCAACTAAGATTTTGAATTTATGGACACAAGATTTTTTAAATGACATTTTCTTATTACTCTTTTCATGTTTTTATAATTTTTAGTGAATGGTCCATCCCTCTTTTATTCCTGACATGAGCAATTTCTCTCTCTCTCTCTCTTTCTCTCTCTCTGTCCATCTCTCTCTCTCTCCCCCTAATAATTCTGACTAAAAGTTTAGAAATTTTATTTATCTCTTCAAAGACTCATCTTTTGCTTTCACTGATTTTTCTATATACTTTTCAGTTTTTTATTTCACTTTTTTTTCTAATCTGTTTACTCTGGGTTTAATTTACTCTTTTCATTCAAACTTCGGTGGAAATTTATTGCATTCATTTTGATCTCTCTTCTTTTCTAATATAAGCATTTAAAGCTATAATTTTTTTTCTAAAGACCATTTTAGCTACATCCCACACATTTTGATGTTGCATTTTGATTTTCATTCAGTTAAAAAGTCTTCGTTCATTTCTCTTGTGATTTCTTCTTTGATCTACAGGTTATTTGGAAGTGTATTCCATGTATTTGAGGTGTTTTTAAGGTATCTTCTATTATTGATTGCTAGTTTAATTACATTATGGTTCAAAACATAATGACTTCAACTATGACTTCAATACTTTTAAATTTATTGAGACTCGCTTATCACCCAGAACATGTTCCATGTTGGTGACTGTTTCATTTACACTTAAAAAGAATATAGATCCTTCTGTCATCAGGATGAATAGAAATCCTTACGAAAATATTTGCAAATCAAATCCAGCAATATATAAAAAGGATAACATATCATGAGAAAATGAGGTTGATCCCAGGAATGCAAAGTTGGTTTAACATTCAAAAATCAATTAATACATCATATTGGTTTATAGTATTGGTAAACTTGTCTACATTTTTAAAAATAGCAACATCCAAATTTTATTTAACAAAAATAACAGGTAAAGTCAAATAGGCACTTATATTAAGGGAAAAATTGACTAGAAGAAATTTTATTTCAAACACCTTACAGTAACCTACTTGCAACTGTAATTAACTGAGCTCTGTTGCTGTGAAGAATACAGGTCTTCTATATTTTTAAATGAATTTTTATTTATCTGTTCCATCAATTACTGAGAGAGGAGTATTGAAATGTTTAATCTTATTTGTACATTTTTCTATTTTTCTTTTCTGTTCTATGATTTTTGGCTCATGTGATTTGAAGCCCTGATAGGAGGTACATACACAATCAGTATTACTATGTTCTCTTGATGAATCAACACCTCTGTCATTGTGAAATGTCTTTATTTCTGTTATATTTCTTTTTCAGAAATTTAATTTGTGTAATATCAATATAGCCACTCCTACTTTTCTTTGATTAGTGTTTGTATTGCATGTCTTTTCTATCCTCTAAGATTGATTCTACATCTTTCAGTTGATTTCTTGTAAAAATTTAATATTTTAGTTGTTGCTTTAGGGTTTATAATATACAACTTTAACTTATCATAATTTATATTCAAATAATGTTCTATCACTTCATATACAGTGTAATACCCTTACAACAGTATACTTTCACTTCCTTCTCCCATTGTTTATGTTTTTGTTGTCATATATTTACTTCTACATATGTTTTAAACTCTGAAATACATGATTATTCTTTTTACTTTAAACAATCAATTGTCTATTAAGGAGACACATATGAAAAAATCTCTTATGTTTATTCATATATTTATCATTCCTCAGTGTAGGTCTATCTTGTATCATTTTCCTTCTGCCCAAAGAAGTTCTTTTAACATTTTTTTTGTAATGCACATTTGGTTCTAACAAATTATTTCAGATTCTGTCTGAAAAGTATTTTGCCTTCACTTTTGAAAGATATTTTCTGTGATATAAAATTCTCAGTTGACAGGTTTTTTTCTTCAATACTCCAGAGATGTTGCTCCATTATCTCTTAGTGTAATTAGTTCTGGACAAGACATCTGTTGTCATTCCTGAATTTGTTCCTCTTCTGTACATAAATTGTCTTTTTTATGTTTGAATTTAAGACTTTCTCTTTAGCACTGATGTTCAGCAATTTGATTATGATGTGACTTAGTGTGGTTTTCTATATATTTCTTCTGCTAGGTTTATTGTCTTTTTGATTTTTGGGTTTACTCTTTTCAAGACATTGGAAAACTTTCAGCCATTATTACTTCACATATTTTTTTACCCCTATATTTCCCCTTCCCTTTTATGTGACCCTAATTACTTGTGCATTTGATACAGTCCTAGAGGTCATTTTTTTTTTAATTCATTTTTTTCTCTCTGTGCTTTATGTTGGATAGTTTCTATTGTTATGTGTTCACTGATCTTGTTTTGGGAAGTGTCTAATCTGCTGTATTTATCCTGTCAAGTGTATTTTGTTTTTAAATTTCAGATTCTGTATTCTTCATCTCTGTAATTTTCATTTTTTTTTTAATCTTCCATTTCTCTCTTCATTAAATTTATTTTTTGCTGGAAAAACCTGAAGAACTCTCTAAATCATGAGACTTAATAACACCTATGGAATCTCTAAATATATACATTTGTTCATCAAATAGGTCTAAAAATTAGAAAGTTCATGCTATTATGAGTCAGTCACATGAAAACTCTTTAATGGTTTGAAGAAAATCATCATGGCTGATCAAAGCTTTCTTGCCTCCAGGATGAAAGGTTATCCTTTCCTCATGTGTCCCACACTCTTCATCCTTTTTATTCTCGGCACTCCTCTGGGTATCCCTTCAAGTTATTGGCAGTCAAATTAAAGTGAAGCCTCAACATTGAATGAAATGCTGCAGGTCTCTTCTGATGATATCCAAGTAGAGTAAGATTATCTTCTATATTCAGACTCTAGTTACATGTAAATGTAATTTAGGGTTTTATTACACTTTTTGTTTTTCAGTTTCGTCATATGAATCACACTGCACTTGAAATAAATTAAAACGCTTTACCCTTTTTCACACATGTAGCTATTTAGTAATTTCTCTTCTATCCTGTACTTGTGCTTTTGAAGTTTATTTACACTTATTAAATTTCATCCTCTCTAATGGACCCTATCATTTCTATTTCTGTTGAAACCAATTTGATCACCAGGTACTTCAGCTAAGGCTGGTTTCTATTTGTGATCCCTGGAACATCAAATACCACTAACAGCTCAGCAAATTGACATTATCTCAGTAACTATTATTCTGTAAAATTCCTGAGATCAGAGACTGTGTGCTGGCGCTCTTTTTAAAAAAATAAAATAAAATAAATCCCCAGTGCCTATGAATGTGCCAGGCACATAGTATGTGCTTGATACATACTATTTGTTTACAAACCTTGAAAGTTGAGTCATTCAGTGCAGGGGAAAATATTCAGAGCAGATAAATTTATTTCTTTGTGTCTGTTTGCTTATCTTGGGCTGCAATTCCCTCATATCAATGTTAATTTTGCCCTTTCTTATCTGATTTGCATTTCTTCTTGATAGAAAAGACAGAAGCAAAATAGGAGTTGAAACATTTTACTTTCTTTCTGTCATTCAGACTTTTTCATATCATTCATCTGAATCAATGAAACAATGTTTTACTTTGCCTTTTTACTCCAAGTACAACTTTAAAAATTCTTTTTGGTTGTCATGAGCAATAGCTACAAGACTCAATTCATATCAGTATTTTGCCTTCTTTACATTTGTGGTAGATTAAAGATGGCTATAAATTCTTTGTTAGTTTCAGAACATGGGATTTCTTCCTCAAACTCCTTGAAACTGGGCTAGACTTGTGACTGCTTGGATTGTAGGGTCCCCATAGTAATGATAGACTACAAAACTGGAGATGTCTGGGGTCCCTGGAAATCTTGTGGAGCAGATTTATATGCCCTCAAGCCTTAGGACTTTTAACTTAGAGTGAAACAAACTTTATTTTGTTAAAGCCACTGTTATTTTGAGTCTCTGTTACATGGAGCTGAACCTAATCTAATGGATAGAACCTCTTTGTTAATCTACATTTGATCCAGAGCAGTAATTTCTAGCTAAGTTTCTTAATTTTGAATGCTATTGTTGTTCTTTTATTTATGTTTGTTATTTGAGCATTGAAAAGGAAGTAGATGGATGCAGAATTGACTTAGACAATAACCTGGCAGATATGCCTCTGGAACACAGGACTTGACATCTACTGTAAGAGTTTCCTAATTTTCTAAGTGTTTCCTAATTTTCTTATGATAGAATTATGATTTTCATGTCCATTTTCTTTTAACTTTTCTCTGGAAATCATTACATCTTATGTAGAGCACTAGACCCAACAGTGCAAGAACTCAATGTTACGTTTTCCTCTATTTCTTACGTGTTAGCCTTGTTTCTCCGATACAGTAAGTAATATGAAGGAGAACATATTCATAGTGTTGAGAACCCTGCAAAGCACATAATAAAACTGAATTATGTTCAAATGTCTGATCTGGAGTCATTGGAAATATTGTCATCAAGTTGGCTTATATATTTTCTTTTATATATCTCTTTATAATGCTCAAATATTTTCATTTATGATCTGTTCATCATTTGTAAGGATCTTTTCCAAAGAGAATCATATATTTATTATGCATTGAATATTTTCTATGATATCTATTATCATTTTTCACTCTAGAATTATGAACATCATAAATGGCTATATATAAAAAGTCATCATAATATATTGATTAGAAATTATATTTCCTTGAGAGAGGAATTACATTTTTCTAAGAATTTTTAAAAATCTCATAGAAAGTCATATACTTTTAAAGCACTAAGCAACATTAGTAATTATCTATTCTAAAATAGAGACCAGTGAATGGAAACTCAGTACATTTTCCTCCAGGAAAATAAAATAATTCTTAAGAATACATGGAAATCATGTCCTAACCAAAATTATGCATCATTAATAAAAATTTATGTATGTAATTTTGAATTTACTCCAAATCTTAAAGAAAACCTCAATAAAATGAAAAAAAAATTGAAAAATAGGATCATAAGTGCTTTGGGTTGCTTCTGGCAAATACTAAATAATTAGATCCTGGCTCATAGTTAATATGTTAAAATGTACTGCAGTAAGGTTAATATTATGGCAAAAACACGCTTAGATCATTTTCTCATTTATTATTCATTACTTTTAAAAAATTGGCCTCCCATCAAAAATGGATAATGTGCTAGAAGATATTGTGGAAGGATATATAGTCATTATATATATATAAAACCTGTTTGAAGTCAGGTAAAATAAAACCTGGTACACAAATTTAAGCTTATTAGATATAAATAATAACTGTCAAGTTAGTAAAAATATAAAAAGTAAAAAAAAGTTGAAGTTCTGATCACTTTTTCCCTTTTACATTGAAATAGTTGCCTTTATGAGCACTGCCTTAGGAATTATTAAATTGTAGTTTGGGAAATCATTTAAGCGAGAGATTTTACCTGAGGGCTCTAAGGTAAAAAATTAAGTTACTCTTTTCCCTTCTTTTTTTTTTTTTTTTTTTGAGGCTACAAGGAATTTTGACTCAATTTCTCTCTGTGCCTCTACTTGATTTCTACAATCCTTTATCTCCTGTTTGCCCATCATCATCTCCTGAGTTGTTGTTTTTTTTCCCCTCTGCTCCAAATGCATAAACCCTGTCCTGACTGCTCCAAGAAAGGGTCGTTCTGATTTTTGTTATCTGCCAGGGACAGTGCTTGTGCCTGACTTAAGAACCTACGTTGTGACGCCAGATACAGTAAGTTCATTAAATAAATAAAAGTTTAACATTCAGTTTCTATCTCTTGTATTCTGTTTTCTCCCTCACTGGTATCTCTCCTAACCATATTTCCTCCTCTAAGAATTTAGATCTTCTTACCGTATAGACCCTCTTTCTATCCAAACGAGGACAGGTATCGAGTTACTTACATCTTGACAATCATTCACAACAATGGTCCCATAGTTCTGCATATTAAATCCTTTATCTGTGGAATAAAAATTTTGGGCCTTTGTAAAAAATTTCTGCTTCCTCGGAAAATGCTGAGGTGTCTTTCCGAGCCAACCAATCCAGCAAGTTGGAACATTTTAGAGGGACTGAGAAGCCAAGTAGAAAGAACCAATCAGCTCCTAGTCTTTTTCTTTCCTTGATTCACTCTTATTGCTTTTACCCTATGTTCAATTCTGACTTCCAGGTACCCATAGTACCAAGCTCAGCCTCACTGAACCTCTTGGCTTTCATTGTGCCACTTCTGGTGAGTTTCTCACCACAATCTCCCCATTTCTCATTTGAGATCACCTTTTATTTATTGCACTGTCCTGCCTGGAACACTTAGCATTATGTCTTCTAATCTCCAACTCTCCTGAAGGGCTTAAGCATAAAAGCTGATAGAATCTGTTAGATTGAGGATAAGAAGAAGAGCAGGCCTGAAAAAAGAGAAGCATAGGGCCCTATATCTGATTGTGTGTCAATATTGGTGACCTGGTGGGATGATAAAGGGATGATGGTCATTGATAATGATTGATGATGATCATGATCATTACATTGAAAATCAGCATAATACTGGAACCGTCTATTAATAAGGCAGGATAACTGACGACATGAGATAAAAACCAGAAAACTAAAGAAAGCACTATGGTGGTATAAGAATACAACAAAAACTCAGCTATCTGGAGACCTTAAGGATTAATAGTAACAGCTATTTAGTGAGCAATTAACAATGTGGCAGATATTTTGCTACTTTCAGAGTAGAGTAGTAAAGGTTAATTATGTCTGCCTATTGTAGCTTCTCTCCTGTTAATGTGCTAGGAATGTTAATGACAATAATAATTGTTGAATTTACTGAACTTATGGCAATGAATTAAATATTGTACGTTATCTTATTTAATCATAGCTCTACAGCACCCATCCACCAGTAAAGCTGGTACTATCGTCATTCCCTTCTTGTAAATGAGAAAACTGAGGCTTAGAGATGTTTAATAAATTATCTGACATTATTCAGCTAATAAATAGTAGGTGAGCACTTGAACCCAAGATTTGTTTGATTGCAAAGCCCATTCCACGCTGCTTCCAGCTGCCACAAGGTAATATGTAAAACAGTGGGCTCCAGGTGAGTTATTCCAGAGGGTTAAAGAACAGGGGTTACTTGATGGAAATGGTGGAGGCGAAAATGAGATGTGTGATTAGAAACATTGGTCTAAGACCAGGTACTGCAATTAAGACAATTCTTAATTCTAAACTTCCTGACAATGAAGTAAAATAGAAATCATGATTTTTTTTTTTTTTTTTGATAGGGAGCTCTCTTTAACTGACAAAAGCGCATTAAAAATTTTATTCGAACATATTTTCTGTGAGCCTCACCATGCATATTTTGTGAGACAATGGGAATAAAAATAGTAAGACCAAGTTCCTTGCTTTGAAGGGATTTATAGATTAAGGAAAAGATAATTATGTAAACAAACAATATAAATGTAGTGTGATAAGGCACTCGCTGCTGTTTTGGGAACATGGAATGGGAGGTCGTAGGCTATCCTGGAGGAGTGAGGAAGGTTTTTAGAAACATGTGATTCCTGAGTTGAATTAAGAATGAAGAGTTGGATATTCTGCACAAAGAATGGAGGAAAGGAATTGGGGAGATCACTTCATAAATTATATAAATGTCTAACTGCTATGTTGGTACCTGAAACTAATAAAATAATACTGAATGTCAACTCTAATTGAAAAAGTAAAATTAAAAAATTTAAATCTCCCCAAAATCAAATAAAATGAGTGATTAAAAAAGAAAGAAAGAAAGAAAGAAAGAAAGGAAGGAAGGAAGGAAGGAAGGAAGGAAGGAAGGAAGGAAGGAAGGAAGGAAGGAAGGAAGGAAGGGAGGAAGGAAGGGAAAGAAAGGAAGAAAGAAAAGAGAAAAAGAAAAAGAATGGAGAAGACATTCCAAGCAGAAAAGCCCAGATGAAAAGGTCTGGATATGACACTGTGGCTTATTCTAGAACATGGCAAAAGAATGATATAAGATGAGGATGAGGAGGTAGATAGGAAACATAAAAGGCTTTTTATGTAATCAAAAAAGTTTAAGTCTTATCCTAAAGACAAACACTGAAGGAGCCATTGGAAGGTCACAAGGAAGTGAATAATCAGGTTTCTGCTTTACAAAGCTGATTTTGGAAATAGTGTGGAAATGGATTAAAAAGAACGAAGCCATAAAAATCCAGTTAGAAACCTTTTGCAGGGATCTGGATAAGAAATGATGAGCCTTAACTCAGGAGACAGAAGTAGATAGAGAAAAGTGTGGATGTGAGAGAGAGCAAAGAAGCAAAACCTAGAGACCCTGGTTTGTGGAGGTCAAAGTGTGGAAAGTGTTGAGGATAATTGTGTTGGGTAATTGGAGATGCTGTTCACTGAACCAAAAGGAGCATCAAATCCAGGAGAATGGGAATATTAATGAAGAGTTTCATTTTGCACATGTTGGGCTCAAGGTGCCTATGGCACAACCAGGTAAAGCTGTGCCATTGGCTCAGGAGAGAGACCTGGCCCAAAGATATGCATTTGAGAGTCATCAATATGCAGGTGGTAGTTGAAGCCATATGAGTGATTCCTGGTGAATTCAAACTGTCCTTTGTGTAAGCAATGTTGAACCAAATGATGGGCAATATTTCCGAAAATGGTTTCACAGATGATATAAAACCATTAGTTATACTTGTATTCCTAAAACTGCCTTCAAGAAAAGGTGACAGCAGAACAATAAGTCACAGTTGTGTGAAGATATTTCTCCTAGGAGTTAAAATAATATCATTTAGATATGTAGTTTTCTAGTCATTTAAAAGCATTTTAAAATAACTGGCTGCCCGTTAGAATCACCACAGGTGCTTCTGAAAAATTCCAAGATGTTCTAATTCCGTTAGCCTAGGTTAGAGGCCCACATTTATTTTTTATATATATATAAACGTAATGTAACTTACCATGCAGCTAGAAATAAACGATTGGCATGATGTCCCTATATAATTCCTCCTAAATATCAGTTGTCTTAGCTGGGTTTTAGACAAGAGCTCTCAAGCACATAATTCAAGACTAGGTGAGTCATACACTTTAGATTCTAAGCATCTTGTTAGCAAAGATGATATTTTTGCATAAAAATTAAACTTCTGCCATAGTTTTTGCTTAGCCAGATGGAAAGTGTCCCTCTTCTGCATAGAAGTTCTGGAGTGCAGAGAGAAGGACCAAGATGTTTCTTCAGAAGCAGCTTTAGATGTATTCAAATGCTCATATGGTGGAATTGATGCTTCGGTTGTGCCACATAAAGCAAGTGAGAGAAGATTTCGACAGGAATGTTTTGAAAGCAAATTCTCATATACACTATTCATAGATTACCTGTGAAATTAATTAAACACTATTAATATATTAAGCACTAACATTATACTAATTTAAATTTAATTTTTGATGATTCGGAAGACACATTAGAATCAAAATGTCACCAGGTTGGTATTATGAACATCAGCGATGATACTGAAAACTGCATGAGAGTGTGAGTTAAAAATGTCTGTTAACAAAGTTTGCTATATAAAATGCCACTTAAATTTTTGCTTCTGGCCATAAGGAACTAGCTTTCAGGAGATAATTCTTCCACCAAGAACAAGTAGTAAAGCTGGATAAAAATTCTTTTAAAAATTGATTTGAAAGTCCCCAGAAAGTTACCAAGGCAGCCAGGACTTAGGGTTCAAGATCATGAAGAAAAAAAAAAAAACCTCAAGACAAATTCAACGTTTTACATTGTTTTTCCCTTCAGGAATTTGCTGACTCATAAGTGGCATTGGTAGAGAAAATGAAAAGATACATAGAAGTAGCTGCTAAGGGACAGAGAATATGAGTAGATTTCAGCAGCTTTATACTAGCAAGGGGAGAGAAGCCCTGGAAAGCACCTAGGCTTTCGATTTACCCTGAAAGAGTATGACCTATGACTACGGCAAAACTAGAAATAGACCAGGCCTTATGAAGGATAAAACCTTGCCTCAATTAGCTTTGTCCCTGATTGGATTAATGTGATTGTTTACTGCTCTGTCTATGGGAAGCCACAAAGAAATTCACCACAGATGTAAACAACATCACCCATGTTTGCAGTGTCAATACAAAATAAATACAAAGAAAACTACACTTAAACACATCACAGTAAAGTTGCTGAAAATCAAAGATAGAGATAATATTAAAAATACTGGAGAGAAAAAAGACCCATTGCCTTGAAAAGTGCAATATATAAGGCTTACTATTAACTTTCCAATAGGAAAAATGAAATCCAGAAGACCATACAAAGATATCAGTAAAGTGATGAAAAAAAGTAACTACTAATCAGAATTTCTTAAACTATAGGGGAGTGCAGTGGAAGAAAGAATGTTTTCTTTTTAAATAAATGGTGCTGGTCCAATTGAATGCCTACATTGACAAAAGTAAATTTTGACCCCTTCCTTATACCATGCATAAAAATCCTTTTCAGATGGAATACAGATCTAAATATGAAAAGGAAATGTTTTCATGACTTTCGAGGACACAAATATTTTTAAAACAGGATATAAAATGCACCTACCATAAAAGAAAATATTAATTTTACTAAATTAAAAATTAAGAACTTCTGTTTATCAAAAGCCACAATTAAGAAAGTAAAAAGGTAAGTCACGAGACAGGTGAAGATATTTGCGATAAATATAGTTAAAAGGAGCTCATCCAAATAATGCAAAGAATTCTTTCAAATCCATAAGTATTACCCAGTAGAAAATGAGCAAATGATTTGACTTTTTACTTCACAGTAGTAGATATCCAATGATCAATACTCATATGAAATGGTTCTCTACTTCATTAGTCATCATCAGGGAAATATGAAATAAAGTCTCAATAATAAATCAACAACTGCTAACTAAAAGTTCTAAAATGAAGGAATGGGAGGGGCATGGAACACTTTACCCAGCTGGTGAGGGTATAAACTACTTGGTAGCATAGAAGACATTGTTGGTGCTTCCCCCCACCCCTACCCTCCGCCCCCACCCGTCTTCTCTGCATTCACCATTTCCATGCACACTAGCCTGATAGTTTCCAATAGCAAACAAACTCTTTGCCTGAGGATTTTTTCTGGGTGTCATAACGTGTTTGAGCCATACATGGGGCAGGCCAAAGACCTGGGAGTTAATATCCCCTGAGAGACAACCTTAATAAATGACTTATGAAAGCTAATAAATAAATATCTCTACCCATGCCCTTTGATGTGCATAAATGTTGACCCCTGAGGATTATCCTACATTGCCTCCCAGAGTTTCACAGTGGATTGATCCCCACTTATCCTCAGCAGGAGCGATTTCAAACTCACTTCTGCCAAGAGGCCAAGAGTTTCACTGATCTTGGACCAGTTTCTGATGCAAATTTTTTGGCTTAGTATTCCCATACCATAGAGATTCTATTAATCCATACCCCATGCTTATATATGATATAGGCCTGAGGTTTTCATTTCTTGTAGACAACTTATACACCTCCTCAGCTATAACTTTACACAAACAACAGGCTTCTTTTTGTTCTTCTGTTCTAGTGGACACAGTTTGTAGAGCCCATCTTATAAATAAGGTAGTGTTTCAGGCTAAGGACTCTATGCATGGACTCCATTTCCAGCCTCACACAGGCCCAAGCTCACATCTTCTGTACCTCGCTCCTAGACTTTAGAGCCCGCATCTGATCTGAAACTCATTTAGGCAGTGGTATTCACTTCTGATTACCACTTTGGCTTTGATTTCTCTCTTCGTTTTTGCCACATAGAGATTTTACTTTTTTTTCAAGCTCAGCCATTACGGTAGATGCTGTTGGCCCATATATTTTTAGCACTAGCTCTACAGAAGACTACCCATTACCCTCAGCTCCAACTATGCCCAAGAGCTTTATATTGGCTGATGAGCACACTCAGCTTGTAGGTAGGGCAAGCTAGAAATAACAGAAAATCAGTGCTTCCCAGTGAACCTCTCAATCAGTGACAGACTAGGGATTCGGTAGATAAATAGCCTTTTTTTCACCTCTGAGTTGATATAACTCAGATATGTTCTTTTAAGCTCCAGTTGCTCACATTTCCACTACCAGTGCTTTCTGGGATTACTGCCTAAATAAACTATTAGCATTCAAATCTTTATCTTGGGGACTGATTCTGGGGCACAGGCATCACCAATTAAAGCTAATTATATGTATAACCTGTAACCCAGCATTCCTCTCCTGAATATACATACAAGGAAAATGCATACAAGTATATGCCAAATAATATGTGAAATAATATCTATAGATGTGTATTCATAGTGCTCCAAGCTGAAAACAACTGTCCATCAACCATAAGATGATCTATAAATAGATGGCGGTATGTTCACAAAATGGAATACTACACATCAAAGTGAATGAATGAATTTCACTAAACATAATAACATGGATGAATCTTGCAAACATAACATTGAGCTTCAGAAGCAAGACATACAGACAATAGACTAGTGGTTACCAGAGGGTAGGGAGGAAAGGGGAGCGGGGGAGGTAGATAGGGTAAAGGGGGTCAAATATGCGGTGACAGAAAGAAATCTAACTATAGGAGGCGAAGACACAGTGTAAACATATATAAATACCTTACTGTTAAAGTGTACAGCTGAAACTTACTGGATTTTGTTAATCAATGCCACCATAAAAATAAATTAAAAAAAAAAGAAGCCAGACACAAGAATATATATCCTGTTTAATTCATTGAATTCCTACATCACAGTATTGGTGCTGTATTGTTAATTGGAGGCAATAACATACAACCCAGAGTATAAACTATATAATAAATTAAAAATGAAATATCTTGTACAATACTTTGAAAAAAATAAACGGTTAATTTGGGTTTTCATCTCCTTAAACATGATCTAAATTATTAGATTATCGTGTATGTGAGGATATTTATTATTTTACAGTATGAGGCTTAAAAATTCACACTATTGCCTTATTCATTGATGCACATTATAATACTAATATCTTAGTAGCCTTTTTTCCCCTCGGCAGCTGATTAATTACATGCATACAATGAAATCCGTGCTATGTATGTGACTTTCACTTTAATTGATGCAATTAAAAATAACATGGCACAGATTTTTCAAGTTTAACAAGCAGAAATTAATAAATGGATGGTTCACAGTTTAAGTCATCAACATATCAAAAAGCAACCAGGGCAATTTTAGGTAACTTTTGGTTGAGATAATTGGTTTGCTGCTCCAAACTGAATCCTTTGAGGTCAACAATTTCTTCAGTAACTGTATTAGCATATTTTAATACCTGTTGAAACTAGAGACTCACTAATACGCTTAGTAAATGGAATTGCTACTTACAGTTATTAGCATATTCAATCTTCATCCTAGCTATAAGATTCTGAATCCATTATTAAAATCCCATTGCAGTAACAGAATCTCTGTGAGTGTCTAAGATCACGCTGCTAGAGAGCAAGGAGAAAAATATAGCCCCATGCTTGGAGACAGCCTTTTCCTTTCAGGCTGGGCTCCTGTGTAGACTTCCTGAGAGGCAGTTCAGTGTGGGATCTGAAATCACATTGCATGGCTTTGAATTCTGGCTCCATTATTTAGTAATAAGGTAGCCTTAAATTAGTTACTAACATCCCTGTGCTTTCATTTCCTCATCTGTAAACTAAAAACAGTACAAGTTATTAAGAGATTTAAATAAATGTGATGTTTTTTGAAGTGTACCTAACATAAAGTTAGGTACCTTTATTTATTCAACTAATACTTGTTGAGCATCTACTATGCACTAAGGAATATCCAGGTACTTGGATATATCAGCAAATAATGGAGTTTATTTATATTCAAGCCAAGAAGCCAAACAATGAACATAATAAATAAGTCATGTATATAGTATGTTAGCAGATAATGGGAAATATGGGAAAAGGCACATGCAGAGTAGGTAAGGGAGATCGGGAGTGCCAGCAGGGGCCAGGCAGTTTGCAGCAAATGTGTGGTCAGGGGAGTCTACTGAGAAGGTAAAATTTGAGCAAAAGCTTGAAGGAGGCAAGGGGGTTTAGCTAGTGGATCTCTGGGAGAAGAGAGCTTCAGGAAGAGGAAACAGCTGGGCCAAATATGCTTGTTGTATTCAAAGAACAGAGAGGAGGCCAGTGTGGCTGGCCATGACTCTTTTCAAAGTTTTAGGACTTGTCAAGATTGCCAAAGATAAAAGTCACGAATCGTTTGCCCAAAGTCGAGTTAGAATCAGCCTATGTGAGTGTATATCCCAGGGAAGGATCGGCACCATCACTTAGGAATGAAGACAGTGGCGGCAGGTGTTGGTGGAATTTCTCTCTCCTCAGAAGCATTTCCATACTGGTGTGAGTGGGCCAGTCACCCGCCCAGTGGCTAGCAATAATTCAAGGAGGAATTTCCTCTAGTCTCTTCCATACCTCGCCAAGCCATTTTCTTAAGCCATGTCGGGGTGTGGCTCGGAAATCTACTTGAATAGAGAAGGAGGGATATGTGTGAGAAAAGGGAAGGAAATTCTTTGTTTTATCGCCTCTCTGTGTGTTCCAAATCCCTGCCCCATCTTTCTAAAGCATATTTATAGCATACCTACAGTGTGCATGGGTTGTGTGTGTGAGTGTAACTCGGTGTGTCCTTGTGTGAGTTTTAAGCAGGGCCCACTGTTGGAGCTGTGATATCTTTGGACAGTTATAAGTGAAATATATTAGCTGTGGTTTCAGCAAATTACAGAAATAAGTTAGCCAGAGAGTTCACAGGACACTCCAGAGGGCATAGAAACATTTAATTGCCTCCCCTTGCCTATGCCTGGCTTTTGGAAAATAACCTCAGCTACTTTTTGAATGAGCATCATGCCTTACTACATGATTCTCCAGGTAACTGGCCAGTTTCCACTGCCAAATTGATTTTGTTATCAGTTTTCTGTGCATATTAAACAGGACATGGTGACTCACTGTCTCTTAAATTCTTTGAGGTTCATAACTTAGATTCTTCAGCTCGAATCAATGTGATTCCACTCCCCGTCTCTCCATGTTCATGGCTACATTGTCTTTTTGTGCCTTGGGGGCCACCCATCTGGAAAATTGTAATCTTCCTCTCAGAACCTCCCTGCCTACATCTTGCCCTCCTTCAGGAAGTTGTGGAGAGTTTGCCAAATGTGCATGAACACAGGCACCAAACATTTTTGTTGTTCCAGCCATTTACAAATAATTTAACAGCCTACAAATTATTTAAAAGCAATATAGCCAGAGTTTTCAGAACCTCCAATCATGTTTTAGTACTTGTTGCTATGACAGTCTTTGGATATATTTTCCACTCCTCTAAGTATGTCATTGGCTTTTTTCTATTATCTCTTACATCAAATTTATGTTTGCCCACCCTACATTTTGTAGAATACATAATCTTCTCTTTCTTTCCTCTGGCTTTCCTGTTCCAGCCAGAGGCATTCCGCTGAAGAAGCTTTGCTTTTGCAGTTCCTTCATCTTTTCTTGGCTGCCCCACCAACTCCACTTCCAATAGTTACTGAGCATCCACTGTGTGCCAGGTGTTCTCCCTTCCAATCCTCAGAATGACATATTGTTACCAATGAGGAAACTGAAGCATGAAGCAGGCAAATTATTGTCTCAAGACTACTTAGCTACCAACTCAAAGAGCTAGAATTTGAATCTAGATTTTCTGTCCCATAGCCCCATTTTATTCCTTGCCTTGTCTTTCACCAGATGGGTCCTTATTCTCAGAACATCTATCATATATCCATAGGCTCTCTCTGCTTGCTTTGTCTAGATCTATAGACTTGATTCTTCCAAAGTTTACTCCCACTCGTCCCAACCATATTTGTGAGTAGAATAAAGGAAATGAGTGTTTACATCAACCAACTCCCCTCTAGTAAAAATTCTAGTATATCTTGACATGGCTATGCAGATAGTGTTTATGAGAGAGAGCACTTAGCCCAGTCATGTCTCAGAGACAGGATCCTCTCCTTCACATTAGAGCAGGATTAGCTTGGCTCTCTTTGGAATGCAGGAGACATTATTTGGAATGCAGGAGACATTATTTCCTAAGCCAAGGTCTTAGGACTTTAATAGTGATGAAGGATAAGAGCAAGGAAGGGTGGCATTTATATCAGTTGGAGTTCGACAGAAATATCTTTGAAAGAAAGAAACCTAGGGAACCAGAAATCTAATTTCTCATCTACAACAAGCTGCCAAAGGATTTCCCCTTTTAAAATTATTAAGATTTTAGTGAGAACTGGTCTGTGTGAAGTATATGTGTGTATGTATGCATGTGAGTGTGTGAGGGAAAGTGCGTGCGTGTGTCTATTGTGGTAGCTCTCTCCTCAAGAGAGTAAAATGTGTGCAAATTCAGAGCAGATCTGCAGTGTCTATCTCTCTACCCATGTTCTTCATTTTCTGTGGACTCAGAGGATTGAAACTTTTGTTTTATAGTACCCTTCTTTCCTCCATGCTTTGGCTGACCTTACCTCCTACTTGATCAATGCACCATCCTTTCTCTCTCTAACACATTTTCTCCCTCTTCCTTGTATATATCTTTTCTAACTTGAAAATGC
This sequence comes from Pteropus alecto, assembly GCF_000325575.1. NCBI lineage: Eukaryota > Metazoa > Chordata > Mammalia > Chiroptera > Pteropodidae > Pteropus > Pteropus alecto. The sequence goes on along the minus strand of NW_006494614.1, from coordinate 10,595,726 downwards.
ATTTATGTTTCTGTTGCTCTCTGTTACCACCACATTCTCTCTCACAAATTCATAGCCAAACTTAGAAAGAAAGCTGTATACAACTTACCACGTGTCTCTTCTTCCTCCACCCAGATCAACTCTCTTAAAGATCATCATAACCTCCTACTCATCCACCTGATGGTTTCTGCTCATTTTTCCCGGGCTATCTGCAGCTTTCATTAGCTTAACAATGCTCTTGCCTTGTTTTGAGAGTCTCTTCCTACTCACCTTCTAACACTCCCCTTCCCCATCTCAGATCCATCTGTCTTCTTCTTTCATTGTCCGAGACTCTGTCTCTGTGTGAATATCTCTCCAAGGGACTCATTTCTTCTCAAGAACTCAAATAGGATTGCTTTGCAGATGGCTTTGAAATTTATATGTCTAGGTCTCTCCTTTCTCGATGTCAGCCCTGTGTGTATAACTATTAAATATTTCACCTAGATGTCCCACGATCATCCTAAAATCAAAATGTCAGAACAAAGACACCATCATTTTCTTCAGAGTTAATCCTTCCTGATATACTCTCATATTTGGTAACAGCACCATATCCTATAAGTCACTATAGCATAAAACCCAGTCCTCTGGTGTTTTCCCTTATTCTACAGATGATTTACATGTCTGTGTGTGTGTGTGTGTGTGTGTGTGTGTGTGTGAGATATCTTTTCTATGAATATTTTTCTGTCTCTTCTCACTCATGTCCCCTAGTTCTTCCTTGATTTCTTGCTAATCTACTTTCCTTATTAGCGCTAAATTCTCTGTGCGTGGTACAATGCCTACCCACTTTCTTTGCACATTGCTACCAGACAAATCTTCCTGAAAGACTTCCTCTCATCTCCTCAAAACCCTTTTCTGGTTCCTCATTGCTGACATAACAGAGCCTACCCACCTTAGCCTTGCATCCAGAGTGTTCCTACCAATGTGAGACTCCCTCCCCCACCCTTCCAGCCTTATCTTCTATTTCTTTCCCACACAGACCTACACACCTGAAGTTTCTCTGGTCTTCCCTTTCCAAAACTTCCTTGCACCCTCCTTGCCTATCTTCTTTTCTTCTTAGGATGCCTATTCTTTAACCTCATTCTCTTCTTTAGGAATACTACCACCCCCTTTTATCCTACTACCTGCAAGAAACATTCCACAATTCCCCAAGCAAGCAGCCTCAGCTCCCATGACTCTCCCGGAGTTCCCGATGGCTCTGTCTCTTATGTCATTACACATATGCTTCAATGCCTCCCAATATAATTCTGTAGTTCCATACATTGGTTGTTTCTAAAAGTATTTTTCTTCCCAGCTACACTGTAAGATCATGTTTACATTCTCTGTGACACTTAAGATAGATTCTTATTTATTGAACAAGACTAGTTTCCTCTATGTGTGTGAGTGTAATGTGAGTGTGTGTGTGTGTGTGTGTGTGTGTGTAAAAACAAGGGGAAAGGTTGCACAAGACCATTGAGATGTAGGAAGAAAATATTAGATCTCTAACTTGTATTTATTTTTTCCACATGTATTTAAATTTTTTAATTTTGTGAATGTTTTATAGTTAAATAATATTTTAATACAGTATTTATATAGTCAACATTTATATGCAATATTCATTATAAAAATGTACCTGAGGGTTATCTTAGTTTAGATTCACTAGAAACAGACTGAGGTAAAGAGTTGCATTTAGAAGTTTCAGAGAGCCCTGGAGATACACGTGCTAAGAAAGGAGAAGGCAGGATGGGTCAGGTGACCTGCAATGTGTTTGCAGCCAAGGCCTCAGTAAATTCTACTGCCAGCTCTGGAGCTGGAGAGACATTTCAGAGTTTTCCTGAATTAAGGTAGGAGGCTGGGCCTTCCTACCTCCACACTGGCCAGTAGCTGAGGGCACTTACCAGTGACGGATGCAGCTGTGACAATTAGCAACCCATATTTCCATCAGCGGGGGATTATGTGCATCACCCCGAAGAGGGCATCTAAGTAGAGCATCACAGTGTCCACAACAATGGCACATTCTCAAATTTTTCATTCTTTCCTTTTCTCTCTCTCTCTCTCTCTTAACTGATGCGAGTGTTAACAAAAAAAAATCTTTGGAGACCCCTGGATCAGAAAAATGAGTGAGGAAAAGCAGAGGAAGGAAAATAATATTGCTTAAGGCCTCTCTGCTTTAGGCACTTTATCAAGTGCTTCTGCTCCATTGCAAAGCACAAACGTCAAAAAATAAAAAGTGAGTAACATCCTTCATGCATGTTTCATACTGCCAGGAAAATGAACTATGCATTGAATTTAGTTTCCTAAAGATGGGGCTGTAAGATTCACATGGGAACAACTCAAGAATGAATAGTATTTAAAGAAAGACCATCCCCATTTCCATCAATGGCCACCTCCCAATTCGTGAGGAGATGATTCCAGTCAATTATATTCCCTTTAATGTTCAGTAAAGGTGTCATTCAACAAAGCTAGTTCTTTCCGCTATGGGGGTAGGGGACAGGTATTAAGCTGGAAAATGTTTTACCTTAGAGTTTGCTTTGAACAATGATGGGATCCTTTCTCACTGATGAATAACATCTTACTTTATCTCAATCTTCAATCTCTTCTAAACTCTGAGATTGAGAACATTCACCTCCTAATCCTTTTCTCACGGGTCTTTTTAATTTATGTGACCCTTCAGTTCCTTTTCCAGTCCATATTTGGAGGGGACAGTGCGGCATCGTCGTGGAAGTGAAGACTCTCGAGTGGGACAGTTTCAGGATTGTTTGTCCAGCTGTAGATCCTGGGGCAAGTGACTGCTTTCTTTTAGCACCAGTTTCCTAATCTGTAAAAAGCAGAGAAGATTAGTACCTGTCTCATGGGTCATGCTTTATTACTAAAGAGCCTCTATGCCGGGGTTGTGGTAAAAATTCAAGAATAAAAATCACGGAAAATTCTAAGCCTAGTGTCTGGAACACTCAAATTAAATATTAGTTATCTTTAATTTTCCAATTTTTTCCTTTTGTTTTTCTCATGCTTTATTATATTTTCCTCCTCATTCCCCGGGGGACATTTTAGCATTGTGAAACCTCAGAGTAGAAGGGACCTAAAGGGTAATCAAGTGGTCCTGCCTGTCCCCATCTTTAATTGCCTTTCAGCACCATTTCTACTTTGCTTTTCGATACCCACTTCCAACTTCATTTTTAATAGCCTCCTCTTCCCCATTTTCAGTTTGAACATCAGATTGCACTACGGAGACATATCTGTTTCTTAATGCCCAGAGGACACCCAAAGGCCAGCCCACTGTGCGGTGCCCAGTCCTGGGCCCAGCCGCCTGAGAGAGGCCAGCCTGCTGGCTCAGCAGCCTCGTGCCCTGACAGTGTTCATTCAGAATGAAGCAATTCGTGATCACTGCAACCATGTTTCGTAAAGCAAAAACAGCACAGGCTCATGCCAGCCAAAAGGGAGCCGTTTTACCCAAATGCAAAGAGAAAAGGTTAGGGGGAGGACCACATGAGCCAATAACTTGATGTTGCCTTGTGACCCTAAAGCTATCGCTGTAAAATTATTCAGCCTTTTAAAAGTCCTGATTATCGATTCCTCGTCTTAGTTGCTGACGGCTGCTGAACTCCTTGTTCTGCAAATACCCCATTGGTTCCCTCTCCACATTCAACTTTATGCTTTCATTTCTTTGCTTCTAGTATGTGCACGCGCGCGCGCGCGCGCGCGTGTGTGTGTGTGTGTGTGAAACGAATAGGCCAAATCTCCCCTCATGTTGTCCTCAGACCAAGTTTCCAAGGAATGTTAATTCCTGCCAAAATCCCATAACGCACGCGCGCGCGCGCACACACACACACACACACACACACACACACACACTTAAACACACACAGAACGATGCCCAAATCATACCTTTCTCCAAAGGCAAAAATGCCTTTGTGTCTACTTGCTCCAGGGGCCCCTCCCATCTGCTTGCGTCTGTATTCTATGCCCCACTCCTCCTGCTTCTCTTATTGCTTCATCTTTGGAGAGCTGCTGTTGGAGGCCGTTCCTGGGGGACCTGGGGTCTTTCCAAGGACAGATTCTTTCTAAGGTCTTTCAAAGCCCAGGTCCCAGGAATCTATGGGAGTTTCCCTTTTGAGCCTCCCCAAATGACCAGCAGCCCAGTGACACTGAAAAGATTTCCTATCCCCTTGGTACATTTAGCGGAATCCCTGTCAGTTTCATTCTGGTGCTGGGCAGGAGGTAGAAAAATTCCAGTGTGAACAGCTATTAGCCAGTTCTCTCTGACCTCTTCTGACCCTAACTGACTCCAGAACACAATGCCCAGAGAAACAAGGTACAGAAATGGCATATGCATTTGCCATCCTCCCAGAGAAGATTTTCAGATGCTTTGAACCAGGTAATAATCATCTGTATCCATTTTTTTTCTTTACAGGGTAGCTTTCTCATACATGCATTCCTGTGTAGCAAGGACACCTTTTTCTTTTGTGTTCATTTTAGTGGTAATTAGAACTATAATAACATACAATTTTATAGCACACTTCATCCAGGATCTCATTGCACTTCATAAACAGTAACTAATTGGAAAGGGACTGCTGTGTATTTATTTAATAATACAGTTGTATTTTCTGTTTTAACAAAATGTTCGGTTCTCTAATGTTTATTGTCAATATAATTTTCTTCACATAATACAAATTAATGAGGAGAGAAACAGCAAATTTGTTTCTCATTAGTTACTAATTTAGGTATTTCCAAGCTGATTAATCAGAGTCTTTCTAGCTTATCTTCGCTGGCTCCCATGCACTCAACTTATCAACCATTTTTCTTCCTAAGAATATCATTTGCAGTTAAATATTTGTTTTGATTCCTTAACTTATAATAATTTTCCATTTGCTTATACATCTACATTTTCCACAGTTCTCTTTTCTCTTCCTTCTCTCTCACAAAACCCACGTGCTCATGATACAAATACATACATGCCCTTTCTTTCTCATTTCTCCAGCAACTCCCTTTTCCTTTGCTTCTAGTCTCTCAATATTATGTCTCTTTCTTTCGTTTCTTTGTTTGTTTCTTTGTTTCTTTCTTTCTTTCTTTCTTCCTAGCTTTGAATTTAACTTAGTGGCCTCAAGGGTGATATCTTTCAATTTGGAGTTATCTTCCAAATACACACACAGACAGATGATAGCTTACTGCTGCTGGGGAGATTATTAACTGCTCATACCACTTTATCACAGAATGTCTGACAATTGCTTGTAAAATTTATATTTTTTCTCCAGTTCTCCAACGATGTTTCTGTCATCATCACACACTTTCTCCTTTATTGGGCCCACAGGCAAAACCCAATTCTTAATTGTGAAATAAACAGTTCTCCAGCAGAAAGATCCCTCTTCTCTTTCACAGGAGCTTCCTAGCAAGGCTGTCTTCATGAGTATGTGACCAGTGAAGTCGTACAGGGACCCATGCTCGATTTACTGCTTTCTCGTCGTGATCTTAAAATTCTTAATAACTTTTTAACAAGGGGACTTCCATTTTCATTTTGTACCAGTCACTACAATTATATAGTCAGGCCTGCTTCCTCAGTAGTACTTGCTTCTTCTTTCTATTTACTAGGAACCCACGTAAAGTCAAAGGGGTCAAATAGGCCCCTTAGTGTGTGTTATTATCATAGAAGAGGACATAATAGACTCTCTCACCACTAGAAACTTTCCACCATCCCATTCACCTCCACTGAGAGAGTCTCCTCTGAGTCTCCTAGATCCCTTGGTGAATTTACTCCAATACATTCTTTTCCCCAGCCTTAGACGTCAACTTTTTTCTTCCTTGGATTCTTCATCTGAACTTGTCTCATCCCCTTCCACCTTTAGGTCACTCATCCTGATCAGGTGATTGGGGGTGACACAATTCCGTGATTCAATGACTGGGTGACTGATTTTGTATCTAAGAACCCCTGGATCTGAAGTCTGAGCTCAAATATACAGCACAGCCTGAAAAAGATAGTGACTAAAATGCTGTCTAACAGCAACAACCACCAAGAGATGGGCTGAAGGGAAAAGAAGGAAACAAACACTTTGATAGAAAGGGATTAAAGGATGATAAAAAAAAAAATCCACAGGGATCAAAAATAACTGGGTCTAAATAAGAGGCATATGTTCCTCATTTATGAAGATATATACAAACAAGTACGCAAAACTGAGTGAAAGGAGACAAAGAAAGTCTCCCCATGAGTGTAAAACTAATTGAAACATCAGCTGTCATCTGTTACTTAAGGAGCCATTGTGAAGGAAAAGTTGAGACGCGACTGGACAACAAACCTGACAAAAACTGGACCATGTCTTTCTGTTTTAAACATGCAAATACACACATATACACATGTACACATACAACAACAACAACAACACTCATGACAATATTATTCTATTCTACTCAGTTTATTCCATTAGCTACTCTTAGAGACCAGAGTCTTTATCTTTTTTTTTTTTTTTTTTAAGGGACTACCATTTAGCAGAGTATCTAGTACTTGGTGTGTGTTTTCAAAAATATTAGCTCTTTCTTTTTAGTACCTATGGGTTCTGTACTGACAATGACATTCAATGCAAATTCAATAAGATTTGAAGAGTAACGACCATGGACATACTGCTTGGACGCAAATTCCTGTTGTGCTGTTGCCATCTCTGTAGCCTTGGACACGTGTCTATAAACTTCTTTATGCCTCATTTGCTTTATCTATAGACAGGTGTTGTGAAGATGTGACAGGTTAATATACTTAGAGCACTTAGAGTGCCTGGTATGAAGCATTTAATAAATGTCAGCTATTACTATCGTTGTTGACTTTCCTCTCTGCCTTGTGAGAAAACAGAGCTGGACTCTGCAAAGTGTGTAGCGAGGCCCTGCTTTCTAGAGCTTCAGAGCCACGTTTCCTGCTCTAGGCAAGGACTGTAATTTTCCCAGGTTTCCACAGCATCCTCACTTCTTATGGCAGGAGCCAGGCTTGATTTGAACATACAGCTCAGTACCTTCTTCTCTTCCTTTCACCTTCCAAGCAAAAGTGATATATTCCATGCTTATTTTCTGAGGAGATTTATCAGGAAGAATGTTTCTGACCATTCACATCCAGAACAGACTACAGAAATATGACTGTGTTGTGTGGGTAATATCATTTCCAGATATTGATAAAGCTGGTACAGTGGTGAATGAGACAGCTAAGATGAGGATGATATATCCAGTGCATGAGTAAGAACAAAACATATTACACTTGAGGAAAACTTCTTTGGGAAATCAGTGGGACCAAGTGGTGGAAATACTAATGTAACCAATAGGACAATGACACCTGAAGAAAGGTAGTTACTTTTCTCTGCACATTTCTACAGCCCTTAAAAAGTAATAAAATCAAACCAATTACACAACAAAGTATTTAGAACATATTATTTATCTTAACCTGCTAACACAATGATGGACCTTGGCATTTTCCATTGCTTATAGCTTTTTTGTGGAAAGAATTCACTCCATTAGGCGACAGCTGTCCTTGATACCAAAATAACATTCAATCTCTCCTCTTTTTTTCAGATGCAAACCAGGGACATTTGTGACTTGCTTTCATAAGTGTCTAAAGCACTTAGATTTTTAATTCATTATTTTTTTAAAAACAATCGAGCTTGCCATTGGAGAATTCTTTGAATTTTCAAACAAAGCCCAATGCCACAGAAACCCTGCAGAGTCCCAGAAAAAAGCAACATTATATCCCAAAGAAAGCATTTGATTTCAGGAGTAGCCGTTATAACATTCAACAACATCCTTCACTGCCCCCAGTAGATGCACATAAGTGGACTCTTGCCAGATGAGATTGTCATGTTCTGAGACCTTCCAGTTCTCTCTCCACACAAGTATCAGGTGCTCAGACTACATTTACTGACCAGACTCAGAGAACTCGTAAAGAAGTTAAATTTCCAGAAGGAGAAGAAAAACAACCTCTGTGTTCCAACCTGGTTTTCTTAACCCCTTCTGTCTGAAGGAGCTATGTGAGAACACGTGGGAAATTATGACAGCAGAATCATCTAAGTCACCTTTGCTCCTAGACACTGTGCATTGTCAACAGTTGAATTGCCAATTGCTTAATCTAAGCATTTTGAATGCTTTTCACTGGTAAAAAGAATAATGATAATAGGTTAGAAGAATAGCTTCCTATCTTAACATTTCTTCAGATCACAGCTGCGGACTCTTTCATTATTTTTGGTGCAGCAGCCCATGAGCAGGAAAGGACAACAGAGATGTAACATGCAAAAAAGAATGTAGTTAACCCAAATGCACCGTGACACTAATGGAATACATATTAGATATGGTAATATTAAACTATTTGCATCAACTCTCCCTTGTTGCTGGCAATCACGCTGTGACAAGTGTCATCTTCAGCAAGAAGATAACCTTAAACATTCAATTTTGACATAAACATCTTTTACCAGCAATGAGAAATCCCAGAAAAACAAGAGCTTCTACATAGACCTCCTTTGTATTCACTGACCTAAGGTAAGGAGATGATAAAGCCTGACTAATTAATAAGGTGTTTTAAGCTAATACTCAGGAGTGCCTATCCTTCTGATTTCCATTGGTAAAATTTTTATTTTTTTCTCTGCTTGTGTTAAAATTTGAAGCTAGTAAGACTTTTGGTTGGCTGTAGGAGTTTTTTGGGGGAGGAGCAAAATTTCCCTCAATCTAACATGAGGATATGACATTTATTCTTAGTTTATTCAGAATGTGTAATAAAATGTTTGTGTAGGGTTTATGTCTAATTTGCACTATCTATTCTATTAGTATTTCAATGGTGTTCAAAGATTAAAAGGGTTTGATCTCCCTATCTGCATGGAGGAAGATGGGAATGGAGCCCTCCGAGGTTTAGCTAGCAGAGTATTTTTCAATTCTCTCTTGAGGTTTTCAAGGTGTCGAAAAATTTCCAGAATGTGTTCCCAAAGAGAATGTAGTCAGGACCAAAGAAAACAGTTGGAGGCAACTCACTGAATCCAAACAAGTCTAAATGGAAAAAAAAAGGAAAAGAAAGAAAGATGCCAGATGCAAAGCCAAATGTATCAGGAACCAAGAAGATTCAATGAGAGAAAAGATGTGAAGTAAAAGAAGGCAGGTGAGCCAAGTGAATTCTCTAATTTAGGATTCTGATCCTCACTCTGGCTTTTTTAGGGTACCTATGGCCCCTGAATTGGATGCATTGAAAGGCCAATTCCAAGTAAACGACATGATTGTCTTTCATATGTGGACTTTGTTATTTTTATAGAGGACCCAGACATCTCAGAGCACACTGCATTTGGAAGTAGTTTTCACCCCATGGTAAGTCTAGAGTAAAATAATATGGGTCCTCAAAGACAGAAACGGTACATAATTTCTGTAATGAGCGTATAATTCGTCAATAGATGTCCTGGTCTTTAAATCATTCTCTTGAAGTTTAAATTTGACCTATCTTTCTAATTTCCTCCATTCACTGGGTGGGAGAATATTGTGTGAGCACAAGGGATGAAGTTAAAGCGGAAAGATGTGAGGTGAAGATAAACATCTTCACTGTGATTAGGAAAGGGGGGATGATTTTTATGGAGAAAGAAGGCTTTGGGAGATTCACGAGGTTTGAGAAACAGGTTAGAAGATAGTTTGGTGGAAAATACTGCTTAACATATTTGAGAATGATAGATATTTATCAAAATACTTAGGAGAAAGGATGGAGATGTGGGAGAGAGGAGGGGAGCAAGATGAGATCCAAAAGAATAAACCTAGATATAGAGTCCACAAAAGAGCCAGTTGATGGTATTTTTAGGACTACCTGTCAAAAGGCCACCTTTGCCTTCCCTAAGTATTGATTGGATCCTGGGGCCTTGGTTTGCATAACATGAGACTGAAATTAGAATACGTGAGTTTTTTAAACTGGTGAGGCAACTTATTATCCATGAGCACTTAAGTAAGTTTCTTAAACTATTTTAATCTACAGAGTTACCTAGTGTAAGAGGGCCTACTACCTGGCTAATTTTTCTTGAAAGTTATTAGGTGGATCACTTGAGAAAGCATATGAAAGTATTCTAAAAATTGAAAGTGGGCTTTCGACAACCATGGAAAACTAAGAAGACAAGGGTGGAAATTCAGGTACTGGAAATGTATTTCTCTACCAAATATTTAGTATATAGCTTAGTTCACAAATGAAAAGGAAATTCTAAGTGGCAGAAATTAAGAGAGAAACCAAAACCAGAGCAATAAATAGAAACTGATACCACTTGCCCAAGTAGATTTCAGGTCAGGCATGTACCTGGAGTCCAGGGGTTGGGGACCAGAGACAATTGGATCTGTGTGAGGTTGGGGTGCTGAAAAGGAACTCTATGCATAAAACCTAGAGTTTTAAAGAGCTTCTCTATTTGTCTAAAGAGATATAGAAAAACTTTTCTTACCAACTCAGTAAAATAGAAGTAAAGCTTGCTATTTGTTCAAGGCCTTGAGGGGCAGGGAGAAGTGTCGCTTATGAGAAATTTAAAGCCACATCTGGATTGTGCCGAAGGTAGGTATAGAGGCTGAATTTATTCTACTAGGTTGGTACAGAAAACTTAAACCATGAAATTGGCATTAGAAGCTGATTCGAGGCTATCGAATGACTTGAAGTCTCTAATAAAAACACATCTGAAAGTACTCAAAAGTGTTTTATTCCCTGCCATCTTCCCCCCCGCCCACACACACACACATACATATAGAGTAATCAGGATCTCCAGGGAAAAAGAGGCTTGCAGAAGATGAGTTCACAAATTAAAAAATTACAAACCACACGAGGAAATGAATCACCATGAGGGAGTCAAGACATAAAAACGAATGAAAACTGGCTACCCAAGTTTTGAACATAATAAATTTGAGACTACATAGATTTTGAAAGAATTAAATAGAACTTCTGGAAATAAAAACAATAGAAATTAAAATATTTTAATGTTGAAAATGTATTTGTATGATGAGAGGTTACATATCAGACAGATGTTTTTATTTTATATAATAACGATAAATATTATGAGTATAAGGGATTTTATGTAATATATGCTAATGTCCACTATGAAGATCTATATTAAGTTCTGAAGATATCAAAACCAATTAAGATGCAGTCTCTGACCTTGTGGAACTCATATCAAGGGCAGACCACAATAGTGCAAAAGAAAAAAAAGCAACAAAATGTTATAGATGAACAGAGGACAATGTTGGTATAAAGGTGGGATTAGTCAAGTCTCCCTACTGGGGTTGGGGGGAGAACAGTCAGAAAAAGCTTTGTAGAGTTGGAAATGCTTGAACTGAGTCTTAAAAGATGGGCGAGTGTTTTCCCACAGAGAGGGAAAGCCTTTGTAAGTAAAAGGTGCATGGTAAAACTACACAGTATGCCTGGGCCACTGGGTGTGAAGGTGAAGGAAAGGGCAGAGAGTAGGCGGGGTAGATCATGAATAGCATATGATAATTTTTACATAAGAAAAGCACAGTGATATAGTAGTTAGAAACCTGAAGTCAGACTTCCTGGTTTAAATATTGGGTCTGCAATTTATTGGTAATGTAACCTGTTGCAAGTTACTTAATCTCTCTATATCTCAGTTTTTTCAATTGTAAAATAGGAAAGAATAATACAAAATCTTTAGAGGAGTATTGTGATAATTCAATGAAATTATGCACATCAACACTTTCTAGGCACAGTTTCTAGGCACAGTTTCTAGTATGTTTTAAGCACTTAATGAACATTAGCCCTTATTGTAATTACTATTCTTTTTAAGATAGAGAAGATTTTGAAAGAGAAGAAAGCAAACAGCAAAGTAATAAATATTACAGTATTTATTCAGTCAACGAATGTCTGAGACACTGTGTAAAGAAGAAGGGTTATTGTAATGAACAAGACAGACTCAGTTACTTCCCTCAAGAAACGTACATTCTATAGGGGAAGACAGTGAAAAATGCATTGTCTTAATTAGCATCACCTGGGAACTTGCTAGAAATGCCTTTCTCAGATTCTATTCAGATCTGCTTAGTTGAAAACTCTAGATGGGGCCCAGCAATCTGTGCCTTAATAAATAATCCGGATGAATTTGATATAAGCTAAAGTTTGAGAATCACAGCACTAGGCTTTTATTTCTTTAAGTTTAATGGAGAGAGCTTTTCATTGTAGTTGTAAGTACCCTAACAGCACCTGGAATGGAGCTATTGAAAATTACTTAGCTCCAGGTACTATTAGTATGCCTTCAGTTTTTAATGAGTTTTTCAGAGGACTAATTTAGGTTTAAAAAACCTCCTGGTTTTTTAAATTAAATCGTGGTAAAATCTTAAGAAAGAAATCAATAGTTAATTATAGTCTGTATGATTCTGTGGATTGTGCTCACTGTCCAACCACTTTATGCTACTTAAAGTACCTAAGTGGTCAATCATAAAGTACCTTCTAAAGAAGATAGATTCGGTTAATTGCTGGGCTTTTAATTTTGTGATTGAGCATATAAATTGGGACAATACTACTGTGGCCTTCCTTTTTGACCCTCTTCCTGACTGACATTCAACCTTTATCTTAAATATATGTTGAAGACATATTTAATGAAAATGTATTCCAAGGGATGCCAAATAATTAGCCTGCCCAGGGCTACTGCAGGTCTAGGTCAGGCCAGAGCAAATGGACAGTTTTATTTCACAGTTTGTTGAGAGATAGACAGGTGATATGTTCTTGGTCTGCCTCTGGGACACCCCACCTCAAAGGAAAGTCAAGCTGCTGACCTCACTAGGAGTCAACACAGCATCTTTGAGGTTGAATCTAACCTAGAGGTAATTTTCATGCCCTAAATTTGTTTGTGAGGTGGTCGGTTAGCATTTGGAGGAAGTTTTCATATGGATATCTTGTTATCTACGGTCATTAGGTAACCAGGTCAACCCATACTGTACCTATAGAATAGCATTAATAGTGCTGCTTTTAACTAGGCATAATCACTATTTATAAAGGACAAAGAGGAATGCATTTGTATGCCAAGAATACACACCTCTCCCTTAATGGTAGTGTCTCTAAAAGCAACATGTTACTCAGCATTGGGCTGGGGGAAGGGTGGAGAAAGAGAAGGGGAGATTCATTCCTTCAATAAGGGTACAGTGTTTTTTTAAACTTCTACATATCTATAGCGGAACAAAATAGTTGATATCAAATATAAGGAGGCTTCTCTTGGTGTTCTGCACTAGAGACTAAAGGCATTTTGATGGGCGGGCAGAAGTGGAGGGATAGATTGGATTCCAGGTCATTTTAAAGCCAAGAAGTAGGGGTGGGACTGGCTGTTTGGCAGCATTCGAATATGGTCCTAGAGTAAATTCCCAAGTAGAGACATTGACATTTTCTTTAGATAAAGAACAAGGATGTGATTGGAAAACCTTTGGTGTGTGTGGCCAAAATATTGAAACTAATATTCTAATGTAAATTCAGTAAGCATGCCTGGAGTTTGTTTTAGAATGAAACCACTATAAAAATGGTCCTGATGGTCTATGGCCATGCTACCCTGAACAAGCCCGATCCCATTCAATCTTCGGAAGCTAAGCAGGGTCAGGCCTGGTTAGTACTTGGATGGGAGACCACCTAGAAAGACCAGGTGCTGTAGGCCTAAAAAAAAGGGGGTGGGGGGAATCATAAGCTGACAAGTTCCTTGCAATCTGTGAGGTCAACGAAGGGTTGCCTTGTCTAAAAAAAAATGGTCCTGATGACATTTTGCCATGAGTAGTGGCGAGTCCATAGGTCCAAGGTTATCCTTGGTATTTGCCCAAGGTTAGATCACGTTGGGGAAAACAAGGGCAGGGGTTGGTTGGTTGTCCGAAAGCCAAGAAACACCTATGACACAGGTGGAAGTCATCAAGGTAGAAGGCACCTCAACTGATTTTCAGTTTAGGGAACTGGCTATTTTGGGAACAGATGTCAAAGATAATATGAAAAGATGAGAATGATTAGTTTTTAGGGTTCAAATGGTTAACCTATTGCCCTTTATACATACATAGTTTCTTATGAACTCTCAAAATGGTACAAATAGAGAAAACTGGAAGTAAAGAGAGGTTAAGTAACTTACCTGATGTCACGAAGTGGTAAGCTGGAGTTTGAACCCAGGCACTCTGATTCCAGGTGCTTTACTCTTTTTTTTTAAAATTAATTTAAAATTTTTTTCAATTACAGTTGACATACAATATTATATTAGTTTCAGGTGTACAAAATAGTGATTAGACATTTATATAACTTACAAAGTGATCACCCCAGTAAATCTAGTACCCATCTGACACCATACACAGTTATTACAGTATTATTGATTATATTCCCTATGCTGTACTTCACATCCCTGTGACTGTTTTTATAACTTACAATTTGTGCCTCTTAATCCCTTTCCCATTTCACTTATCCCCCAACCCCTTTTCATCTGGTTACCATCAAAATGCACTCTGTATTTATGAATTTCTGTTTTGTTAGTTCATTTTTTAAAGATTCCACACATAAGTGAAATCATATGGTATTTGCCTTTGATTTATTTCACTTAGCTTAATGCCCTCTAGGTCCATCCACATTGCTGCAAAAAGCAAGATTTCATTCTTTTTTATGTTTGAGTAATAGTCCATTATATAGATGTGCCACGACTTCTTTATCCATTTGTCTATTGATAGACACTTACAAAACCTCTATTCTTAATCAGCTAAATGTCCATAAACTCAATTGCCTGTTAGTCAGTCTCTGGATGTCTGTACAAAAGGACATACCAGCCTTTTGCTGTCTAACCTATCAAAGTTGGAGGAGCCTCTATTTTCTAAACTTCGCACTTAACTTCAGTTATTCTGCAATTTCAGATATGCATTCAGTGAGATTGAGGGGCTTTTGTTTTAATTTGGAAGTATTCCATTGGACTATTTCTCTTCTCACTAGTCTCCACTCGCTTTCCCCACCTCACTATCCCTTTATCATTTAAGGAGGATATTACAGTGGCTAAAAGATTTTAATTCCCAGATCTACTATATATTTGTACATGACCTTAAAGCAGAGAAATTCTCGGGTGATTCTGGTATCTACATTTGTAAATAGCAGTATCTATATCTGTAAATGGCAGGTAATGGTTATTGCCTAATGGCTTTTTAAAAAGCAATTTGTTTGTAAATGACTTCTGGCTTCTTGGATCAAATAATTAAATCAATTAAAACAGATATGAAATATTCTGATATAACACCAGTTATTATTGAGAAATAGAAGAATGTGCCTATAATAAGAACCGTGGAGATCAAAGGGCAAAGCATTCGATTGAGTGAAACTAATAAATTATTGGAAAACACTTTCACGTGGAAGAAAATGACATATATTTGAATGACAGTATATTACTAACTTTAAGAGAATAGAGAATTTCTCATATTGCAGCTCATTAAAATCATCTTTCAACCATTTTTATTGAGAAACAATAACTTACTACAATGTTTATTTAGAAATTGAAGTTCCTGGTGAAGAATAAGCACTTATTTCATTGATGGAGTTCTGGAAGTTTAAAAGCCTTTAGACTGAGGCTATGAAAACAGCCTACTGGCGTCTTCACAAATGAGATCAAGATGGGCCCAGGAGAATTACCACAAGAGCTGATGGTCCGAAGGGGAGGCTGACAATAGATCAGAACTACATAGTAGACATATATTATTTAAAACGTAAGTTTTATATAGTTTCATAAATTATAGGCTCTCTTCCCTAAGTACTAGAATCATATGGCTTTTAAATGTGACTCGTGACACTCTAACAACTGATGAAGAAAATTCCTCATTTCATATTCAGGCAGATTAAAAGAATCCAAGACTTGTGGCTACTCTATGGTTGTTCAAAGCCTTCCAACTACCTCCAAATACTTTATGCTCCCAAATTCCATATCTTATGTAATTGCTAGCTTCCTTAAGTCAGATGTTAGCAGCCAAATGTGTCAGATATAGGTTACAGGTATGTTAAATGATTTCTTTCTTCAGTACTTAGGGTGGCTAGATGGGGTCTGAGGGTAGTAATTTCTAGTTATGAGCAGCTTCAGAAGTTTACTCTAGTATAGTATTTTCTGTGTGTGCTGTGACATTTTTTTAAAAGTTGGGGAAGAATTGTCCTGAGTATTGTAGTGAGGTACTCTTATTATTAGGTCAGCTAATACTGATTTAGGACACATTTAGTACAGTGCTCAGCACGTAGGAAGTGAAATAGAAGTTTTTTAAAAAATACATATAGCTGAAGCTATTATTTGAAAACATTTACACTAAGGTATAAATGACTGATAAGTTCCATATGTTGTTAATCTAAATTCATTTCTAATTGGGGAAATCACAGCTTCTCTTTCTCTGCCTTGCAGACTAATCCCATGTGCTGTGAAATGCACAGAATCAATACTGTTTCTTAGCAGGAGGTCTCCTGTCACCTACACCTCTCTATCCTAACACCTTTCTAAGTGACTTCTTATCTCATGAGACTTGGTAAAAAATAGTCATTTTTGGAAGGAGAAGTGAATGTTGGCAAGAACCTAAAGGATATTCCAAACCTAAAGGAATTATATACCCTCAACTGCAGAGGATCACTTATGTACTAAGAATCATCACAGAACCATATAAACTCCAAGGTGCTTTGAGTTGTCCTCCCAGCATAGGCCATAGATTTACACAAGTGTTTGTTGCCTGACTAAGATATTAATCAACGAATAATCAAATTCTAGTTGATTCATACCAACTCCCATTAAGAAAGGGACAGAATAAAATAATTTCATCTTTGTACAGTGCTTAAGCCTAGCTAAAAAGTCAAGGATAATGTAGCAATTAAGCAATTATACCAGAACATCATAACGCGATATTTGAGAGGTGGGAAACGTAGTACAATCCTGTTTTGAAAGGCAAAGTTTTCAATCTATAGTCCCAAAATTGATGCCCAAAATTAGATCTCAAATCAATACTGAAATAACGATATAAGTTACATGGAGAAGTTTCAAGTATACTCCTAAATCCTCTGGGAATCATCCTTCCCCCGCCCCCATTTTTAGCACCTTCAGTTTTTTTTTTTTTTGCATATATATTATCTTTGGGAAAAAGTAATATCTATTGCAAAGAGTTTGCCTTTATATATGAATTCTGTGCACAGAGATTGACTGCTACTGGGTCACCCAGGAGGCTCTGGGAAGAGCTAGGTGGCACTGAAATTGATCATAGAAGACAGAATCATATTTTAAAAAGAATTCTCCATGCAATTCAGCTATACAGCAGAGGTTAGCCACTTTTCTTTTCAATGCTGGCTGCAAATATCACACTCCCCTTCAGGCTGTCAGTGCTCCTGGAAGAAGGTAAGAGAAGATGGAATAGAATAAAGGAACCGAGCCCTGTTGGAGGTTCGTGGGAAGACACAGTCCATCTGACATTACTTGCACTGCTATCTCATTTTCTAAACCCTCACAAATAAAACCTTACATCAATAAGCAATTTATAGACTTACGATGTGGCCACAGAAGTGATCTCATTTAACTACAATTCTAGCCCATTGGCCCTGCTAAGCAGCCCGGAGAAGGATTGTTAGGGCCTCATATATGGAGGGAGAGGAAGCGGGGTTGGGGGGACGGTGACAAAGCACAGCCAAGATCAAACTCAGCTACAAGTCTGGCCTTGAACTGGGCTTGGCATCCTTTCCACTGCAGCACGGCAGCTTCACTGAGTCTCTGCGGTTTTAGAGAGCCACTGCACGAGAAGGCAGACCGATGCTGTAGGCCATTCTGGGAGTCTTGGGAGAGAATCCAGAGTACCGTGCAGGCTGAGGAGTTTAGTTTTCTCGGCACCACTGAACGTGGATGAAATCATTGCTAAAAGGAAGTAAAGTCCCCTCTGGCTTGCTTCTGCTTTGCTTACAATCTTCTCCTTGTTATTCAGGAGTTAATTATGCAGTCTGCTGAGTGTCTCTGCTCCTAGGCCTTGTGCTACTTGCTCTCTCACCATTTGCCTGCCTGTTGTTTCTATCAACAGACAGAGGTCAGTGAGAGAAGGCATCCAATTTTAATCAGCCTCCTCTCTCACTTGTTAGCATCAATGGAAAAATCTTTACCGAATGTTTCATATTTGCCTATCAAGGATTTGGACATCTGGGGATTATTTATGGATTTCATTGCTCACTTTATTCCATTCACCACTACTGTGAATAGATGAGGTTTGCCTATATCCATAACACAGTTTCAAATTTGCAGAGGAGTCCTATGCTTTGAAGAACTGAACATGTTAGTTCACCATATCTATCCATGGCAAACAATTCCAGGTTACAGAATACAGAAGAAAGCAAGAAACGCTAGTATAGGGTTAGAGGGTAGGATGGGTGGAAAGTTTTAAACTATTGGAACGTCTCACTTTGAACCATAGAGCTATTTTGAAAATTTCTTATAAATTGGACTTATGAACATTTAGCTACATTTGAAATTCACCAGAGGAGCTGACAACTGAAGGCACATCCTTCTATGAGCTCTTTTGCAGGTGCAAAGTATTTTTGCAAGGAAATAATTCCTTCACCATTTGTCTTTTTTATGAATTTGAATTTGAATATATCAAGTTGTCTTAAATCACCTGTAGAGCTAAGTCTGCCAAGATGCTTTTCATTGACTATCTGGAAGATTAACCGACTTATTCTCTCATGGGAAGATTAGAAGCTATCTGGCTGATTCCATTTTCAAAGTTAGGAACTGTTTATTATAAATTGGACATAAGGTTTTTAATGAGCCACACCTGATTAGAGTTCTACAAGTTTTTAATACTCATTCTCTGTTTATAGCAGAAAAGGAAATGGATTAGTTCACATAGCCAGATTTAGAAGTTTCTGCTTTATATAAAGCTAAATCTATTGGTTATTATGTTCACGTATATTTGGGTAAGAAAGAACTATTTGTTTTTATTTCAAGTTTCTAAATCTAGTATCTTTGCAAATACTTTAATAATTTGCCTGCAGAATTTTCATTTAGACCTAAAAAGCTGGAATAAACTCATTTTCATGTATAAATTTAATATTCTTTTCTGCTGTTTATACCTCATCTTTGCTCTTTTATCCCTAGACAAAAGCTAGTGTTTTTAGCTCCCATTTTCCAGATGATGGCTCTGTCTTCGCTGTCATTTGTGCAGATGGCTTCAGAGTTCCAGCACAAACATATAGTGCCATGAAAAATAAGCCAAAGAAATTTTAAGTGTTTAAAGCATAGTAAAGCTGATTTTGCCTACAGTTTTACTTTCTCTTGGCCCACTGCCTGACATCCATTATGTATACTCTGAATATTCTAGCCCTGGACACAAAGGAAAGAGCTTGCTTTTAGACTGGTTTGTACTATTTACTGTCAGAGATGACAGCAATGAGAATAATAGCACTAAGCCTTTTTGCCAAGTCCCTTGGTTCATGACTATTCCTTGGCTTTGGTTTTTATTCTCATCTTTGCATCTAAGATGAGAAGTCATATCTGGGTTACATGCATAATCATTTTTAGAAGAGGAGCTGGAAGAGCTTTTCATTGTCCTTCAATCTTAAGAAAGCTAGGTATGTGCCTTTTAGAAAAGGAGAGCCATAGAAGCTGATTCTATCGGTGGGTGCTGCAGTTAACCACAAAATTGTTTGTTTCTAGCGTCAAACTACCAAGAGTGGTCTGTTAATATGTACACGAAGCCTTAAAAACCTCCTGTTCTACTGCAAGCATCTCCTGAGGTCACTTTGTTAAAGAATTTACTTTCATAATCAGTTTTCTAAGAATCAATATTTCTTTTCCTATTTCCCTCTGCTTGGACATAATGTGATTAGAACAAAAAGCTTTCATTCGTTGGGACTATCAGAATTGTTGCTAAAGGAAACACTGTCCGACAGTCCTCCCTCACATGTCAACTCCGCTTTTCTCCTTCCACTTGGACATCACAATGGTTATGAGAGCTGGGGACCCAACCAAGCAGGCTTGAAACAGGGATGCTAGGGAAAACAAATGTGTCCCCATCTTCTTGGAAGGGTGTCTAGAAAGGGCAACTTGTGCCAAGATCTTTGATGAGCCACACTTGCTGTATAGCCACATGCACTATCTCACTCATCTCTCTCTGGAGGCTGTCCCCAGAAGACAGTTGGCATTTTGCAGTAAGTGTGACCTATTCTGAAAAATCCAATGGAATATTTGGATTTATCTAAATTTAGTGAATAATGCTGAAATATGTAGGAGTTTTCCCTGCGTTAGGAAATGGAGGGCATTTTCTAAAGCTTTCCATCTTTAATTCCTCAACCAATGGGAAGGGATTAATCCCTGAAAATATTTGCATTGGATGACTGAGTAAGACAAATTGCTCATAGCCATCCAGGTTAGAAAGATTGGGATTTAACAAGACAATCAATCAGAGGCTGAACTGAACAGCTAAGGGGTTTCTGTCCCTTTCTAGAATAATTGGATATTTGAATGAGACACAAAGCAGAAAAATTATTGTTAGGTTTGTAAATGCAGGTAATAAAAGCTATAACAAAAATGTATGGCAGACCTCTCCCACCCTTAAACAGACACAAAAAATTTTTTGAGTAGATTTTGTGAATATATGTATGGTGAAATTTTTTTTAAAAACTGTGAAATATGCAATTAATTTGGGAAAAGATTAATGTCAGAATATTTTAAAGCTTTACTCCCTCACTCACAGCATAACTCAAAGATGCTTTCAATTATTTCCTTACCTTTAAGACTCAACCTCCTAATTGAAAAACAATCTGTGTTAGTCAATATGTATGAAATAATTACACTTGGGTCAGGTGTAGAGTTGGGTTGATTTGGACAGTTTTTAAAGAATCTCCTCCTTAGTCCTTATCTCTGTTCCCTGAAGAATTTCTATATCCATTCAGGCAAATCAGACAGTAGGAGCAGCAATAATCTATTTACAAAGGGGGCAAGAGAGCAGAGGGCTGAAGCCCCCAGGGCTGGTGTTCAATACTGTCGTTGTCATCCTGAGATTGGAGGGTTTGCCCCAGACCAGGTGAACAATGACCAGGAACACTGTGTGACTGATGACTGCTCTGTTTTAGGAGCTAATTGATATCCTTCAGTTCCTAGTGAATAATGTTCTTTCTAGCAGTGACAGTAATGTCATCAAGTGGAGAAATAAGTGGCCAGCTAATGAGGAAACAGGACATGGAGCTCCCCCCACCAGCCCTGGGTGCTCTACTGGGCCAAGCAGGAATACTTTTACATATGTGTACAATGCTTTGTAAAAATCTGTTTGAATTAGCACAACTAGGGAAAATGCTATCCAAATTTTGTTTTTTCTTTTTTTTCTTTTTTCTTTTTTTTTTTTATGCATGTAAATTTGTAGCCAAAAAGCTGGGAGAACAGTAAATACCCAACAGATGAATGGTTAAACAAATTGTACTGTATCTATACAATGGAAATCTACTTCAAAAATGAATTAACTAATACAGGCAACATGAATAAATCTCAAAATCATGCTGAATGAAAGAAGCCAGATATCAAAAAAAAAAGAGTGAATATTGTGTGGTCACATTTACGTGAAGCTGTAGGAAAGACTTCGGTCATTTCATATTGAAGAAAAAAGTTACCCATTTTATTTCAATAGTTACATGTTCCCCTAACTAAGCCTTTTATAACTTAGTTCAGGGAACAATGCTATGTTTGAATTTTCATTAGCCACAGAAAAGTGGATTTGTGATAAATGCATAGTTGGAAAGTTCTCGTTGTAAGGGTTATTTTTTTCAAAAGGATCTTGTGCAAATCAACATCAAAGAATCGTTTTAATGAGATTGGAACAGATTAAGTACTGGTACAGCTATGAATGAGCTTTATTGGTAATTCAAACTTGGTTGTTGATTAATAATTTTTGCATTTCTGGCAGAAACCTCTTTGGCATCTGATAGGACTTTAGACCTCAACTCTCTCCCCCTACCCATGAACTTTGATCTTTTTGATTAATATAAATGTGTTCAGGCTTCTGCAAATCATAAATGAGGTGCACCAAGAACAATGAATCTCCTTGGTATCTATGGCCCTCGGGGATCTGAGTCCTGGCCCTCATTCTCATCATTTTCTCATAGGTACCATGTCCCAGCCACATGAGGCTTTGTGTCATTCTCTGTACACATCACACTCTCTTCAATCTCTCACCTGTCTCCCACTCTCCACTACTATTTTCCTTTCTATAACATCTAATTTTCCCCTTTCTTCTTTTTCTGGCTGGCTCCTACTTGGTCTTCAATACTCAGGTCAGGTATCCATTCTTCTTCCTAAGTCAGTTACTTGTGCCCTTCCTGGTTTCCTATGGCCTTCTCTATTTTAGCATAAATACATTGCACTGAGATGATCTATTTAAGTATCACCTTCTTTAATTAGATCTTAAGTAATTTGATGACTTATGGTGTATACTCAATAAATGTTGCTTGAATTGAATAGAATAAATGCACAGTACAGTTTGCTAAATAGAAATTAGTTGTGGCTATCAACTTAGCAATGTAGTGGCTAAGAGCAAATCTGAACTCTGCCACTTACTAGTCATGTGACTTTGGGCAGCTTACTGTCCATCAAAAGGCAATAATAATACTTCACAGTCTGGTTGAGAGGCTTAAATGAGATAACACATCTCAGAATAAATGAAATAAATGTTAATCATCATTATCAGTGCCCAAAACAAGGTAGGTTCTCAGTAAATACTTGCTAAATTGTATTTTACAATTTTAACAAGTTATATCTCATTGACTAGTATTGTTTCCTATGTGTCTTGTTCTACATACAACTTAAAAATAAAAAGCAACATTTTTAAATTTAAAAAAAATTAAATTAAAACTTTGTTGTAGGAAGTGGCCAAAGAGCTGGAGAAACTACTATAGGTAGATTCAGGAATATATTTGTAGAACCTAGCTCTGAGGATAAAATAAATCAAAGTTCTCCTCAGCCACTCTTTTAGCCCATGGTAAGTGATGATTCATACTAGGTAAGTAATAAAGAACACGAATTTAATTTATTCTGACATCCAGAATACATTTGATAAAGTTTTCAAATTGCTGTCCTCTGGAGAATGAAGAAAGGAAAATGCAAGTACCTGGTTGGAACCATGCATCTCATCACACCCCACGCTCCCTTGCAATGTGGTGTGTTGGAAACAGCCAACATTTAGAGCCAAAGGACCTGCATTTGAACTCCAGAGATTCAACCTTCTGCTAACAGTCTATGTAAACTTGGGAAAGATATTTGACCTCTTGGACCTACATATGTGGACATATACTACAAAACACTGGAACTCTGGGCATTATTTTTACTAGGCATTCTGGTAAGTTCTTCATCTTTGCATTTCCTAGCACATGAGAAGTTTCCAACAAATACTTGTGGGATATATGACATTAAATGAATAAAGAATGAATGACCGGAGTCATTGTGGTTTAATAAGAATAATATGGGCTTCGGAATCAAGAAGGCCTGAATTCTAACCATAACTATGTGGCTCACTGAACTTTTGTCTCACCTATAATATGAAGTTAATAAATACATACATCATAGGGTTGCTTGAGAATTAAATAATATACATACATGTACATTGCCAATATAAAGTGCCGATATAATGCCTGCCACTCAATAGGCACAACAAACTGTATCTTTTTTGTTCCTAATTATTAGCTAGAGGGTTGGTATAGACATTAACTGAATAATTAAGAAAAAATGAATCATCTGAACATGAATTAATTCTAATATTTTACATTGGTATAGTCCTCCACAGTTTTCAAAGCTCTTCAAAACATTTTATATCATCTGATGCTACTGATACTTTCAGAGCTGACATTTTTGCTGATGAGAAAACCAAATCAGAGGTTATAGCTTATCCAAGGCCAAACATCTAGAAAGTGACTGATCCAGAACTATATGCTGGGCCTAATCATTTCTTCTCCAGCATTCTTTCCAGCACAATAGCAGCCTCTGTAAGTCAAAGCTGGGTATCATTAACATTTGTAATGATTCTGATGTTAGCCAAAAAGATTGTATATTAGATAAGGAACATTAGAACATTTTTAAGTGGATCATACTTACCCAAAGATATTAGGAATTCTATTATTATTATCATTATTAACTTAAGTGCTGCATTAGTCATCTATTTTCCAGTGTTAAGAGAAAATTTTTTAATTTACTCTACAAATATTTGAGCACCCATGCTGAAAGCAATAAACAATGTACCGTAATTAATACTGGGAAGCCCAGAATCTCATTTTAAATTACCCCATTTGTCATTCCTTCCTACCATTTTCTTTTGGGTATGTCATAGGGAACTATGTATCCTGTAATCCTATATATTCATTATTTAACCTTACCCAGAAACTTCTGAAGTGGTTAAGACAGTAAGTAGCAGTCCAATGACCTGTACTTCTGAGATGTTCAGAGACATGCACATTCCACATTTCATTACCCCCTAAGCTAATCAAATATGTACACTCCATATTTTCCTTACCAGCATTCCAGGAATAGAGAGTTTAGAAACAATGATGATATGTATTGTTTACTTCCTATATTCCAGTGGAGCCAAGAACTCCACGTTATCACCTCTAATCCAGGTGAAATTCTGACCACAGGTTAGTCTAGAAGTGAGAGTATAGTTTTTCCAGTTTGAATCATCTATGGAGACTGTGGAGGTTCTTGCATTCTTTAATTGGTTTTTTGTTTCCACATCACTCTAAATGTATATTTCATTATAGATGGCAACACGTATTATTGATTGGGGATCAGTTTTTGAGTTTCAAGATGCTATGTGAAGATACTGAAATGAATATCTTATTCCCATCTAGCCCCAGTATAAAATTTAAGAACTAAGAACACATTATTTGCTTTTTGTTAGAGACATTCAGCTTATGCGGTTAACCACAGTGTTTACTAAAAGAGGCAGAATGATGAATTTTAATTAGTTATTTAAAAAATCTATTTTTAAATATTTATTAATTCATTATTTTAAAATTTAAGACTTTCTTTCAAAATTGATTGCAAACATTTTATAATTGTAATTTTTTTACTTCGTTATACAATTTTAAAACATTTTTCTCTTATTGTTCAAATAAAAATTGTGTGTTTTTAGAAGCTATGTTTAATTTACTGTAAAATCATTAAACTCTTTAATGAAATAATGCTTTAAAAAGGCATAGCAGGTTTTCCGTTTATTATGTAAATGATATCTTTTTACATATTTTTCCTATGTTAAAAAAGAATATATTAATCCAATCAAATAAAGTTGTCAGTCTTTTTTAGGAGCTGATAATCAGTTGTTTAACAATCTTTTAGAACTTAAGTCCTGAATGTTTTAACATCAGACTGTGAAATAAGGCAGAATTCAAAGGTATTTTATGTTCTTCATGATAATCTAGAATTTTTATTTGATTCCAGGTAACTTTGGACAATAGACATGATGGGATTCTTTTTTTTGTAATTAACAACTTATAACAAATGATTTTGTAAATAACAATTTAATTACATCATTGAAATAAATAAAATATAGTGTGGGCTTAATACATTGTAAATATTACGGAAGTACTACTTTGCTATAGTAATTTAATGACTGAAGCTACATTGAATAACAATCTTACTAGTACTTGTGTACAAAGTATTATACAGATTACTAATGAAGATATTGCAGCGGTTGCAAGGATGTTACCAGCTCAACGAACATCTAACAATACAATATTCTTCTAAGAGGAAAAGTAATAATGTTAGATTTACAGACAATGAAGAGTTATGTTTTCCACTTGAAACATTGGAAGTAAGAATCCAGATAGTCCAGTATCTTGATTTATATTATTACAAGAAAAGGCTTCCTTTCTTGGGGACTTCAAACCCCAGCAGGCCTAGCACACTAAGTTTATGTGAAGATAGCTTTTAGAATGCCACAGCCATGTAAAGAAACTCTTCTAGCTGAAAATTACTGATTTATAGGCCACTGCTGAAACATCTGACTTTTTTTAAAACCTATTTACATACATTCAGCCCAAATCAGTAGGTAAAATGTTTTGTATATATTACAACAGACATTGTTAACATTTCATCAGAAGGCCAGTGCAAGACAATTGTTAATAGCCATTGCCCAGCATTTAGGAGATTTTAACATATCATACAAATATACAGTTAGATTGTGAGAAATCTAATTTTGTGCATGATATTGGTGGTCTCTTTTACAGATGTGGAATGGCAGAAGTTAATCAACAGGCCAATAACTAGGATAATACTCATCCAGGGCCTGACTCTCATCTGGCAGTTGGCCCTATTTCCTGCAGTGTGAGTTTAGGAGGCCAAAATTCCTCGACACTTAAATGCCAGATAGACTTGACTCAAAGTGATGGGGAGACTTGGGAATCATCTCAAATGTAGACATATGTCTGCAGCTTCTCCCAGATCCATGTGTCTTTTACATATATTTCATATGTAATGGAAGATTAGAGGTTCTTGGAAACTTCCCTCTTTGTCAAAATAAAACTGTGGGTCTAGGACTGACATGTTTATCATTACTCTGAAGAAATTGAGCAGGTTGGAAATTTGGCCCTTTCTGAAGACATATGTGATGGTGAAATGAATGTCAGGACAAATATATTACCCTCAGAAGAAAGTAGATAATTTTGGAGTGAAACTTCATAAAACTTACTGAAATCTAAGTTATATTTAAATTAATGGTCTAATTAAGGAATCATACTAATAAGTGGTAATTAATGAGTATATTCACGGGGAGAACATTTGAGTAATGGGTTAAGAAATGTTAAAAGTGTCAAAGTGAATCAAACTAATTTAAATGTTGTAAAATGTAGTGTAACATATACATAATATTTCACAGATATTTCTTAGAATATCAATAAGCACCAAGTCTAGTGCTATCAGCCCCATGGTCCCTTAATTTATTATATATGATTTAGATCCTGAAAGCACAATACACTATAAAATCTACATTGCATACACACAAATACAGTTTCAAATATGAATCCTGGAGTTTTTCTACCAATAACTAGAACTTCATCTTCACCAGGTCTTCATAGCTATAAGAAGAAAGTTGGTACTGCCTGGAGAGCTCTGGGACATGTGGATTAATAGTCAAAATAATGCGGGACAAGAGTGGCCTTTCTTAAATGGAAACTAGGTTGTGGTGAGTTGTTGTTGTTGTTGTTGTTTTAAATAAATAATCTCTTCTCCTTTTTCTGAAGAGATCTTATTAATCCTCTAGCACCCTAAGCCCTCATCTGCATACCACAGAGAGGTAAAGTAAGAGATCCAGCAGGTGGATTCCAGCTGTATAGACAAATGATTAAAAGTATCCCAGCTTGGTCCACAGGCTACATTCAGCCTTAGAACATATGCTGCAAGAAGACCCCAATAGGCTGTGTAAGTATTTAACACCTAAAAATCACCAGAAAAACTAGCTCTCCACTTCATTTCATGTAATGCAGGCCTCTGGATCCTGCAGGAGCCATGTTCTATCTGCATAAGGAGAAGATTTTAAGTAAAGTTTGTTAGAGCCAAATAGTTTCTTAAGCAACATCAATGCTTACTAGGAAAGGGCCTAATTCAGAGCACCCATGGCACCATTAAGGAGTAAGAGACTAGGGTGTAAGAGGAAAGAAAGCCATGCTCATTGTCATGCTTTAGCAGATCTTAATAACCAGGAGCAGAGGTGAGGTCTATTCCTTAGCTCAAACCTATCCAGACAAAGCTGGTGATGGGTTGTCCCCAGGGGGATCTGAGTGAAGCACAGAGGCAGCCATATGTCATCCAGGCTTCAATCACAAGTGTGTCAGCTCCTCACTGCCCTTTTCTGTCTGATAGGCCTCCTTAGCCACATGGGCCAGACCTGGTCATCCTATTTCCACAGGCGGTGTATACTGCTCCTTAAACTAGGATCACACTGCCTACAAATATAACTGAAAAATGTTACCACTGAAGGTCTTTTAGAATCACTTTCCTATAAGGACTTATAGTTCCATGGGCTCGATTGATATTAGGTGCTCAGAAGCCAAAACACTCTCATTTCCTGACATTTACACTGTAAATACAGACCTTCACTTAAATGTTCATTACTGATTTTTCCTTGCTAAACATTGGTCTTGTGGAATACCTAAAGGTCGATTTCGTAACACTTGTCCCAATCTCTTAAAGGTGGGTGGGGGTGGGGGGGATTCTGAATGTTTATGGTCAGTATTTTTATCAACAAGATTTTGGATGAACTCAATTTTAGAAACTGAATTCATGTACAAGAGTGCAGCAAGTGGTACAGTTTACACTTGGTCACAGTTTTCTCACTTTATGACATTACTGTAACAGTTACAGAATAGAAATACGCACATACACACATTTATATTCACACTCACAGTATAATTTTACTGATCCAGACAATATTTCTTTTCAATTAAGAAAAAAATGAAGACTGTTGTTTGGCCACCCAGGCATGAAATCTACTTAAACCTGGAATATAGAAATACAATACTCTTCAAGTAAACAGCAATTGCACAGTGATAACAATATACATTAAGATTGACACATGCTGTCTTAAGAGGTCCAGTAATAGCTAAAGACTAAAGAAAGTCAGAGATGTCAGTCAAAAAAGTCAATATGCTTTCTCTCTTTTATTCTAATTGCAATCCATCACCCAAGAGAACAGCTATAGTCCAGAAGATAATAAATGTCCTCATATGAAAATGCAGAGCTAATAAATTTTTAAGTGTCAATGAATTCTGCTCAATACTTTGAATAGTCTTCAAATTCTTCTTGTTGTATTAACAGAAAAATAAACCTTTACGGTTATTTCCAATGTCAAATTTAAATAGAGATGTTTGAAAAAATATTAAGGTTTCTAAAGTTATATCATGGGCAATACTTTTTTAAAAAGTGGTCTCATTGGCATATGTCCACTGCTTATATTCATTGTTTTCATAAAATTCTACTTTTCAGTTTTACTGAACTAGACAAATATAAACAACACATAGTAAACACTGATACACATTTTACGGGACACAATACATTCTATAAAACAGCTCTACTTCAGTACTATAACTGATGTGAAAATGGACATCTCTGATACTGATGGATAAACACATTTCACATTATAATGAAAGTTGTGGTTACAAAGGCATTACTCACTTGATGGCATTTTTCTATTGGTACTTAGACTTAAAATTATGTAGCCAAAGGTTTCCCTCCTATTTCGTTGAGACTTTGAAGGACCTTCCAGTCACTTAAGCAAAAAGCTTTCTTCACTGTAAACCCCTGGAGAACTGAGTTTGAGAACCTACACTATTGAAGTGTTAGAGAACAGACAACTGATCATGGTGACAATCGCTTTTTCAGTGCGC
Organism: Pteropus alecto; assembly: GCF_000325575.1. Classification (NCBI taxonomy): domain Eukaryota; kingdom Metazoa; phylum Chordata; class Mammalia; order Chiroptera; family Pteropodidae; genus Pteropus; species Pteropus alecto. Next base: position 10,566,424 of record NW_006494614.1, on the reverse strand, counting down.
ATAGTAAACTTAAAAAATATAACCGATGATATGAAAGACTCTTCTAGATTTTGAGCTTTAAAAAAAAAAAAAATGAACTTCTTTTCCTGTGCTGCTAGGGAGGCGTCAGGCTCACACAGCCTCGGCAGACGTGTCTGTGGACACAGACATGGTCACCTTGGCGATCTTGACCGTGCTCTTGATGCAGCTCTCTGCAGCCCTGTGAACACTGGCTGCATTGTTTGCATGTTTGTGCAGGCAGTCCGAATCCCCCATGCTGTTATCAAGAGGCTGCGCGGTGCCTTCACACGAGGGGAACATACTCCGGAAAGCATGTCTCAGGTCCTTGCTCCTCAAAGCATAGATGATGGGGTTCACGGTGGAATTTAGGAGGCAGAGCATACTGCAGAATGCAAACACTGTCTTAATGAGCTTGTTCATCTTCCCAAAGACGTCATACACCATGATCGCAAGCAGAGGGCCCCAGCAGATAATTAAAACCACAAGGATCAGGACCAGGGTCTTGGCCAGCCTAATGTCCATGCGGGCTTGATCTGGCCGAGTCACCTGTACCTTGCCGTCCTCTGATGTGTGGATGATGATGCTCTTCTGGGTGCCGCGCTGAATCATGCGGACCGCGTGGCTGTGAGCCTTCCAGAGAATGTACATGTAGGCGTACACGATAAACAGCAGCAGCACACTGGTGACCCCGATCCAGAACATCAGGTAGGTTTCGTCAATGAGTGGGAAAATATCTGAGCAAACGGATTGCAGCTTCTTGCAGTTCCAGCCCAGGAGAGGCAGCACAGCGATCACGATCGCTATGGTCCACATCAGGCAAAATGCTACCACGGCCTTGGGCCTAGTGACGATTCTCTTATAGGCCAGGGGCCTGTGAATAGATATGTATCTGTCGATGGCTGTGAGGAACAGGCTGCCCACCGAGGCCGTGAAGGAGGCCGTGACACCGCCCAATTTGAACAGAAACACATTGGGGCTATCTTTGCGGTGGAACACGTGGAAGTCAACGAAGCTGTAGACAAAAATGACACTCCCCAGGAGGTCTGCCACTGCCAGGCTGCCGATGAAGTGGTAAGAAGGCCTGCAGCGGAGACTGCGGGAGTGGAGGATGACACACAGCACCAGCAGGTTTTCCAGGACCGTGAAGGTGCCCAGTGTGAGGGACAGCACGGCGATGGCCAGTTGCTGGCTGGGGTTCAGAATCATGAAGCACTCCATGTCCATGAAGTTCTCCCCACACTGAATGTTCTCTCCATTTTCTTTGTAGGATGAAAGAGACTTATTGTAAAATTCAGTCATGTTCACTTGGTCTGCTGGGACCAGCTGGGGGTTGTCTCCTGCAGTCATCTTTTCTTGGAAAGGACTTCCCCTAAAGGAAGTCAGAGGAAATTTCTGTGGGAAGTACCCTAATTTGGATGCCATGTCGCCTTTGATATCTTCGTACTGAATGTCATTTGAGCCCACATACAGGAGGTCTGTGGTGATGGTGCGGAAGGTCGTATCTGCAAGGCCATCTAGGATCGACTTCATAACCTCCGTCTTCGATTAGGCCAAACTCAAAATGACTGAGAAAGAGACCCGCAGCAGGGAATCCTAACAGAGGGAAAACAAATAAGCTGAATGGTGAGAAAACTAGGAGAATTTAAAAAATAACAATACAATGTAATGAGTACCATCATGTTATTTCATTCCTGTCTCTGAACACAGGTAAAATCCTTGTAATATGCAGTCAACAAAATGAGTTAGTTGCTTAGTTAAAGAAAAGGCAGCTGAAAGTTTGTGATGTGGCACGTACCAGAAACACATTTCTTTCCTTATTTAAGCTCTTCAGATATGTCACTGTATGAATCCTGTATGGACCTCTAGGGTCCATTAGTCAAGTGAAGAATGTATCTTGGGTATAGTGTGCATTTCACAGTCATGTCAGGAAGTGTTTACCACCTGGCTTCTACTGTCACACACATACTGGTGGGGGACAGGGGAAGCAACATGTCACACAATCTCTGCTCTTGAAGACATTATCACCTTGTCACACAGGTAAGACTGAACTTGCAAGACAACCAAAGAACAAGAAAGTGTGGAGTCAGGGATTGAGTCGTGCAGCCTCTGTATTGACTGTATAGGGGGTTGGAAGAGACTGCAGAGAACCAGAAGAAGCATGTGGCCATGGTGGGAAAATCCAGCTTCCAGTCCTGGCTCCATCAGGCAAATTTCCTCACCAAGAGGAAACATTTGGACTGAGCCATGGCTGAGATGAACTTCTAAAATGTCTACACCAACCAAGAAAAATGTCATGTCATGAAGGACAAACTTGCACTGAGGCTCATGGAAAGACCAAGATCTTTATCACTGGAAAGGAGTGATGACAGACAGTACTTCTTGGCAGCGTCCCCATCAGTGGTGTGGTGACACAAGCATGCTGGAAGACAGGAGACAGACCTCATCATCTATGTGGATGGCACTGGAAATAAGGACGACTGAGAGGAGAGGCCAAATTGTAAGAGCTCTTCAATTATAAGCTAAGCAATTTTGTTTTGTTTCAAAATCAACAGCCAGAAAATTTTACTGTTTGTAAATGTTTGTTTATAATGTGGCCATTGGGGTCTTTAGCTCATAAAAAATATTATAAGTGCTGAGTGATATCTATAATAATTAAAATAATTATATAATTATTTAATATAATAACTAAATAATAAAACCAATATTTTATTTATGGTCTTTTTGTTGTTTCTAAAAATATTATACTGTACTACAAGGAAAAAAAAGATAGTCATTATCTTGGAACAAATTTAAACATGCTAAATATAGACATCCTACCTATCTGAATTAATAATTCATTTATTTGTCCATTCAACAAATTATGGAGCACCCACTATGTTCCAGGCACTGTACTAGGCACCAGGGGCACAACTGCATCAAGAAAGAGTTCTTGACCACATGAAGTACGGTGTAGCAGAGACAGGCAGCTGACCCCATAATTATGAGAAAGTGTGGTGACAGCTACAATTGGGGACATATAGGATGCTGTGACAGCAGCCAATCTATGGGGTTAAAGGTAGCTTCCCCATGATGTTTATGCCAAGAGTATGTAGAATTAGTGTGGATGGAGACAGGGCATCTTATCATTTAATCCTGAGTTAATATATTTATTACCATAACTAGAACGGGATTTCTACTTTGTCTATTTTTTTATGATTTTTTTTATGATTTCTATATTGTCTATTTTTCTTATATGATTCACCAGCTGACAACATGATAGCAGATGAGGAAGAGAGCTGAACTCTTAGAAATAGTCACATAAACCTAATAGGTGACAGTTGAATTTTATTAACTGGTATATAAAAGCAGTAATTTAATAATATTTACTGGCCTTTTCTTAAAATTTGAGGAGAGAAAGGTAATTAATTCAATGGATATTTCACTCGAAAACCAAAGCTCGAGGCCAACAATTTACAAGCTGCTACCTAGAGCCAGTCCAACCCATCTTCTCTCAAGTAACTAACTCTTCCTTCATACTTCCCAATTGAAAACTAATTTATTTGAAATTTATATTATTCATATTATTACATTCAAACTATTCAAAATTCAAAAGATAAAAAAGGTACAGGAGAGTCAATCTCTCTCATTCTGATGTCCCAGCCAACTAGCTTTCCTGCTCAGAAGCAAAAAGTTTCTTATTGTGCCTTCCAGAAGTGTTCCATGAATATTCAAGTAAATACGTATATTCATTCCCCCTTTACTTTCTTTTTAAACACAGTGTTCTGTACCTTGCTTTTCCACTTAAAAGACAATTCCACGGTAGTCCACAAAGCCTCCCTCCATTTGGCAGCTGCCTTAAGTAGCCTTCAGATGAATGTGACCAGCCTCCTACTGATGGAGGTTTAGGTTGTTTATCATCTCCTGCTGTTACCAATAATGCTGCAATGAATTACCTTCAGTCATTACAGTTTTCACATTTCTCATGTTATTGTGAATAATCTTTCTATTCGTCCAAGCTCATACTTTGGACTTACCCCAGAACGCCTCCTCCTTCTTGGCCTCTATAATCAGATAGACAACTAAGTCTTGCTGATTTTCCCTTTTTAAGCACTTACGGAGAGCTTATGATGTGCATGTGGCATTCTTATATGTATCAAATTGTTTATTTTCACGTTGGTCGTGTGAGGTGAGTGCTGCTATTAGCTCCATTTTATAGACAAAAGTCACAAAGAGGGTAAGTGATTTGCCATTCACGCAGCTAGTAGGTAGCAGAGCCAGAATGAACACAGATGTTCTAGTTCTAGAGCAGTGTTGGCCAATGAAAATGTAATGCGAGCCACATGTGCAATTTTAGTTCTGTCTCTAGGTAAAAAGGAAAATGTAAAAGGAGAAATTAATTTTAATAGCATATTTTATTTAACTCACTGTTTCCAAAATATCATCATTTCAACATGTGGAACTAGCCACATTTCAAGTGCTTAACAGGCACATGTGGCAAGTAGCTGCCATATTGGACACTACGGGTCTGGAGCTGCTTTTATCCTTTATGAGACACCATCTCTCTAACCTAAGACAGGGATGTTCCTATCTCCTTCTTTTCCCCACTGATTCCAACCAGTCAAGGCGCTAGCAACGGAGGGAACACCGAATTAGAAATTAGCAGACCAAGATTAGCGTTAGACCCGTGTTAGTCTTTCAAAATCTCAGTATTTCATCTGTAAAATGGGAAGGCAGAGGAAGAGGAAGAAGATCTCTAAATCATAGAATTATTCTGAAAATTAAATATTTAAAAAAGCGCTTAACATAGTGCCTGGCACAAAATTGACCTCTTAATAAATATTATTATCATTTCTTAGTACTATGGCTCTTTGCCATATATTATCAATTATGTATCAAGATAATTCATTGCCTTAATTACATTATAGGCATTACATTACATTATTTGATTTTTATTTCTGTCTCAGCACTTAAAGCATGATGCAAATAGAAGATATACACATGGTTAAGGGAGGAGGAATGTCATTTGTTATATTGCAGGCATTTGAGAGACTACATATATTCTATCATTAAATCGTCATTACAACTCTATCAGGTGCTTATTTATAATTCCCATTTCACAGACAAGGAAATAGAGGCCATTAGATATAAATTGTCTAGAATATGAAAAGTTTGTAGCTGAACTGATGTCTCTCAGACTTCGGAGTTTCTGCCTTTGGACTTTATGTACTGTTTTAAGTATTAACAGTAACTAGGATAGAGCCATTTTGTATTGTATATCCAAGTCTTCTAGCTTCTTACAAACACAAATTGAAGCATTTTGTCAATACATAGTAATTAAGACTACCTCCTACTAAATCACTATTTCCTATCCCAGCCCCTCAAGGTGGATCTGCCTACTGGCATGCCCTCAAGGACTTAAATTTTAGTATTTGGAAGAGCTATGAAGTGGAAAAAATAAAAAGGACCACAGACTATTTCCATAATGCAAAACTCATGTGCCTATGATTTACTCTACATTACGATCACCACATACATGATCATAATTTCCCATCTTAATGCAATCAAGAATTTTCATTAAAATAAACTAGCTTGTTAAAATCTGAGCCAGAGCATGATGTGGTTATGAGATATAAAGTAATTTCTGTCCAGTATAAGCCAACTTTAATTAAAGAATACAGTTAAAAAATATACATGGATTTTGTGCAGTTCAAGGATGTCAGTAATGTCCAAGTACCACAGTGCACAAGCTATTTTAAGTTAATGGGATCATGGCAGGGAAACCGTTCTCTGCATTTCAGTAATTCTTGCCTTTATTTCTACATTTGGATTATTACGGTAATTTCCACCTGCTTATTTTTTTTTATCGAGAGTTTTCTCTGAGAGTTCATTAGTAATATAGTTTAAGCTTTGGGGGATACAGCTACCATTAATTTTGTTTTTGTTTGCTACTGGGAAAATCATAATTGGAAATTTCTAGCAAGATGCGTAGATATACCTATTAAAGAAGCAGTTGGTTTTTATTACAGTTATAGTAAAAGAATGATTGAATGACATTTAAGGGGATTTTCCTAGAATTCTGCTTTCATATAACAAACATTCTAATAATTTAAGCTATAAATCATGCCTTCTTAATAACAATAAAAATATTTTAATGTGTTGCGTACCTGTTCTTTTTGTCTCTCTATATGCATACCTGCCTGTCTACCACCCCCAAACTTATACATCAGCTAGCAAGCTATGGTATCATCAAAGAAATTTAATGGATATGGAACCAACATGGAGTTTTTTTAAAGTCTACCCAGCGTCTATATATTTGTTTCTATAACCATTAAGGGTATAAAACATCTGTATTCTGATTACGGTGAGCATTGAGAAAATCTTCAAAACAAGACTTCAAATAGCAGCTTTTCTAGATCGGTATAATTTAATAGCAGGTTATTTTAGTCTTCATTGCCCAGCTGGAGACCTTTGTTTTAGAGAGACATTTCAATAATTTAGATATTAATCACTGTTCTATCTGGAATAAAAATTCTTGCAATTCTGGCCTGTACAGTATCTCTGGGGGAACAGACAGTAGGCAGTATTTGATTCCTGCAGGTTGCCCTGTCCAAGAAGGCAGAAAACCCCCTGGAAGCGTCAGTCACAGACTGTATCAGCCGACAAGGCAGGCTCTTTCTCTAATATCCTAAGTTTATAAATGCTTTAACGAGAAATGTCGAACTCATAGTTTCCAAATTGATAGGAGTTCAGAGTAGCAAATGCCAGAGTCCCAGGCCCTGCCTTAACCCTGTTTTTTCCCTACTTTCTTTGTCAGTTCTATGTTGTTCTGCTTGGCTCACCTCATAGAAGCACTTTGTGGATGGTCCAAAAGAATGACGGTGCCAGTGTCTGTATTTGTTTGTTATTTTCCTTTCATTTCTGGGAACATGTCTGGTTTCTACTAATTTGATCAAGAAAAATAACTTGCTAATGTATTTCTCTAAAGTTAGTAGGGAATTTATTAGTTGACTCTTATAATTGTATTATGTCTAAGTCATGTCCTCATACACATGGCAGATCTCATAAGCTAACAACATAACTCGATCAATAATATTTCGGCTACAGTTGAGTGGACAATTGAGTCTTTCCTAACTCTTACCTAGTCATTAGAGTTTTGGAATTATTAAAGTAGTTTGGTAACTTTTTGCATTATCTTCTATAGCAAAAAGAAATAAGGGATTGACTTTATTATCCTGATAATTCAGTCAAAAATACATAATCCTTCTTCTTTGTATTAATGTCAGCTCCTTTTCTCACATTTAAAAGAAAATTCCATTATGCTGGTAATGCTTGATTGGTTCTCAAAGCTTTAGCTTTCCATTTATTTTGTAAAATAGAATAGAAGTTATTAAATGCACTATTTTCTCTGGTCTATTCTTACTAACAAAATGAATATTAGTTTTTCATAAAAATACATCAATTAATATGAACTAAACAGACATTAAGATACGTATGAGGCTGTATTTCTTTTCAAATTAAACTTGAAGTATGCTTACTTATTTAAAATTTAAAAGCTTGCTAAAACTTAAAGAATATCAGGGTTCAAGAAATGATGCCTTTAAACTACAATTAACACTCACTAGTTAGTGATGATGCCTATCGCAAAGAGCCTATCACAAAGGCAAATTAGAGATACAAATGAAATGAGTCGCTGATCTTTACAAGTAAATCCATTTACCATTTAGTTTTGTTCTGTTGTTCTGATGTTTTTTCAGATAGAGCGATACCTTTTCTGCATAATCTGTAAAGAAAGTAATCAAGCATAATTGAAGCAGCCTTCCCTTGAAACAAAACATGCCAAGTTTTCAACTCAGTAGAAGCCTGGTCATATATAAACTACTCCATAAGATTGTCTTTATCTTGCATATGAGGTTTGGTCCTTAAAAGTCAAAAGGAATATATTATTCTGATCCATAATATATGCAGAACTCATTAAATAGGTTATTTTTACGTTCATTACAAAGGACAGCAATAGTTTCAGTGTGCCACATGGTGTCCAATGGTTAAGCATACTTTTCAATTTCCTTGTTCATTCTTCAATAAAGAGTATTTTCTCTTTGAATCCAACTAAAAACAAAGTCTTGATTCTCCAGTTCAAATCTCAAAGAATTTGGGTGTTTTAAATGTGCAACAGAGAAAATTCTAATTCCCAAGTATTTCAATAGGAAACATTTGAATTTTTACATACCAGGCATTGTGCTAGGCATATATATTATTTTTGTTAAATATTTACATGAAATAGATGCTATAACAATCTCCATTCTACATATGAGAAAATCAAGAGGTAAAATGCTTTGTCCAAGGTCTCCAACGAGATGGGGGAGGGCTGAAACCTCAACCAGGTCTGCATGACTCAAAGTCCATGCTCTTAACTTTAAGGTCCAGGAGCCATTTAATAAGATACTCGTCTTTCCACTTCTAAGGAAGGGGGAAGAGTTGATTTGGGGAAAAAGAGGTAACAAATAATGCATGATAATTTTACACAGTGAACAACTAAAGTCTGGAGGAATGATCTGTTAACAGCAAAAAGGATGCTCGTGGTACTTGCAAATCATCCTTGCTTCATGTCTTTAGGGACAAAGTATGACAATTAACTATAAACTATAAATCCTAATCCTGGATTAGCACCTTATTTGTAGTGACTGTTGGCAAATAATAAATAAAATTGAGACTATTTTTTTAATCAGGTAGTGTTTTGTTTTTTTTTTCATTAGTCAGTTGTTAGGACTATGGATGGTAATGTCAGTTTCCACAACACCAGTGAGGAATGAAGAGGGTATCTTCTCTAGGTGTGAATGAGACAGGACTGTTGTCAGTAAATAAAAGCTTTACACATTCATTCTCTATATAAAGAAATTCAAACTCACTTGAAATTACTCTACTTCCCACCTTGAGCAGTGTGATTTTCTTAGACCCAGAGGGAAGAAGATGGTGGCTAGTTCCTAAGATCTTGGCTAGAATCAAGACAGAAGAAATCCTGTAAATCAAAGTGGGCTCCAATGAGAGAGTGCTCTTGAATACTCTTGGTGCCCAAAGGGCACAGAGCTGTGTGACTACAGAAATGTGGCTGGTGGATATAAAGTTATAGGCCCTCAGATGTTTCACTTAACACATTTTTATTGTGTGCGTACCCTGTGCCTAGCACTGTAGACATTATATATCCCTGTACTGCACCTGTGTAATGGCTATGGGTCAAGGAAGAAGGAGAATGATTCTCCATTCTACCTCACCCCATCAAATAAAGCCCATCCATCTGCCCTTCCCCTCCCACAGATGACAGATTAGAATTGGATATGAATACATGAAATAGGCACATGATATTTCATCAACAGAGACTACTGGGTTGTATAAATCCCCTCCTATATATGCTGTGAGGTTTTCTTTCTGGAGTAATGATGAGTCATCCTGTAGCAGTATTTCTTGTTTCTAAACTCTTCAGATTATGAACACTTTTACTGTAGGGACCTATCTTATATGGCCTTGTATGTCCTCTGTCTGGCACAGGGTAGGTATTCAAAACCTGTTTTTTAAATGAATGTTGGTGTGCTTGGGCAACATGGCAGATCTATCTTAGCAGAATGGCATTTAACTGTGGATAGTTTTCCTTGGCATAAAGTCAGTTGATTATTAGAGAATTAAACCTGAGTCTTGGTCTCATACAAAATTTCATCTAGAAAAATACACAAATGTAAAAGTTACATAAACAGCATCAACAATTATGTATCCCAGGATCTTTTAGCTCAGTATCAAATAGTAGTTATACTGACAGCAAATGAAGATTATGGGCAAAGATATTTACTTTTTATTATCATCCTTGTTTAGCCCAGGTGTATATTATGAACTGCAATGTTTAGCCACATAACAGTGATATATAAAGAGATCTTTGTGATATGCACAACCCTGAACGAATCCTAGTTACACACTGATGATAGACCTTTAAAGACGATGTATGAAATTACGATAATAATGGACTTTTTCCTTCCCTCAAATACATGCTATTATGCATTGATCTTTCCCAAATGAGTTTCTCCATGTGCAAGTGTCTTTTCAAAACTTGTCAAGAGAAGTTATATGAAAATTCAACCACTAGATGGAGTGGCTTTTATAAGCCCTTAGGAAGCGACTTGTTTTTCTATTCAGGACATGGTCCTTGCTTTGGTTGAGCAACTTCTCCTGCTACAACATTTTATGTATTTTACAACTAAATTAATTAAAACATAAATAAGAAAATATATTATGAAGTGTTAAAATGAGTTATTACTATTGCCTACAAAAACTAAATTTCAAATTGCTTTTCTGGAGCATAAGGACGTTGAGAAAATTTAATACATTAATAAAAATTAATTGTGAATATTTGGCCTTCTGCCTCAGGAAAGTAATTAAGAATGAGTAAAAGAAAGCAGTCCTACTGAAAACGAATGATATGTTTACGCCAAGAGATGCTAAAAGTAAGAAGGGAATGTCTCAGGAGCCCAAAATCAATTCTAATAACAAACTGTAACAAACGCAACCGATTTCTATTTTATGAAACATTTGGCTTTCCAATTTTCAAATATGAAATTAGCAACACAGGTCATAACTCTATGATGAAAAAGAATGTAAAATTATTTTCTATTATTACAGGGGCTAAAATGGAATATTTCACGAGAAGTGAATATTTGTTCAAATACTCATACAAACTGAGGATAACAGTAGCTTTCTAAACAATTCAATTTTCTTCCTATCATTTTCTCCCTGAAATAATTTTTAAAAGTTTTTATTATTGTGTAAATCCAGCGTTCCGTTCAGACATGATTTTAAAAACTAAGTACTTATGTATCATCTACTTTAGTTGAAACGTTAACTAAAAAATTTTCAGTGTGTACTAACAATGCAAGATATAAACAGAGAAATATGCTTTCAAGATGCAAGTAATTATGTACAAACAGAACTTGAAGAACTAGGTTTCAGTAAATATGAAAAATATGCTTTGGAAATGTAGTTATGATTAAGAAGAAAGTATGCAAATTGGATGCGAGTACAGAATTTTTATGCCATTGAAACCATGAGGTAGTTCTATTGTACTCATTCAAGGTCAAATCCTTCCTAGGGTTTGTGTGATGCAATTATGCAATTTTGTATGGAGCTGAGTAACTGAAAATATGCAGAAAAAATGATGTGAAGGTAAAGAATTAGGAAATAAGATAGGTAAGAACTGACAAATTCCAGTGTACATCTTAAAGAACAATTTGAGAAGTCCCACAGTGGTTTGTAAGTGCATGCAGAGTTATTTTATAGTCAGTGGCTCTCAAAGGGTGGTCTCCAGCAGCTTCAGCATCACCTGAAAACTTAAGAGAAATGCAAATTCTCAGGTTCCACCTCAGTCCTACAGAAACAGAAACTCTAAGGCTAGGGTCCATCTGTGTTTTACCAAGGCCTTCAGGAGATTCTAATACACTGTAGTTTAAGAATCATTGTTAAAGATTATGGAGACCTATGAAAAAGACTAACTGGGTGGGTGTGGGAGTGGGGAATAGAATTAACCTTTAAGAAGAATTGAAGTTAGATAGAAAGACTATTCTATGAGTATAGGTTTTTAGATCATTAAAATGGATTGCTAAGGGAGCCTGCTCATGATAAATTAGTCTCTCACAGAAGAGCTTTAAAACTAAGCCATTTCTATTTGATTGGAACAGAATAATGTAGTCTAGCCTGAAAATAAGCATAAGGAATGAAGAACCTCTCAAGGTTTTTCATCCTACAATTCAGGGCTCCTCTGCACTTTTTTAGAAAACTTATTGTTATATATTTTGTCCAGCAAAGAAAAGTGGCTTCAAAATATAATACGTAAGTGTCCAGTGTGCAGATATAAATTAAGAACGCCACACCATTTTCTCCTAATCCTACTGACAAAATCTACATAAAGTTTCATAGGACTGACTGTTAGTCATTTCTTTCAACACCATTCTGAGGGAACTCGTAGTTACTGAGCATAAAAGAACAGGAAAAAAGTAAAAGTAGTTAACATTCCAGTTTTTTAAAATGGAAATGTTTTTGTTTCTGTTCTTCCTTTTTCAAAATCATAAAATAATGTATCATAGGAGATGAACCAAGAAAACAAGAAACTAAAATGGAAATTTTGCAGTAGGCCCAGGTAATGCAGATCCACTGCAAATTACCCTGGTAATTACGCAATTTACACTGCTTATAGATGGCAAGTATCTTTCAAAACTACCTAAAAGTTATAAATATATGGAAATTTATGCCAAAGCACTAAATTATGTGACTCTAAGCAGATTGTTCCCTTTCTAATTATTTCATCAATAAAAATAGATCATAGATTACTCTTAATTAGTTTCCTAGCTGACTAAAATCATTGAAAGATATCTTTTTTAAAAATTTGTAAGAACTTAGATATAATTTCCAAAGGTAGCTATACATTTTTCAAAGTCATATTCCCACATATGCAAATGATTCTTTGGACAACCTTTTGCTTACTTTGGTTATGTGTTAAGTTGTTTAGTTTTCCTTTTTCTCCCCATGCATATTACTTGATCACCCCAACTTACAGAAAAGCTGTAGAAAACACAAATTCTGGTATCAATGCATTAAAATGAGTTAAAAATCTGGTCCAATTAACAACCCACACCAGAATAATCCCAAATACACAGATCATGGTGGCATTAAATTAAATCTTTCTTGTAAAGAATAAATCAAGTTGATTTATTTTTAAATATAGCTCAGTTAAAAAGCAAGCAAGAGTGATAAAGCCATACTACCTATGATTTTGGTTCACTTGCTATATTAAAAAAGACATCATTTTTAGCCTCTCGGCCAACAGAATCAATGTTATAAAATATTCTAGTACAAATGTCCATATGTGAAAGCAGAAACTTGTGTTTTTTAAGAGCATAATAGAATTTATCACCAATTTAAATGTGAAACTCCTTATAACTTAATTTATAGAACTCATATTGATTCCAATTATCTCTCTAAATATAAAATCTAAAAACATGAATGAAGAAATGAAGAAAAGAGGGGAACTCTCCCATTTAAACATAAACTTGACAAACGTTATTTCCTAATTGTATTTTATTTTAATTACATTTAAATATACTACTGACATACACAGTCTGTGAAAGCATTTGCCAGGATACTCAACTACCATAACAGATTGCCTGGCACATCTTTGAAAAATGCCTCTGCTTTTCTTTAAAAAGCAATAGCATGGAATTTGCTAGTAGGAATTTAAAAAAATAGATATTACACTGTCAAATTTAGGAAACTATACTGCCCTTTACCTCTAAGTGTTAAAATATAATTTAAAATGCTATTCAGCGTTGATAATGGTGGTAAGAAATCAAACCGAAGATATCAAATTTCTATTCAATGAATCTAAACTCTAAACAATTAAGTTAGAGTGGAAATTTAAGACATTAGATAATAAAATTTTGGACTCAGGGAAAAATGATTCGCTGTCTGTGTTAGGGAAAAATGGAAATTATATCCCTTGTTGCATTCAAAAAATGCAAAATCTACTTAGGAATCTTATTCAAAAATACAGACTATAATGCAATAGCACAATGGGTTAAAAAAAGAGTTAGCTACAAAATATCAATTCCCACATAATCAGTCCCAATTCTCATACTCAAAAAACAAAAGAAAACAAAACAAACAAAGCAAAACTTTGAAAGTTTTCCTAAAGTGCAGGTGCAAAAATTTTGCCAGCTGAGTCTAAAATAGAATTCGTAGTATTCTGAAACAACTACTATGACTCTGCCAGGCCCACTTGCTCAGGTTTGGTAAGTAAACAATTCTTCCCTCAAAAATCTATACAAACACAACTGTGAACCTCAAGAATTCCATGGTCACTAGGTTATGCAATTAACCTGTCCAAATGAAACTTAAATTAGAGTTTATACATTAATAATCTAATGGAAAATATCAAAGAAAACTAGATCAAGAATATGTTTGTTAATTGCAGCTATCCTAGGAAAGCTATTATAATAAAATATAGTACTTTATTTTCTATGAGGTACCTTGTTCACTGCAGAAATATGACCCAGGAAAACTTTTGGTAAATATTTTATATTATGAACTGGAGGTAATCACTGATTACTTTATGTAATAATTTTGATCTATTATTACTGATAAATCCAAAACATACCTATTATCCATGCAGGCCTGTTTGAGATAAAAATTCACCTAACATCAAACCACTTGCATAGTACCAAGAGAGGTACTGGAAAGCCACTAAACATAACACTCCCTTTCCATCCCTCAAAAATTTCCTATAGCTGTAACTTACTTGTGATAGTATTATAATGTGTTATATGTATGTAACAAGTATTACCATGTTAATATGCATTGTGATATAGTAATAACTTTGTATGTTTTCTTCCAACTTTCCTTCAATTTTCTTCCCCCAAATAACAAACAATTAGCAAGATTGTGTTAAACCCATTAATTAGTGTTTATGATAAAACTATAACCGAATGTGGTTATGCCCATTCTGGCATCTTTGCAAGATTCTTAGAACACATGGGACTGGAACAGAGTTCCACTGGATAGTGGAAAATAAGAACAGCCTTGTTTTGATTCAATGTAGGTACTTCCTTTTGCCTTGAGTCTTCAGTGTCCATCTACACAATCACCCTAAATTTGGACATTTAAATCTGTAGTATTTATTTAAAACCTGAATTGTGCATTCAAATATATAAAGGCAACGTGCCTATATGTTTGAACATGATATACATCTATGAAAAACTTTGTTCATACCTATGTATAAAAGTATTTATACATCTAGTCATCTAAAATTATGTAGTATATAATTTGACTATATATACACATTATATATATATTCTGGATGACAGCTATTGTTTATTTTAGTCCAGAAAATATCTGAGAGAAATATGAGTTGATCTATAATATGTTATGAAGTTAATCTGATCTAATTAAATGGTTACCAAAACATTTAATAGCAATTCAGTGGCAAAGTGTTGACTCCTCCCACCCCTCAGAAACAACATTCCTGTAGTTATAATATAAAGTTAACATTGTTACAGAACCGGATTAGGAAAGAGTTGGAGATTCAGGGGTGAAAAATATGTAGTTAAAGTACATCAATTGGTTTTGATTAGCTCTTATTCTTTAACTTCTCTACCAGTCAAGAAAAAAAAAAATCAGCAGAGCTTGTGGTCCCTCAAATTATAGATATGCAAACAATAAACCTGGCCTCAGCACAATTTTTCAAACAATATTGGGTCCAGGTTGTTTCAGAGTCAAAAGCAGAATGATAAATAATTTAAACCCAAATGCTGGATTCATTCTAACTAATTTGTCGGTTCAATTAGAAAATGATGAGTACAAAAATAGAAGAGACAGACTTACGCTGTGGAGACACGGCATCCCTTTTTGCAAGAATGAAAGCTCTCATCTGTGTTCTTCACGCAACTGAGCTAACATAATTACGCCCTAGAACAACAGGCAGCAACCTAAAGTAAAGGCTCCATCTTACTGACCAAATTCAAGATGCTATAACCAAATCTTGTTTTACTCATCATGTGTTGTTAAGGATTTTCAAATTTATGATTTTTTTTTTCAGCATTCCTGGAGAGCTAATGATGGGAAATAATACCCTTCTTTATTAGGTCAACTGTTTTGGAGGGCAAGAAACATTTGTTAAGCATAGTGAACCATAAACTATTATTATAAGTTCCATTTCATAATGGTTTATTCTTATACAGCAAAGTATTCCAATTCTAATTCCAAACACTAATATGCAAGACAACCAAGGAGCCTTTCTAAATTTCCTGGTGGTTAATGTTAATCCTGAGTCAAAGCAAAGAAGAATGTCACACAATTGTTTTGAAAGAGTTTTTCAGGCTTTGCCTTAGTAATTAATAAGCTGACACTGCATACTAAATACTTATCAACGCTAATCAATGGAGCTGCTTCTTTCTTGAGAAAATAGGTAAACCGATTCAAGGAGTTTTCTTTTGGATTAGACTGTAATATACCACAAATATAGTGATTCTTCTGGAGAATTTCATTCCTAGCAGTTTCATCTTGGTAACATTTAACAATTTCACTATTTTAACATTTTGAAATGCCAAAAAGAACACACTGATCCTGCAGCTAGGCTTATTAGAGAAGAACAATCTCACAGGCAAGACAGGGAGGCACACAGTCCACTGGGAAAAGGGTAACAGAAAAAGACAGAAAACAGTGGATAGCAAACAAAGCCAAGCACTACTCCAACATGAGACTGAATTTTCACCAGAATGGAAAACTTCACACACTAAATTAAATGTTATCACCTATGGTTTATTGAAGGGACTAAGCATAACAGTCTTTATATAGAGAGAGTACATATACTGATGCTATCTGTTAAAACTAGGGGGAGGTGTATGATTATTTAATTTGCCTGCCTAACAACGAGTATGCAAGCATAGTCATTTTATTTTTGAAAGGTCGAAACTGAGCATTTCCCCACTGTGGCATCATTTTACCCCTATGGAGACTTAGGAACACAATGAGACCTCTCCCCATCAGACAGTTGATACATACCTCAGCCAAGACTTCTCCTCATCTGAAGTGGAGACATCTTTGGAACAGAGAGAGTCCTTTTATAGTAAGTTCTTTTGATAACCTAAAATGGATTAGTTTTTAAAAAACCATGTCCATCCTCAAGCTTCTTGCCCAACTATGGTAACTGCTGTTGTGGCTACAAATAACTGCCTGCAGTATAAAACGTTTAAAATTCTGGAGGTGCGTGGATACTGTTCATGTATGGATATAATCAGAAAATAATTTGTCTCACTTGAGAAACTATACTTGGCCTTTTATTTTGATAAAATTTCTCTAAACTGAGTTACAGAGGGGGGAAGGGGAGGAGTAACAGGGAAAAAAGGGACTGAGAAAAATCAATCGGTGTATCTTCCCTTGCAAACTGTCAGTAGAGTGGGATTAGGAAAGCAACACTTTAAATCAGATAAAGTCCTAGGGGAACCTTAAAGGTTGGTTGCTCTGAGCTTCTCAATATTCTGCAAAAAGGATTGATGGCAGTGGTCACCCCACTGATACTCAATGTCCACTCAGTTTCCGCAAAGAAATTGCATTTCCCCATTGTTCAAAAGATATTAACTTGGTAATAAAAATGAGAAGTTATGGGACCCATAGAGATATCTTTCACCACCTTTAAAACCAGTAAATCTGTTCTAATCTCTTATTGGATTAAATGCCCAAGGACGTTTAATATATAAAGAAATCAACAACAAAGGCAAGAGTAGCACTTATTTGGAAAAAAAAAAAAAAGACAAAATGATTAATAGCTAACTACATTTTTTTCCTCATCTATTTAAAACTAAAATTGGAAACATGCGTGTGCCTTTTAAACTGTCAAATGACCAAATGACAGTTTCTTATGTCTATCACAGCAAACACATTTGCATTCAGGAAGTGATCCATTTGTGACTGTGAGCCTTAGCAATAAATGTCTTTTAAAAACACATCGACTTTATTTTTCTCAGCTAATGGCTAGTCCTGAGTTAAATGGTTCTATCAACATACAAATGCAGATATTAGTTATACACTCATTTATTTTTCCTCAAAGGAGAGTGGTTCCTGTAGCTATATTTTTCTATATCAAGTTTATTTCTTGACATACATTTTTTTACATGACATTAAATATTTTACTTTAGACAGTTTCAAGGTCTGATGCAGAGATCCATGTATTTCTCTGGGAAGACTTAATTGCTGATAAGGTTTATAGCTATTAAGCACCAACTCAAGCGCCTGTTTTTCAAACACGCACAGTTACACATTTTCCACAAACAGACATCGGTGCATACAGAGAGCCAGGTGCACACATATTCAGTGACTAGTAAATGGTAGAAACCTCCAGAAGTAGGACAGACCACACAGTTAACAGGCTGGGGCTACACAGCTAAGTAAACATCAACGCATGATTCGCTCACACGGAATAAGAACTCCACGATGGACACTTGGGGACCACACTGGTCAGTACCCGAGCGGGCGGGAGATGGAAAAAGTATTTCCAAACGCAAGTCGGCCAGGTCTTACCCTTCGCATCCCCTGGTCCTCGGGGGAGAAGCTCCCTTAGCACCTCTCGCCAAGCGCAGGGGCTGCTTCTCTGCTAGAACGAAACGTCCCCCTTGACTCCACGGATAGCTCTGCAGGGAGCCGTGGCGCCCCGCCCGGGCCAGGGGAAGGCACTGGCGCCGCGGGAGCCTAGAAGAGGCGGAGGCGGAAAAGAAGTGGAGAAAGAAGGGGTGGCAGCAGGAGTAGCGGGAGGGAGGCGGCGCCGGTGCTGGAATCCCGGCGAGACGGGGTGGGGTGTAGCGGGGTGTGCCTCCGTCCGTCGGTCAGTATGTCAGTCGGTCCGCGCTACTAGCGCGCTGGTGTCCCTTCCCTGCAGCGCCCGCCCGCGAGAAGGACTGGGACTAGCGCCCCCTCCGCTCCCGCCGCCCGCGAGCCTCGCCCCTTCCCAGGCTCTTCAGTGGGTCCTCCCGCTTGCCCCGCCTGGCCCGGCGTGGGGCCGCCCGTCTCTGCCTGCCAGGGCACCCGCTGCCTTTCCCAGCTCGCGCAGTCCCTGCCTCTGCCTCCGCTCGCGCTCTGTCTCTGGCTCCCTCTCGCTCCAGTCCCATTTATGAAGCGCGGTCCCATCACGTGTTAATGAGCCTTTGTCCTGCCCTGGCAGCAGCGGCGGCACAGACCCCGCCGAGGGAACTGCGCGGGGAGGGACCTGCGCGCTGCGGAGCGCGGCGCCCGAGGCTTCAAACTTTGCTGGCGCTGGGGACCCGCCTCGGCGCAGGCCCCGGGGCCAGAGGGAACGAGTTACTCCGGTTCGCGTCATCTACTTCTCTTCCTCCTCTTCCTCCTCCGCTGCTGCGGTCCCGGCACCCCCACCCTCACCCTCCGCAACAGCCATGACCTATCTCTCCTCCTGGATACCCTCACGCCCTGGACAAGCCAAGTGGAGGCTCGTGCCTGCGCCGCCCCCGACCTCGAGGCCATTAATCACGCGCACCCTGGCTGAACGCATCACTGACACCTTGCGCGGAGGTCACATCTGGGGCAGTGGCGCTGAGTCGGAGGGGAAAGGGGAACGACAGGAGAGAGGCAGAGGAGGCCCGGGCCTGGGGGTGCGGCCTCGAGTCCCATATCCCTTCCCGGGGCCGCCCCCGCGGCGGGCAGCATTGAGTCGAGCCTGGACGAAACCTTGGGACCATGTCGCGCAGCCCTCGAGCGGTTTGCTACCTGGCGGCGGCCGCGGAGCCACCTGTCCTCCACCCTCAGGGCACCGCCTGGCTTCGCGCCGGGTCCCTTCTCCAGGCACCGTCCCCGCCCGCCGCGGACCACTGGGACGCGCCCCACCCGCCCGGCCCCGGCTGCAAACAGTTGGGCTATGTAGGCGGCTGGCTCTGCGCCTTCCTGCCTGGCGCGCCCCCTCCCAGCCGCCCTGGGGCCCCGCTCCTCGCACCTTCTCTCTGGAGGAGGATGACCCCCTCCAGCGCCGGGAGGTGGGACGCGCGGGGCTCCGGGGCAGCCGCCGTAGGCGCCTGGGGATCCGCGGTGCGCCCGGCGGCCGGGGCAAAAATTAGGGGACATGCTCGTTAATTGGTTCCACTATCAGCCGCCGTCTGCTTCCCGTGTGCACGGATCAAACCTTAATTGGCCTTTACATTTATCACGGTGAATTGCGAACCTACAAACAAGCCCCAGACGCTGCTTCAGCAGAAAACGCGCCCCCTCACTCCCCCCGGGTCCAGGCAAGGTTGTGGCGGCAGCGGTCGTGGTTATTTAGACATCTTTATTCCCTCCTGAGTTGGGTCGAGAGAGGGCTACATGGTTTCCACCTGATGAAGCCACGTCACTTTGGCCCCTAGAGCCCCGCGGAAGGCACTTCGTTCGGTTCCCAGCTCTCCTCTCCATGGCCACCTTGGCGTTCGTTTTATGACACCTCGCCAGATAACCGGCAAATTCTGCCCCAGTCCTTATACCGCACCCCCTTCAGTACCGATCTCCACTCTCCTCTCTCCTAAGCCCAGAGCTCAACAGCAATTGTAACAGATCTGGTCCCCATTTTTGAACTACGTGCTGAGGATCCTGAAAAACGAGCTACTCAAGGAAGAGTGGAAATTGATGAGGAGGAAGCCCATGGTTGGTGGGTACAGAGCTCCGGCGGAGGGAAGGCTGTAAGTGCCTTTTGGAGACATCAGACCAAATCATAGAAAGGCTTCTTGCAGAGCGCTACTTCCGTCTTTGAAAGTCCTCCTAGACTGCTTTAGGTTAGAAAAAGTAATTCCCATTTTCCCATCAGAGAAATGGCCATTGGAGATAGAGTCCACAGCTGAAATCATCATTTATATCAGGTAGGTAGATGGAGTAGGTTATAAATAAAGGTCTTATAGACCCTCAACAGATGGAAGAATAATTGATAGGTAGGTGGATAAAAGTGGAATGAATGAAGCCTCCGGCAGGTTCTACTCACATCCAAAGAAGCCATATTCGGCTTATATCTAGACAGCTTCATCTAGTGATTTATAAGGTAGCTAGAGAAGCTTCAGCATTTGTTCTTTCTTTTTTTTTTTGTTGTTTTTCTTTTAGGGGTCATGGTTGTTAGACTTTACCTTTACCTTTACCGCATCCCCTTGACAGGAGAAACTGTTCACAAAGTTTTGCCTTCCTTGTTGTTACCTTACAGACTCTAATTTCCCAAGTGATCTGGTAACTCCACGAGAAGTTACTTCAAAGTCCTGCCACTTCCAAGTAGCACAAGTTCAAATGGTTACTAGTAACATAAAAAATGGATGTAGGCAGCTCTTCTGGCTGTGATGAAGACATCTTTTAGGCAACTGGGAAGCCGGCCTCCTGGAGGACTTTTCGGCAACAGGATCTCACAAGGGTTATGCCACCCTTCCCTGTAGCCAGGTGATCTGTGCTCTTGAGGTGGCTGATGTGTTTAGTCTCCCTCAGATACACAACACTGACACATTCTGGGGGTGCCCCTTAAAGAGCATTCTCCCACTCTTCAACTTATCCGGTGGTGGTTAACATCAAAACTAAAGGTGGGAACCATTTACGACCTTGGAAGGAACTCCACAGAAATCTATCTCAACTCAGCCACACCAGCTTTTGCTTTGTCATATGGAGGAGCGATCTAATTACCTTAAGTGTCTCTAAGTCACCCCAAATCTCTTTTGATGGATGGTGAATTTCTTCACTGATTTCTATAAAGTCCAAGCAAAATTCTAAGACAGTATCCAGGAAGGCACACATACAACCAAATGGTTTAAAGTCTATTTGTTGAGTGACTGCCCGAAGTAACCTGTGGATGGAGTCAGTCACTGAGAATCTAATCAAGTAGTGACTACAGTAGCTGTGACTGTTTAGCCCGTTATTCCGTTGTTCAGGGTTGGGGTAAAGCTGGAGCCTGACAGCTAGTGAATTGTATTACATTTCCATTTGGAACTCAAGGATAATGCTCTTTAATGGAGTCAAAATTTGACTTGTGACCTGGCATTTTATCACCACAAGTGAATGCTTTGTTGAAACCGAGGGAGTTATTATGGGAAAATGCTATTCTTGTGGATATGCTTGAAGGTGTTTAAAATTTAGTCTGTTCTGGGCTTATCAGGGTTTTAGAAGGCCAGTCAATGAACTCCTATGCTTTTCCTTCAGAGCTGGAAGAGGGGCGGACAGTAGACAGAGTGAAAGCAATATGCTCTTTAATGCCTCAGAGTTTACATTTTGCAAGGATCACCTTTATATAAGAGGAAATGATTTAGTTTCCACATGTGGTTGGCCTTCCAGTATACTCCTGAGAGAGGCAGCAAGAATAACAAATGCAAGCTGTCAACATCCCTATTAGGAACATTATGTTGAAGGCACACATACATTTAACAAAAGACATTGAATGGCCCTTGGTCACCACAAACCTAGGTTGAATTTGAACCTGTGACCTTCTGGGAAAAGACTGTGGCGGCCCCTTAATGGGCTTCACTAGTCCCTGAACTGCTACATGTGAGGCTGTCTGGGTTTTTTGGTTCTTTATTCTTTTAAAATTAGAACAGGGCTATGATGAGCCAATTTACTGCTCTTCTGTGTAATTTAGGTTATTCACTCAGTGAAACGTAGAGGATGAGAGCATAGCTAAGGCTGCATATTTCAACTTGAAAAGAAAGATCTCTGGTCCTGCCAAAGTGTTAACAACTATACTGGACATAGACATTAGAGAAGTACGTCCTGCCTCCTCAAGATAGCTGTTGGTCAGAAAGAAGCTGTGCTTTAAGCTTTCTTTTTTTTTTTACTTGTTATAGTTGATCATGCCTCTTTCCCACTCCCCACAAGAGTGGTCCGTTGGGAATTATGAGTAATGACTTTCTGATTTGGGAACTAGTAAAGCAACAACATCACTGCCTTTTAGAGTTTTAGGAGTTCTATATGATTTTGGCTCTCATGTTTTATTTGGTATTTTAGGTGTGATGCTCACACTACATGGCTGAACGCTCGTTGATTAAAGACATTTTCAAATGATATTATGACTACATGATTTCATTTTAATTCAGAGCATTGCTGTAGAGTTTTGACAGCTGTTGTCGACTCCCCTTTAAAGCATTAAAACATTTTGTTTTTCAGTGGCTCTGCATTGCTAGATGGGAATTTGCTTCTTTATTCCCAGTCTAAAGGGCAAGTGTCAGTAAGCCCACAGAGCAGGCTAGGGCTCTGTTATCCTGAGCTTGAGATCTAAAATGCTTGCTCATGAGATCCTCTACCAGTGATGCAAGCAACCAAAAGAACCTCTTGCACCACTTCTGCACGTTTCTCAAGAGCTATAAGGTAGTGATGGGAAATAACATTCTTGTTTGCTCCACCATCAGATATTAAACGTCACGAAATCTATTTTAGGTGGAGAAGTTGGTTTAGGGTAGGGA
>NW_006494614.1:10457116-10543431 GCF_000325575.1 Pteropus alecto | reverse complement strand
AGGGAAAGAATAGGCGAGGAAGGAGGGATGATGGACTTCTTTGAACTAAGGGGACACTGCATTACGTTAGATACAAAGAAAATCACTGCTGCTTCTCAGTGATCTTTCCATATAACTAAACACATGCTCATTAGGGCTTTTCCTTCACCTTCTCACCTTCTTTCATTAAACCCCAGTCTTTGACATCCCAGCTGAGCAGCAGCAAGGAAGGCTGAGAAATGACAGGAAGGCATTTTTCCTTTGTTCATATGTTTTGTTTTGTTTCTCATCACCAAGCAGAAGACTGGTAATGAGGAGATGGATCATCCTTTCATTTCAAACTATATGAGGAGTATGTTCTCACAGATAATAAACAAGCATGCGGTGCAAATAAGGAGAATGAGAAAACAGGTTAAGAAAGCTTTTGTTCCCTCTTGATTAAACTCTTGCAAAATAGTCATCAGAACTCTATAATTAAAAAGACTACAAAATTACATGTCTAAATATTTCATTTAAAAAATAATGCAAGCAGTAGCAGTATTATAATGTCAAAATATGGCAAAAATAGAAAAATAACACTAAATCATGTGTACTTCTTAAATAGTCACTTAGCTGGCCTTCCTAGTGTTCTTCATGGTTTTTTGAACTTCAGGTAGGAACTTAAAAAAGAAAAAGAAATAACCATCTATATTGGCTTATGAGGATGAAATGAAATAATAGACACAAAACTCCCAGCCTGGTGCCTGGAACTTAGGCTCTCAATTAATGATAGTTGTTTTTATTTCTCCTACCACTACTGCTACACTGTAGCTGCATCTGTATTAAATGTCTGGAGAGGACCACAGTATGGCCGGACACTCTTTAATTCTCAAACCAGAGAGTGGGCAGCTGATTCATAAATAAGGTGCTCACATTTTGAGGGTTTCTCAGGGCTCAGCTGTGACTTCTCTGCTGTCACTTCCATTTTAAACAGATGCTTTACACAGTGGTCTGGATGTACTGATACCTCAAGAAGTCTCCATTATCTACTTCCTGCAGTTCACTAGCTTTTCCTTGAAATACAGCTGCCAGTTAAAATGAGAATTGGCAGAAGCCAATGGTATATATGATTAGTCTGTGAGTTCATTGTCTTGTCTGCCGTATCTAAAACATGTTAAAGAAACAGATGCAGCTCAGACTTTATTGTTTCAACAGTATTGAAGAATTGAAAGTATCATATTGTTTTCTAATTTTTGTTTAAAAAACTATTGATTTAGACAGGATGTAGATGAGATTTGGGAACAAAACATCTGGGGATACAGATTTAACCCCCAACTATGGCACTGATGACCCGGGCAATCACTTAGTATTTCTGGACCTCACTTTCCTATTCTGTGAGATGGGAATAACACTAATCTGTCTAACTTCTTTTACACAGTCTTTAAGGATGTCTAATAAGATGATACAGGTAGAAACACATTGGAAAAAGCTTCAGGAAAATTTCAATCAAATATTGTATTACCATTAATAATTTATCTGATGTAATTGTCCACTGTTTTCTTGGTCATATCAAATTACAAAGACTATTTTAATTATTCTGCTCAGTTTCAAGAGAAAGCAATAAACAAATTACGAATCTGAGAGCTTTGAAGGAATCGATTTTGTATCTAAGGCTCAGAGAAGAGGATGTAGTGCGCTAATAACCAAGTTGAAAACTTTTAAGCAAGAATACTGGATGTATGTAATGGATGATCACGTATATTGAAAGGAATTTTAGTTGGTGGCATGATGATATGTCTCCTGAAGCTGGTAAATCATTTGATCCCCTTGCGGTCATCACTACTGCATGCTACAAATTGTCGCCCACTAGGGGTTACTTTTTCAACTCAAGGGAACATAGTTTTCTTACACATAAAAATCAGGAAAGTGCATGATTTATTATTCCTTTAAAAATATCGTTTTCCTCAAAACTGGCTGCTGAGTGTTAAGTGCATAACTCGTATTCTTCCTATAGTAGGTATTGAGTAAAATAAGGGTAACTTCACTGCTATGTAGTGTGTAGTTTGTAAGCATCAAATGAACAACTTAAGGGGAGAAATCCCATGCAAGAAGTTAATTTAGAAGCTGTTAAAATTTGCCAGATATGATCTCATGTATGAACTCAGCACAGGAGTCTAGAAAAAGAAATCATGACAATTTTGTAGTGTCAAAGTTATTAAAGAACATATGGGGGGAAATGAACCATCAGTAAATGTCATTTTAAAAAGAAATTTCAGTTCTGCAGTTTTCTATCATGATCTATTATGAGGAGAATCCTAATGTCAGGGCCACACCTTCCATACTCTGAAATATTCTCTCCTCTGTCACCTTGTAGAGGAAGGCTTTCTTTCCCCTTCGCTAATTCTTTATCCCTTTAATAGATGTTTTGTTAATAAGGAGCTTATTGAATGGGTGGGTGGAAGATATAGGAAAGGAAAAATAAACTAAAGGAAAAAAAAGCAGGAGAAAAGTAGAAAATAAGAAAGATTTCTCAAGAATATTTATATCTTTGAGAATCTCTTAAATACTAAAATGAGAAACTTGATATGAAATGTGAATTTATGATATGACACTTTGCCTAATATGAAACAGTAATAGTGCTCAGCTTTCACAGCAGCCTCCAGGGTCTGACTTCGGAGAATTCCTAGCATCTTCTGCTAGGCCTCCCCTAACTAATTCATTTCTGTTCTTAAAGACCTTAGAGAAACAAAGTGGTCTAGGAATAACCTTGAAAGTTAGAGCACACTGAGGCAAAGTATAGATATTTAATTTTATTTGATTAAGAAATGATTCAAAGATAATTTAATGCCAAGACAACATCTTTTACTGACATCACAATAATACATTGGGACTAATGTGCTCAACTGATTAGGTCAGTGAAGCAAACCATGAGTTCAATACTCAAGTTGACCATTTCATTCTCAGCCTTTATTATCATTTTTGAGTAAAAATAGCATTTAAAAACTACTATTTTAATAAAAGTGAAATATGCTCATTATAATGAAAAACTATGTGATAGAAAGTAAAAAATCAAAGACCCCACCTCAATTTTGCTGTAATCTTTTTACACATTGTTTGTATATATAATTGGTTGAGTGAATTAAAGGACAAATTCCCAGAAATGGAAGTTTAGAATGTAAGTTTTGTGTATCTCAAATGTTGAAAGAAAATGCCAAGTGCATACTGAGCCCTTTAAACTAACATGATTAACCCATATTAAACACATTTCTGAAGTGAAGTGAAAACCATCTGGCCCCATCTCTAAGACAGCATTGGACTAGCTCAAAGATGGCAGATCATTATTTACCCTGGGAGCTTAGGCAAATTATAGAAAGGGTAGTCTATTGCCACCATGATTGAGAGGGCGGAATAAGGGGCTGGGACCTTAGATATGCTGCAATGCATTGGGCAGTCTCACACAATTGAAAATTGTCCTGTGTCTCATACAACTTACA
Organism: Pteropus alecto; assembly: GCF_000325575.1. Classification (NCBI taxonomy): domain Eukaryota; kingdom Metazoa; phylum Chordata; class Mammalia; order Chiroptera; family Pteropodidae; genus Pteropus; species Pteropus alecto. The sequence goes on along the minus strand of NW_006494614.1, from coordinate 10,539,979 downwards.
AATGTTTCGGTGGGCATTTATATTGGTGAAGAATCTTTATTATTCTGAGCCAAGAGCCTAACTACATTTTACATGTAAATCCATTCAAAGTTTTTTTTTTTCTTTTTTATATTTTTAATAAACCTTGGATTTTCCAGGAATACAACCACCATGTAAATTGAGAGTTAAATACTCTGGAAAATTGCATCACTGTGGCATTTAAGTCCTAAACCAACATGTATTTATTGGTCTCTATTTATAACTAGTGCATTCACAGTGATTCTATGTATAATCTGACTACGCCACCACTATGCCCAAGTGTATACGTAATGTTATATATGGATATTATATAAATACTTTCCTTTGGTTCCTTTTATATTTTTTTTAGGGCATGATGTTAATTTTTTTTTTTTTAAGAATGTGTGAAAAAAATTTGTGTAGTAAATTATATTTTGTATGAATTTAATTTCACTTTAGTTACGGTTATACAGTAGTCACCCCTTATCCTTGGTTTCACTTTCTACGATTTCAATTACCTGCAGTCAACTGCTGTCCGAAAATATTAAATGAAAAATTCCAGAAATAAACAATTCATTAGTTTAAATTGCATGCTATTCTGAGTAGCGTGACGAAATCTGGAGAGGCCGGCTCTGCGCCGCCCAGGACGTGAATCATCCAGTGTATCCACTCTGTAAAGGCTCCCTGCCCTGGCCTATTAGTGACTTAGTATCCATCTTAGTTATCGGATCAATTTTTATGGTATCCCAGTCCTTGTGCTCAAGAAACCCTTAAAGTAGCCTAACTCTGGGTTATAATACCTATGTCATTCGCTTCACTTCACCTCATCATTCTGGCATCATCTCACATCACCACAAGAAGGGTGAGTATAGTACCAAAAGATATTTTAAGAGAGAGAGAGAGAGACCACAATTACATAACTTTTATTATTGTACAGGCATACCTCATTTTATTGTGTTTTGCTTTATTGTACTTCACAGGTGTTGCATTTTTTACAGATTTGAAGGTAAGACCTTCCACCAGCAAAAAGATTTCAACTCAGTTCCTTGTGATTCTCACTTTATTACAGTGGTCTGGAATGGAATCTACAGTATCTCCCAGGTGTGCCTCTATATTGTTATAATTGTTCTAATTTTTTTATTAGTTATTATTCTTAATCTCTTCCTTGACTAATTTGTAAATTAAACTTTATCATAGGTTTGTATGTACAGGAAAAAAAGTCTATGTAGTGTTTAGTACTATGTGAGATTTCAGGCTGTGGGTCTGAGATCCAGCTGTGGGTCTTGGACTATATTCCCCTTAGATAAAGGGGGAACTACTGTACTATGCAATATTTGTTATTAAAAAAGCCACTTGTGTCTGACAGGGAATAAACCCACTGTTCTAGGGGACGTTCATGTTCCCTAATTCAGATGGGGCATGATGGCTCATGTGGATTTGGTTCTCAGACTTCTCTCTTCATCCTCCAGGCCCCAGACCCCATGGTAGAGTGTTACTCCAATCTTAGAGCTGCTCTAGAAAACCAGCCCAGCCAGGACAATTCTGCCAAGTGCTCTCCAAAGGGACAGGAAATTTGTGGAAGGAAGAGCCCCCTGTTCTTAGGAGAAAGCAGATCAGTCAACCTAGTGACCATGAAACACAGAAAAGAGGTCTAAAAACATGAAGATACTCACTGACTGACCTGAGGCCTACTACATATCTAGTGAATGTGTATCACTGGTCACCCAGGGTTAAGAGCCTGCGTGGATCAGTGAAAATTCTCACCCCTGCTAGAAGTAGGTCAGAAGTAAAATCTTCATAAATAAGCAGAGAACATTGTTATCGTTGTTTCTATTGTTTTCAATTGGAAATAGGCCAAAGATATTTTTTCTCATTGTAAAGTAATAAATGCTTATTGTAAAAATTTAGAGTATAGACAAGTATGAATATTAAATTAAAAGTAACTTATAATCCCATTACCCAGAAATGATTTTTAATATTTTGTGTGTATTTGTCTAAACTGGTTGCTCTATCCACATACATAATTATATATATGTATTTTACAAGTATGGGTAATATTATACAATCTGATTTCGCGTCAAAGAAAATACATCACCTAAAAATATACCCTGGATATTTATATAATTATATGTTAATGCTACTAATTTACTATGCTACTTTGTTACATTTTCTTTTGTGGTTGCTTAAAGTCCATCTTAATCTTATCATACTTCTACAAATATTAAACCATCTTTTTCTTCTTATATCTTTGAGCACATTTTTTAATGTAGAGAAAATTCCTTTTTATTTGTTATACTCCACTAGAACACAAGTTCTCATATGAGAGCAGGAAACTCGTAACCTCAAAGACTAGAGTAAGAGCTTTCTCGGTAGGTGCACAATAAAAGTAAATGAATTAAAACATATATCTATCTATTCCCCAAAGTATAAGATATTACATATCTTACACAGGAACATAAGAAAATATTTTTTCTGTTATCTCACATAAGAAAAACTTTTTATTGTTGTTATGAACAAGTTCGTATTATTTGTGAATGTCAAGATTCCATCTGAGAAAGTTAAAAAACCATGAATGTGGAGGGAGACTGGATATTCAGGGTGGCAGCACCTTGATGGAGATTCTATGGACTGTAGACTGAACCTTGGCTCTGCATGATGAGAAACACCATCATGTCATTGGGTCCTTAATTGGCCTAGATCCCCTAAGAGATTCTGTCTTATGGTAACCAGACTCATAAGAGACTGATGTGTATACACTGAAATGACAACAAATGGTGAGAACTGCATACTCGTGAGTCTTCTGACCTGCATACTTGTGAGTCTTTTGCACTCTCTCAGTGCAAAGGAAGTTAAATTACTATCAGAAGGTTGTTAGGAGGCATGAGAACATTGGAAGGAAGGTTGGTGATTTTACCAGAAGGTATCATGAAGCTAAGGTAGCCAACAACACCCATCTTCATCATAAGAACCTACTGATGGAATGGAGTAGCTCTGTCAGCTACTCAGGGCACCTCTCTCCTGGACCACTGTCAGAGAATCAGTTCTTGTTTGGGCCTCATGCAGCTTCCCACCTCTTGGTAACAGAAAAAGAATATATGTGATGTAAGTAAACTATGAAACATTAAGAAAATAAATACTCATGAACATAACTACCCAATTTAAGAGCCAGTAAATTTCTAATATTTTTTAAAATATATATTCATACTCCTTTCTTTTTCCATATGCCATCTTCCCATCAGAGTAACTGATCTGAAATTTATATTATTGTGCCTATTTTCTTTCTTTTTAAATAAGCTTTATCACATATTTACCATCCAAAATGCTTTTTCCAATGTTTATAAAAAGATATTGTACTGTAGATTGCCTATTTTACCCAGTATTATGTAGACAAGTTTTATCTAGCTTTTTTTTTAATAGCTAATGTTTATTTTTAGTTCTGAATGTTATATCTTTGTGTGACTATACCACAGTTAATATAACTATTTTCTTTTGAAGGATGCTTGTTGCTATAAACATTCTTGTGCATGTCTCCAGATAAGAGACAACAGTTCCTCATAGATAAATATACATAAGAATATAAATGTTGGGTTATAGTGTATGGGCACATTCAACTCACATTTGAAATGCAAAATTATTTTCCAAAAAAGCCTGTACACTTTACTCTCCTATGTTTAGCGTAGAATACTTCTGCTTGCTTCACATCACCATCAAAACTTGGTTTTGTCAGACTCCTTTTTCTTAATTTAGTAGATATAATGTTGTATTTCATTTTGATATTAATGTGACTTTTCTTGATTACCATTGAGGTTGAACAGCTTTTGTGTTTATTTATATTTCTATTCCTACTTCTGTGAAATTCCTGTCCATGTCTTTTGCTCATTTTTATTGTTTATATAGAATATAGTTTGTTTGTTTTTTTCTTATTGATTTGTAATGAGAAACAGGAATTTAGTCAAGATAATAATATGTTATTGGTTACACGTGTTACAAGTATCTTCTCCCATTTTGTGGCTTGGCTTTTTCCTTTCTTTACAGTCTTTCAATGAATGAAAATTTTAATTTTATCCTTCTTCTACAGGAATTTATTAGCTATTCTTTATTCTTCATTTTTCAATATAATTTTAGAATCAGTTAGTCAATTTTCTCTGAAATATACCTTGTTGACATATTGAAGGAATTATATAGAATCCATAGATGAGGGATAATTAACGTCTTTATTACATTGAATCTTTCTCTCTATCAACATGTTCATAGTTCTATTCAAGTCTTCTTTAATATATTTCAGTATTTAGTAAAGGTCACCATTAAGCCTTATACATTTTTGGTAGATTACTTCCTGGATGTTTTATACATTATCTTGCCACCATAAATGTCTCTTTAAAAACAAACAAACAAAAAAAAACATTTTTCTATGTACTTATAGCAATTAATTTTACACATTGATTGCATATCCAGTCACTTTGCTAAGCCTTCTTATTTAGTCTAGTAATTCGTCTGTAGCTTCTTTTGGATTTTCTATGTAGACAGTCATACCAGCACGTAAGGATGGATTTGTTTTTTTCATTTCCAGTCATTCTGCTTTTATTTCTTTTTCCTGTTACTATATTATCTAGGATTTCCAATTCAGTGTTGAATAGAAATGTTGAAAATGGGCATGCTTGCTTGTTCCTGATTTTACAGAGACTGTTTCTGACTTGTCACCATTAATAATGATATTTACTATATTTTTGGTAGATACCCTTTATTGTGTTAAAATTTATCAAATGCTTTTTCTCTATCAAATGAGAGGATTATGTTTTTTTCTTTAATACCATAATTTGATAATTTTCATTTAAATATTTTCTTGTTAACCTTCCCTTGCATTTTTGACTCAACTTGGTCATCATGTATTTTTTCATATACTGTTGAGTTTATTTGCTAATATTTTCTTAAAATTTTACAACTATGTTTATAACTAAGATTGTCGTATAGTTTTCTTTCCATGTACCATCTTTGTCGTGCTTTAGTAATCAAGATTTACTACCTTTATAGGACCAGTTGAGAAGAATTTCCTCTTTTTCTAGTCTCTGAAAGGCTTTACATAAGATTGAAATAGTCTTGTTTTTTGAGAGTTTCTTAAACTGCCTGCAAAACCATCTGGGCTTGGTGTTCCCTGTGTAGGAAGATTTTAAACTACTGATTCAATTTCTTTAATGGTTACAGACATTTCTGGCTTTCTTATTTCTTGAGTTGGTTAAGTTATATTCTTATAAGAACTTGTTAATATCATAAAGTTTCCATATGTTCTTTATCTTTTTAATCTGTAGTATATTTGTATTAAGTCTGCTCATTACTTCATTGTTTATTTATGCTCTATTTCTTTTTCCCTTGATCATTCCTACTAGAGGTTTGATTTGAGAGGTATTCAGAGGCCAGGAATTTTTAGAAATTCTACAAAGGACATCAATGTGTCAAATCATTGACATGTGCTTTGGTGCAGTTACTTGTTATCCACAAATTAGTAAATGGTCAAATTATTATTGTTATTATTATACAACATGCTTATGCTATGAACACAACAGCCTGTTATATTTTTGTTTGTTCTTTTTCTCTTTGTTCTTTTTTGTTTCTTTCTTTCTTCTTCCTCCTATTTCTCTTTCTTCATTTTTTTGATGTAAAGGTAATCTTTATTATTGGGTAAAATTATTTTGGGATTTTTTAATTGCCAAAGAAATACCGACAGAAAAAGTTTGGGGTGAAAATGAAAAAACAAAGTCTTCTTCCTTGCTCTACACCCAATACCAATCTCTAGAAACAATAATTATTTGTTGTCTCCTGTCTAAAGATATTTTATACATATACATGTATAATCTTACTTCTTATACAATCTTCCTTTTATTATGTATGTGACTCTTCACTACATTTTTTATTTAATAATAGATCATAGGGATTTTTCCTTATTAGCAATTGTAGCCTTATTTTATTTTTATGTCTATACAATTTTTCTTTTGGTTACCATTTGCATGGAATATCTTTTTCCTTCCCTTCACTTTCATTCTATATATGTCGTTAAATCTAAAGTGAGTCTCTTTTAGGCAGGATATACTTGGATTTTATTTTTTTTAAATCCTTTCAGCCACTCCATGTCTTTTGACTGGGGATTTTAATCCATTTGCATTTAAAGTAATTATTGACAGGAAAGGATTTACTATTGCCCTTTTGTCATTTTCTGTTTGTCTTATAGTTCTTTTGTCCTCTTTTCCTCTTGCTGTTTTCTTTTGTATTCCATTGATTTTTTTTTTATATTGATATGTTTTGATTCCTCTCTTGTTTTCTTTTTGTGTAGCTTCTATACGTATGTTCTTTGTGGTTATCATGGGGCTTACATAAAATATCTTATCGTTATAACAGTCTATTTTTAAATGATAATAACTTCAGTTACATACGAAACTCTACCCTTTTACTTCTCCCCCCCCCCACATTTTGTTATTGATGTCACAATTTACAAATATTTATATTGGATAGCCATTAACATACCTATTAGTTATAGTTATTTTTAATACTTTTATCTTTAATATAAGACATGTAAAAGTATCTCTCTATATTAAATTATATATAAGTATGTAATTTTAAAATAAGTATCTTTAATATCTTTCATGCTAGAAATAAAGGGGGTGTACTGCTTTAATTTATACAGTAATAAATATATTAATGCAGTATTCTATATTTGTCTCTATATTTACTTTTACCAGTGAGTTTTATAACTTTTTATGCAATTTGTTGCTGTTTACCATCCTTTCATTTCAACCTGAAGAAATCCCTTTAACATTTCTTGTAGGACAAGTCTAGTGATGATGAACTCTCTTAGCTTTTATTTGTCTGGGGGAAGTCTTTATCTTTTCATTTCTGGACAGTTTTTCCAAGTATAGTGTTATAAGTTGTCAATTTTTTCTTTCAGCACTTTGAATATATCATCTCACTATCTCCTGGCTTTCAAAGTTTCTACTGAAAAAATATGACAGTCTTATGGAACTTTGTATGTGACAATTCCTTTTTTCTTGCTGCCTTCAAAATTCTCTCTTTGTCTTCGACTTTTGACAATTCGATTATAATGTATCTTGGTGTGGGTTCCTTTGAATTCATCTTTTTTCATTCATCTTTTTCTTTAGACTTCTTGGATCTGATTGTCCATTTCTTTTCCCAGATTTAGAAAGTATTAAGCCATTATTTCTTTGAATAAGCTCTCTGCTTTTTTTCCTCTCAATTTTTCTTCTAAGATACCCATAACACATGAATTTGTCTGCTTGATATTTTCTCATCATCCCTTAGGCTTTCTTCATGTTTTTTCTTTCTTTTCTTTCCTTTTCCCCTCTCTGACTGTATAATTTCAAACAACCTGTCTTTAAGTTCATTAATTCTTTCTTCTGCTTGTTTTGTCTGATGTTGAATCCCTTTATTGAATTTTTCAGTTCAGTTATATTCTTCAACTATAGCTTTGTTTGTTTCTTTTAAAATTTTTTCTCTAATTATTTAAATTCTTACTTTGTTCATGCATTGTCTTCCTGAACTTGTTGAGCATTTTTATGATGGTTATTTTGAATTCTATGCCAGGTAATTCTTATATCTTTATTTCATAGGTTCTGTTTCTGGAGTTTAATCTTGTTCCTTTGTTTGGATCATATTTCCTTGTTTCTTCTTTTTTCTTAACTTTTTGTGCTGGTATCTGTGTATACATTAGAAAAAAGCCCAGCAACTTTCCTATGCCTCATGGACTGGCCTCTTATAACAGAAGACCTTTACCAGTCAATCCAATCAGATCTTCTGTGGGCTTCTCAAACCTCCATACTAGTCCAAACCACCATCTCTGTTATTAGTGGCTCCTAGGTGTCTAGAGTATGCCAGGTTTTGTCCGCACTCCAAGACAGGCAAGATAGAAGCCAGCCCCTCAGCAGCACCTAGGAAATTTGGGATATAAATATTTGGTCCAATTCTTTCCCTCCTTTGGGAGCTAGAGCTTTCCTCTCAATCATATGATACTGTGTTGGGGGTAGGGATTATGGTGAGAAATTGTCTCCAATTTTCCTACCTGTTTCAATGTGACTGGTTACACACTCACGTGGGGGTATAAAAGTCTCTCAATTAGTTTCTGGATTTCTCCTAAAAGGAATTGATCTATATATCACTATTGAATTGGTATGTCCATGAGAGAGTCCAAGGCTTTCTAGTCTGCCATCTTGCTGATGTCAATCCCTGCTTATTCCCAATTTTTGACTTATAAAATTCACAGTTATTTTATTAAATGCATTTAAATTTAAAATTGCTATACTTTTTTAGTGAATTAAATTGATTCTAATCGAAAACAGACTCACAAATATAGAGGACAATCTGGTGATGGCCAGAGGGAAGAGGGGGGGTGGTGCTAGGAAAAAGTGGTGAAGGGTTAAAGAAGTACAAATTAGTAGTTGATAGATGGTCATGGGGATGGAGAGTATGGCATGGAGAATACAGTCAACAACAATGTAATGGCTAGGTAGAGAGCTAGAGAGAAGGTTAATCAGTGGGATGGTTTCATAAACTATATAAATGTCTAACCTATATAAATGTACTGTATACTTGAAACTAATAAAAAAAATCTTTAAAAAAAAGAAACTAAGTGAAAAAAACTGATTCTATTAGCATTACATAGTGACCTTATTTTAAGTAATGCTTATTGTTTAACACTTTTTCCCCCCTGGATATGGTATAATTACCTCAGTTTTCTTTTGGTAGCATTTTGCTGAGATATCTTTTTCTATCCTTATATAACCTTGTGTTTCTTATAAGTAGCATGTAACTTTTATTTTAAATGTCTGGTCTGAAAATATTTGTCTTTTAACTGGTAAGTTGTTACCCATTTGCAATAATTGCAATACCTGGTACGTTTAGACTTGTTCCTAACACCTTACTTTGTGTTATATATTTGCCTCTTTCTATGATCCTTCTCCTTCTTTTTTTTTATTGTTTTCCCCCCCTTCTTTTAATGGAAGGACTGCCTACAAAATGCTTTGTGACATTTAGTATAACGTACTCTCTGTGAACAGGCATATTAGAAAAGGGGCTTATATTGTGTGTTTTGCTCCATTGATTGGTGATTAAGGAGACCTTTAATAAGGCTTAACTTTTTTACCTATTGACACAACTCTGTACCAAGGTACATGCATAGCATCAGATATCAGCTCTTAGTTGCCACCTTGATGTCAACTGTGTGCAGGTGACAAACTTCACAGTCATAACAGCAGATTTTTTTCCGATATTATGCATACCTCTTTAACATCTATTCTTAAATCAACAAAGTCTAAAATAATTAATGTCTTACTATCACCTTAACAAATACATGGACCTTATAACACTTTAACTCTACTTCCTCTGAATTTATATGCAATGTTAAATCAATTTTTATATGATTTTCAAACTCAAAGATTAGACAGCATTATTATTAGTATTATCATTTTATACAGACAATATTAATTTATATTGACCAATATATTTCCCAATTTCTTTGTCTATTATTTATTCTTGTATCTCAGACCTTTCTGGTAGTATTTTCCTTTGCCCTGAAACATATCTTCATTTAGACATAAACTGAGCTCAAACCCTGGAGCTTTTATTTACTAGCTGGGAGAACTTGGCCCTTAACCTCTCCATAAAATGTGATAGTGCCTACCACATAGGATTATTTTAATGATCAATTAGTTAAGAAATATAAGAAAATTGACATATAGTGAATACTATAATAAGTGTTAGGTATTGTTTAGAATTTTTAAAGTTCTTTTACTGAAAGGCTGCTAGTGATAACTTTCTCAGTTTTTGTTTGGAAATATATTTATTTCACTTTTATTTTTGAAAGATAGCTTTCTTGAAAGATAATTTAGTTGAGTACACAATTCAATTTGAAGGTAAATTACACTGTCACTGGCTTCCATTATTGCTGTTGTGAAGTTTGCTTTGTCTAGTTGTCACTCTCTTTTAAGTGATTTATCTGATTTAGCTCTTCTTTTAGGTTACTTTTAAGACTGTCTATTTTTCTTTGACATTTCTATTAGTCAGGTTTTCCAGAGAAACAGAACCAATAGGATACATAAATATACTCTCAGGTAATTATACAGGCTCAAAAGTCCCATGACTTGCCATCTGCTAGCTGGAGAACCAGAAAAGTTAGTGGTGTAATTTAGTGTTAGTCGAAAGGCCTGAGAACCAGGGATGGAGTATAGTGATGGTTCAAATTTGAAGGCCTATGAACCAAGAGCACCAAATGTCTGAGGGCAAAAGAAAACAGATGCCTCAGCTCAAGGAGAGTGATTTGCCCTTCCTCCACCTTTTTGATCTATTTCGGACTTCAACAGATTGGATGCTGCCCAAACACATTGGGGAGAGCCATCTACTCTATTCAGTTCACAAATTCAAATAATAATCTCTTTAGGAAATATCTTCACAAACACACTTAGAAATAATTTTTTACCAGTTATCTGAGCATCTTTTTGCCCAGTCAAGTTGACACATAAAATTAACCACCACCATATTTTATACTTTCACTACTACAATGCTTCTAGGTATGGATTTAGTTAGTTAGTTATTCTGTTAAATCATAGCTTCTATTTTTATGAGTTTATGTCTTTCATCAGATCTGGAAGTTTCTCCAACATTATCACATCAAGTATTGCTTGTCTGCTATTACCTCCATTTTCTCTCTCTCTCTGGGATCCTAATTAGATACAAGTTGGACCTTCTTATTCTATTTTCCAGATATCTTACCTTCCTTTTTTTATTTTTAAGCTTCTTGTTTCTCTGTGCTGCATTCTGGGTACATATATATATAATGTCATGTGTGTGTGTATTTTCATTCGACCTATGCTGTACTCTTGGACCTAACTGGTACTCTTTGTAGTTTCAGGTATGGAAGGAGAGTGCAAGGAAAGAGATGCATGGTTTAATATACAATATGCTAACCACAGCCCAGACTCCCATATTTTCAGAATGAACTTAACTATTGTGTTAAATTACATAATTAAAATATTATTCAGTTGTATTTTAAATAATTTTCAGTCTCTCATTCTCCTAAAGCGAATTATCCTGTTTATTGACTTTTATTTTGTATAATATGAAAATCTTTTCTTCAAAATGTTGACTATTTCCACAAGACCCTGAAATTAAAAAAAAAAAATTAGAAAATCTATAATCATTGCTAAAATATCAGCTTCATCTACCAGAATTCAAGTTCTATGAGTGCCGGGTTCTGTATGTTTTGTTCATCATTTTAATTTCGGCATCTAGAACAGCGCTTAACAGGTTCTCAATAACATTTATTGACTTAGTGAATTAATAATTCTATAAAGAATCACTTCTTTTTTTGAGATTATAGAGAGATTATACAGAGATATTACTCTTATTTCACCATAAAACTATGCTTAAATTTCAAAGGTCAGAAACCTTTTCATACAATTTTGTTTAACCCTAATCTACTAATCTACTCTAATAGTCATGAAGAACCAGTGTGCTGGATCACTATTACACAGGAATATTTTACAAAGTTATGTATGTTTATTCTAAATGAGGATAATCTAGAAATCACGAAATCCTTCTTATGGCATATCACCCTTGTCACTGGTTTTATTTTATTTTATTTTTTTCTGTCAGTATTTCTCTTGCAAATCAAAACTGTTACTCTTGTTTCTCTTTTAAAGCCATGTGGAAAAATGGGTGTCACCTCTGCTTGATGACATTGATAAGATGCTATTGCAGTGTTTTGGGAATTTGGTCCATCAGTTTTGTCACCTGAGTTTAAGACTGATATACTCTAGAATGTGTCAGGCAATTTTCCTTCAGCCTATGCTATAACTAGTACTTTTTGCAGTTTTATGTTTGGAAGGAGACTGTAAGTATCAGCAGACTGATGACTTGACAATGTTTTGAGAAACATTTGAGAAAGCCTGCATGCTTTCTCAAAGGGACATTTTTGAAAGTCTGGCTCTCTATCTTTATGGTAGGTTACATATCACAAAGAATATCACTTACCAATCAAAAAGGCCCATATAATGTACTGTATACTTGAAACTAATTTAAATAAATAATGTTTTTTTAAAAAGTCCCATATAAGAGTATTAACTGATCCTAAAAGAAACAGAAAATAACAGGCACTACTCCTGTATTTCTTCATTTATTTATCTACTCTTTGGGAGGTGTACACTGAAAATTATGTATTCTTTAAACCTTTTACTCAGTTAAAATCTTGAAATAACCATCATTTTAGGAACTGAGGTAGATGCAACAATAAATAAGATGGGGTCCCTAGTCTTGAAGATTTTATAGTGTGTCAGAGGAGATAGAAACAAACTTACATGCAATGGAAGCCCTTGAATTGGATATAGAGCGCTATGGAAACACAGAAGAAAAGATAACTAATTGTTCCTGAAGTGAGAATTGGAATAATGGGAGAAGATTAGGAAAGACCTCACAGGAATGTGATTTGTCCTTGGCCTTGAAGAGTAAAAGGCAGTTCAACAGACATTTTCCTCATAGAAAACTGCACGTATTTTCTTTTTTTGATGCCCTTTTGGAAGAGAGAGCCTGCTTGATCTTCTTAGGTAGACTGTGCTGGTGTTCAATTATTACGAAAGTCAAGGACTTTAGTACTTTCTCAAGTTCAGCTTCTTATTTACACTCACTTCTTTTTGTTCAGCCAGAAATTATTGCAGCCAGAAATCATTTGGGTTTTTTCTCCCATTTTAAGTCTTTTGTATTCTTTACTCTTTGAAAAAGCTGCCTTATTTACTTCAAAAAAGGAAACAAAAGTACATTTTAACCACAAAGTGCTACACAAATCTTGGTTGTGGTTATTATGATTTCAGGTACTTTATTGATTTTTCAGATAAGAAAACAGATTCTGCTTAAATGACATACCCAAATCATATGGCTAGAATGGTGGAAATTGGACTTTGGTATACTCTCACAAATCAGTTTGCTCTTTTCTTGACAACATCGTGCCTCCCAAGGCCTATTTGCAAGTCGAATGACTCATCTCCATATTTGTTCTCTCCAAGTAGAGAAAGAATATTGATTCAGGACTTAGAAAACAACGATATTTTAATAAAAATTACACTTTGGGACTTAACAACATTAAATTAATCTTTTCTTTAAACCTACAATTTTGTCAAGTTGACAGTGTGTTAAAATAATGAATATTTAAAAGTTTTTTTTAATATGGAAATTTCAATAACAACTTTAAAAACTCTTGAACTTTGAGCTCATTCATTTATCCATCCATCAAAACTTTTTAAAAATCAGTTATTGTGCTAGAAATAAAGACTAATAAAACATAGTTTCTGGCAGCAACTCAGGCTCCAGGTCATTTCTGACTTTCTCCCTACTGGATTCTGCTATATCTTCTGAAGCTTTTTTTCTTTACTTTTAAAATCCAGACCCTGAAGCTCCTCTGAAAGAAGGATTTGGACAAAAACTCACACCAATCTCTGATAGAATCTAACACAAGTTTTACTTAATTGTAAGCAAAAACTGGGAAGCATGTAGAGTACCCTCTGAAAGATGAGTGAACAGAGAAATACATTGCCTACAAATATGTTTTTAAAAAAGAAAAGTAGAGGGTAATCTAGTTCAGAGAACTGCCATCTTTGGTAAACTAGTTTCAAAAATATCTAGTGTGTCTTCTTATTAAGATGCAAGGAAAATTAAGTTTATATAATTCAAATAAACAATTATGAAAATCTCAAGCAACGAAGAATTGCTCAAATTTGACAAACATGACTGCCAAATTTAAAAGAGACGGTAGCAGCCAATAAAAGGGAAATATTGCAGAAAACCAATTAGTGAAGTAGAAAAAAATTTTCAAAACTCTCCCAGAACAGAAAAAATGAATATAAGATTAAAGTGATGAGAGAAATAATGAAGAATATGTGAAAAGATCATGGAGATCCAACCAAGGAATATAGAATTCCCAGAGGAGAGAATTGAATATGTGAACCAGAAACAAAGATCAAGAGTTAATGGAAGCAAATTGGCTTACCCAAAGAAACTCAGTCTAAACATCTAAGCATCAAAAGTATGAAAAGTACTCTTCGGCAAACACCATAATAAAAAATAATCAACAACCCTTAACTATTTTCAGTTATTAAGAATATGTAAAAATCCTAGACATTTTCAACATCACTCCCTTTCCCAGCCACACACAAAATAAAACCAACAACCACTCATCAACTGTATCAGTTATGATCCCTGCAGGAAATAGGAACCACTTCTGATGGTTCATTGAAGAGAATTTAATAAAGGCACTACTTACAGAGAGAGTTATAGGTACAAAAGAAAGATGAGGCACTGAAAAATTATCAACAGTGGGGAAATGTCCATACCTTTTGGACTGAAGGAGTGAGGGGAGAAAGTGGAGTTAGCAGAGTTTAATGAGCTGAAATCCTGGAGAAAGGGACTTGCGTGTGCGTTGTAAAATTGCATTGTAAAAAGGACACAGCTACCAGAGATGCTGCACTGAGCAGGGGGAATGGGGAAAAAAGGTAACTGTGATCTTTCTCTGCTCTCTTGCCCTCTGGTCTCCTACTATTACCTTCCATTGGCTGAACTCAACCAGGAGCCAGCCAGCAGAAGTGTCAACAGAGGCAAAACACAGCCGTCAGTCTTCTAGTGGTCAGAGAAGAGTAGAGAAACATGAAATGTATCTGGACGGTAGATGGGGATGTGGATAAGGAGGATAATTGGTATATCCAGTGAGGATCAAGCAACTAGTTCAATTGAGAAGTATCCAGTTAGCTTTGAAGAGAAGAAAAGACTAGTACATGGATTCTCTATCCAATTATTTTGTTGTTCATGTATGAATAAAGTGAAAGAATAGTCAAGCCAAAGCATGGGCTTAGGGAAACTTCTGGGGGATTCCATGAGTATAAGAGAGACACAGTCTCTGCTTTCCGCAAGCTTGGAGTCACATGAAGACCAATTCGCAATAAACAGAGCCATGTGTTGGGAAGAAAAACTACTCTGCCAGCTTAGGTCAGACTGGTCAGGGGCCTGAACATTAACTGACAATAGAAAAATTAACAGGAGAAGAGATTATTATGCATGCGTGAGTACCCTATATAGATAGTAGCTCCTAGAACAGCTTAATAAAGGCTGGGGTTGGGGAGAAGGAATTAAAGGCTTCAAAGGATGGAAGGTTCTGCTGAGGCTAGTTTACACACATTTTTTTTTTTATGGGGGGCGGGGGTGGAAGATGTTCTGGTGCCCAAGACCAGTGGCTTCTTGCCTGGAAACCTCCCGGAGGGAGAGAATGCAGCAGCTGACTCTCATAAAGATCTGTTCTTGTCAAATAAGGGAAGTTCAGATAAGAATTATTTGCAAACCTTCTATAGCTCAGATGTTTTCACTTTGAAGTTATCTTAGTACCAGTTGGGTGGGTTGTTGATCTCTTCACTTGGCTATAGAAGCAGAGACACAGGAAACTACAGGAACACCTTGGAGGAGAACGTAGCCCAGGATGATCAGGGAGACTCCTGACCTTGGTTGAGACTCCAGGTCTTAATTAAGATGGAAGGATGAGTAGATGTTAATAAGGCAAAGCTGCTCAGAAGAAATCTAAGCAAAGGGATCAGCCGTATATTTGATCAGGTTGGCATTCAATGTGTATTGAGCAACCATACTTAATGCATATTAACTCTTTAATACAAGAGTTAATTAAAATAGCCTAATTTAAAGTCCTAAGAACATTTTCACTTTCTTAGTCCACGTAGGCTACTATAACAAAATACCAGAAACTGGGTGGCTTATGAACAGCAAATATTTATTTCTCATAGTTCTGGAAGCTGGGAAGTCCAAGATCAAGGGGTCAGCAGATATGGTGTCTGGTGAGAGCCCACTTCCTAGATGGCTATCTTTTCTGCTGTAACCTCACATCGCAGAAGGCATGAGCTAGCTTTCCGGGGTTTCTTTTTATAAAGATACTAATCCCAATCATGAAGACTAGAGCAGGAATTGATGTCAAATACATTCAGGAAGCATATACTGATCACCCATTAAAGAACTGGCACTGGTGACACACAAATACATAAAATACATTCAATTCCATGTTTTTGAGCAGTTGCAAAGGGAAGCAGGTAAACACAGAATCAGAGCAGCTTCCCCTCCCCCCAAGCTATATTGAGAAATAATTGAC
Source organism: Pteropus alecto (assembly GCF_000325575.1). Taxonomy (NCBI): domain Eukaryota; kingdom Metazoa; phylum Chordata; class Mammalia; order Chiroptera; family Pteropodidae; genus Pteropus; species Pteropus alecto. The sequence continues at coordinate 10,523,796 of NW_006494614.1, read as the reverse complement.
ATACATCACTGTATAAGTTTAAGGTATACAGCATGATGGTTTTATTTACACATATTGTGAAATGATTATCACAATAGGTATAGTTAACATCCATCATCTCATATAGATACAATTAAAAATAATAATTTCTCTTCGTGGTAAGAACTCTTAGGATCTACTCTCTTAACAACTTTCTTATATATTACACAGCAGTGTTAGCTATGGTCATGTTGTACATTACATCCCTACTACTTATCTTATAACTGGAAAGTTGTACATTTTGACCACCTTTCTCCAATTCCCCCTTCCCCCGCCTCTTGCTTCTAGTAACCACAAATCTGATCTCTTTTTCTAGGAGTTTTTAAAAATTATATTCCATATATAAATGAGATCATACAGCATTTGTCTTTCTTTGTCTGATTTATTTCACTTAGCATAAGGCCTTCAAGTTTTATCCATGCTATAGCGAATGGTAGGATTTTCTTATTTTTTATGACTGAATAATATTCCTGTGTGTGTGTGTGTGTGTGTGTGTGTGTGTGTGTGTACCACATCTTTATCTATTCATCCATCCATCGATAGACACTTAGGTCGTTTCCATGTTTTGGCTATTGTAAATAATGTAGAGCAGCTTTTGATGAGAGCTGTGTATTCAAAGCCCCATGGGAGAGTGTGGATGCTGGTAGGCACCCCCATCTTCTCAGGGGTTTGATTTGGTGTGCTGTGCTAGTCCCTAGATGACTTTGTCTTCAGAACTTTGGTGTTATGTTTAGAGGGACTCTAAATAAAATGTCACTAGTAAATATCATGTTCATATCATCCTTGTCAATGAGAATCATGTACTGAAAGACGTGTTAGCAAGTCGGCGATACTAACTCTATTGTCTCCATTTTTTCATCTCTTTGCCCTGCTAAGATTCATCACACTAAGAGAAATAGTGCAGCTAACATTGTTAAATTTCCCAGAATTTTGAATAAAGTTATTCATAGAATGTTTCATCAACAATCTTTTTTTCTTACTGTTTATTCAAATGAAGAAGACTTTGGGAGTTCTTCAAATAATCCTACATAAAAGCATATCTTGTATTGGTGTGTACTTTAGTAGACATTATTCCTGACAATTCTTTAAGTACAAAGAAAATAATCACAAAAATGTACTTGGTAATAAACTACATATAGCCTGAAATTCAGGTCAGTAATTAATTAGAACTGTTCAAAATTACTTCACCTCTGGAAAAACAAGACTTCTGCTATATTTATAATTAAATTTATAATTAAGTACTCTATACAGGTCATGTATAAAAGCATGTTTATACAATGTAATTTTATATTATTTCTCAATAAAAATAAGAAAATGAAAAAGGGCTTTGATATTTAATATACAGAACTTTAGCTCTCACATACTGTCTTTTTGTGGGAAAACATAAACTTGTGAGATAAGAAATATACTGATTTGGCTTATTTTTAAGTTATGAAAATAGCGTGATTGGTAGCTCCAAAAATAGAGTGATCTCTAATGAAATAAATGCATGAAGGGAGCCATTAAGACATACTTTATCTTCTTTATCTGGGCTTGTGATAAAATGTTCCCTACTGGTAAAAAAAGTGAAGAGTCGAGCTCTCTATCAAGGAACTAATGATTATTGTATTAAAATGTACACAGAGTGGCCTTGAGTGCTTTAAAATTTGTGAGAAAAGACTGTGGAATTGTCATTATCATGTCATTACTGTGCGCACCCCATAAGAGCAATTGTAAAGGTGAGGTTGGGGATGGTGCACTGAACCTCTAAGAGCCAGGGACTTCTTCTTGCAGAGTTGAGCCGGTAAGAACAATCTGGCAGCATCTCTGAGGATTCCAGGATTTAGAGATGTCAAGTAAGGAAGCAAGAGCAAGGAATGCATTTTAGAAGGTCACTTTAGAGAGAAAGATATAGACTAAGGACAGAGGCCTATGGACACTGGCTGAGTGGGTGAGGACAAGACTGAAAAGATTGATTTTTTTAGAAGCCAAACTGGATCAATCTAGTGCTAGTCACAATCTGGGATGGACATTATTCTTCCAGAAGCAGAAAGGGGATCAAAAGCAATAAATTATACTGGACAGGGAAGTAAAAATAGAATGAAACAGAATAGAGATCCCATGCCCTCTGAAATTGTGTGTAAAAATGTATGTCTCTGCATTTTTTCCTGGGGAGATCAGATTCTTAGCAGCCATCAGATTCTCAACAGATCAATGGTCCCCTCCTCCCTCAGCCCTCCTCCCCATCCTAAAAAAAAAAAAGCCACCGACCTAGAAATGAAACTTTACATTTAGGGAGTTCTTATCATCTGCAAGTGAAATGTTCTTATCATCTGAAGTGACCACCTGAAAGCAGTTGTTATTTCAGATTTGTGCCAAGAGAATTAATTAATCCAAGATTATATTAATGCTTTTTTTCACCCCTCAACTGTGTTATTTATTCCTGAATTCCTTCACACTCTGGTGAAATCTAATTGTGCACTTGAGATGAATCTGTGTTAAACTAGTGGTTAGGATGGAATGAAGGCAAGTCATCTGGGAGAAGTGAAAATCCAGAACTCAAAGATTAGACCTTTAATTTCTACCTGTACCTTCCTCCTCTTCTCTCTGCCTCCAGTCCCCCAGGCCAGGTATGGTGCCAGCAAAAGCCAGCTTTTATCTGCCAAACAGTACTACTCATATTTTTTTAGTCTTTACTTGTGAAATGTGTGTGTGTGTGTGTATATATATATATATATACACACACATACATATATATATAATGTATGTATATATATATATGCACATGTGTGTGTGTGTATATATATATACACACACATATATATATATATACGCATGTATATATATGCATATGTATATGTGCATATATATATATATGCATATCTCCCTCTGTGCACATCCTATTTAATGTGGAGTGAAAAAACCTGGGTGCCACACATGAGCATGATGTCATTTTCAGTGTGGAATTGCTGTTCATGCCAGGTTGGATTTGCTAGGCGGCTGGAAAACTTGTTCTTCGTGCAAGTTTTGATCCGTTGCAAGCCTAAGCTGCTTTCTCAGGAGGCAGGTAGCATCAGAGGCCACACAGAAATGGAAATGGTGGGCACTGAACTTTGTGACTGAGCTCCTTTTAGATCAGTTAAGGATTTATTCATCATCTGGCTGGAGGGAAAATTTGTACGTGTTCACAATAATTATGAGTTAAATGCCAAAATATAGGCACGCATTGCTGGCAGTCCTTTTAATGATAGGATGAAAAGCTTTCAGAGATGAGAAGGTAATGGTGGGGAGCAGAGACTGTGACAAAAATAGAGACTTCATAATTTGTCTCTCCTCCGCACTCCTGAATTAGAATGTATGGGAAATTGACTCTGGGGTAAAGCTATTTCTGCTGTTCTCTGCTCTCGTCCATTTGAAAATGGATGAAAATGTCTCGTACAGATGAAAACACTGAAAAACTATGAACCAAAAAATCTTAATGTACCATGATGTAACAGAATATAAATGAACAGGGATGTCTAAAAAATATTTACTTGATACAAATCTGATATAAACAGGAAATTTGATAAGGTCGTAAATTAATCAGCCCATTATTCTGGAAACAAAACTAGTTAGGCTAAGAATGCAGTGTATAATGTAGAAAAGAAGTCTTTCCCCCTCTCTCTGGAAATGCTGTTATTCAAAATAGGTTTTAAAAATTTTAAAGATGAAAATTGATACCAGAATTTTATATACACATATCTTTCATGTGTTAACACTTTTGAAGAAAAATACCTAATGTAATCCTTGAATTTTATATTTCTTACAAAATCTATTGAATTAAATATATTTATTTTCAGTGGCATTACACTTTTCCAGAATCATTTTGTGGCGTATGCACTCTCTCTAGATATTTTATATTTTTACAAAATATAAGGATATTATTTTTGTCTTCAAGATGATTTTAAAATAATTTTATGTTATGGGCAGTTCTATTGTTCATAAATTCATTTGATTTCGATTATGTCTTCCAACTAAATAGTTTGTTTAAAGGAGGGACCTTGTATCAGAAGGACAATTGTTCAAGTGGAACTCTTTTCCCATATGTTATCTCCTACTATTGTAGTTAGAAATTTGGAAGCCTTTAATAATGTTACTCCAAAAGTAGATATGTTCAAACAGTCTGTTCTAAAAATCAAGTAGCTTGAGTAAAATAAATAAAACGCATTTACCATATTTGTTTATATTCTTAAAATAAATATATTTCGTATACTAACTCTGTCTACTGAAAAGGCCTAGAAATGGTGTCTAATCCAATAGCAATGAACATCTCTAGTACCCAGATTGTGGTTTCTAAATAACCATTTCTTACTAAAATAAACCAAGGCTTGTTGGAGAAATGGCCAATTTCCAATCAAGGTAGGATGAGCCTGGCATATCAGATATGAAAGGTAAGAAGTTATTAAAATCTATTGGAGTCATCAAAAAAAGTTCGGGAGCCGACATGAAGAGGCTACTACCCACATATGCAAAGATGGGATCACTGAAATATCAAATATATTAGATGCTCAAAATAAAACATATCAAATATATTTAAACTCAAGTTCATAATAACACTGGGGAAAAAACTCATTGGGAAAATAGCTCATTGGTCAAGACCAGGGAATCAATTCATTATTTTTGAAAACTGGTAAATAAAGGGAAGGAGTCAAGCATTTATTCTGGCTTTCCTATGTAAACTATACCACAGGATAACCAAATGTTTGAAGAAGGTAGGTTTTTTTTTTTACAAAATTACAAGCAATAATTGTAGAAGTAATAATAGAATATCATCATTTGCAATCCCTAGTGAAATAATAGATCTAGGCTATGATTAATACGAGCTGCTATCAACACAAAAGAGGCAACCAGACATTGTGTGCCTCCTGATGGAAGTACACACCACCAACCATAAAGCTTTCCTGTCAAAAACTGAACCTGAGTCCAATCAGCCTCTACATACAGCTACCAAATTATAGGAAATAGGATAGAGAAATATGTTAAACTATCTCACAGGGATGCAGTGGGCAAATCCAGAAGCTCTATAGGACAAACAAATTAAAGCTCTTTTCAAAAATAAATTGCAAGGGAAAAAGAAAGGGAGAGGAACCTATAAAATAAATGAGATTTGAAACGCCTACCAACTGTAATGCATGGACCTTATATGAAGCTGATTTAAACAAACCATTTTAAAATTTAGGGGTAAAAAGAAAAATTAGGGGGTAAAAAGTAAAATTTGAATACTAACAGGACATTTGATGATCGTAAGGAATTATTTTTAATTTGTTTAATTGTGTGATATGGTATCACACGTTACATTTTCAAAAAGAGTGTTTATCTTTTAGAATTATATATTTACAGATAAATTTTGCTTCAAAACAATCCAAATGGTCAGCAGGGACTGGAGATGTGAGTAGGGATGTAGATTAAACAGGTTTGGCCATGAGTTGTTGATCACTGAAGCTGGGTACTTACCCATGAAGATTCACTAATCTACTTTCTTTACTCTTGTATACATCTGAAATTTTCCATAATTAAAAGTTTAACAAGTATTTTAAAGATTTTTTTCTTAAAAATTGTTCTAATATCTTTTCTTCCTATGTATATGAAGTTAAAAAAATGACCAAGTAAGAAGATCTCAAATAAGGATGACTCAGAAATCTTACTTTTTTAAACCAGTCAACAGTGAAATCCAAGCTCTATTTCTGAAACTCTTTTTCCTCTGCCAAGACTTCTGTCTGTCATTGTCAACCTGAGCAGTTAGAGAAAGTGTGCACTTTTGCACTTTTCCAAAGGGAAGTAAACTCTGTTGCATTAGCAAGTCTGCTGCTGTAACAGAAAGCATACTCTTACATTCTTGGGTTGTTTCTCAGGAGGTGCTGAATAGTAAAGATAATAATTTAATAATGTATGTACACATAAATGCCCATTTACTTAAAAGTATTCAGAAGGAAGTATAAATATGCAAACTGAACTCAAAATTTCAGAATGCCATAAAGAAAAATTTTGTTTATGTATTTATTTATTCATGTATCTAACCACAAACTTTCTTTAAGTACCTATTGTATTAGGTAAACAAGATAAAATCCCTGTCCTCAAAGATTTCAAAGTCTTAAAAAAAATCAATGTTTACAACTTAATATTATAAATATAACAGTGTCTGCCTTTTTCAGCATTTTGCCTTAGCACCTAGCAATATCTGGCATGAAGAGAATCCAATATTTTATAAATGGGTAGATGGATGAATGTTGTTATGGAGGGATGTAATAGAAAACAAAGTAGAAGAGATAGATGAAGGTCAGATCAAGAAGGGCCAGAAATACCATTCCTGCAAAATGATCTTTATCTTGAAGACTAGAGGGTTTTTTTGTTTTTGTTTTTAGTAGTCTATTTTTTCAGAGCAGTTTCAGGTTCACAACAAAATTGAGCAGAAGGTACAGAGATTTCCTATATACTCTCTGTCCCCACATGTACACAGCCTCCTCCACTATCAATGTCCTACATGAGAGTGGTATATTTATTATAATTAATGAACCTACATCATTATCAACCTAAGTCCATACTTTACACTAAGATTCACTCATGGTGTACATTCTATGGGCTTTGACAAATGTATAATGACAGATATCTACCATTATAGTATCATGCAGAACAGTTTCACTGCCCTAAAAATCCTCTGTGCTCTGCCTGTTCAGCCCTCCTTCCCCTAACCTCCTAGCAACCACTGATTCTTTACTATTTCCATAATTTTGCCTTTTCAAGAATGTTGTCATATAGGTGGAATCATATGGTATGTAGCCTCTTCAGATTGGCTTCTTTCACTTAGTAATATGCATATGTTTCCTCCATGTCTTTTCATTGCTCAATAGCTTATTTCTTTTTAGCACTGAATAATGTTCCATTATCTGGATATATCAGTTTATTTCTTCATTCACCTAAAAGGACACCTTGGTTTCCTCCAAGTTTTGGCAATTATGAATAAAATTGTTATAAACATCCATGTGCAAGTTTTTTGTATACATCTGAAATTTTCCATAATTAAAAGTTTAACAAGTCTATTTAAAAATAGACTATTAAAAACAAAAACAAAAAAATAAAGATAAATTTTCAACTGACGAGTAAATATCAAGGAGGGCAATTGCTGGAGCATATGATAGACAATGTTTACTTTTATAAGAAACCACCAACTATCTTCCAATGTGGCTGCACCATTTTGCATTCCCATCAACAGTGAATGTGGGTGCCTGTTTTTCTACAACCTTGTCAGCATTTGGTGATGTCAGCGTTTTGAATTTTGGCCATTTTAATAGCTGTGTAGTTGTATCTCATTGTTGTTTAAATTTTCAGTTTCCTGATGACATATGATGTTAAACATCTTTTTATACCCTTATTTGCCATCTGTGTATCTTCTTTGGTGATATGTTTGTTTAATCTTTTGCCAATTTTTAAAACTAGGTTGTTAGTTTTCTTATTGTTAAGTTTTAAGAGCTCTTTGTATATTTTAGATTACAGTCCTTTATTAGATGTCTTTTGCAAATATTCTTTTCCTGTCTGTGGCTTGTCTTCTCATTTTTTCACATGGTCCTTAACAGAGCAGAAATTTTAAATTTTAATAAAGTCTAACTTATAACTTATTTCATTCATGGATTGTGCCTTTGCTGTTGTATCTAAAAAGTTATCTCTATACCCAAGGTCATCTGTATCTTCTCCTATGTTATCTTCCAGGAGTTTTATAATTATGCATTTTATATTTAGGCCTATGATCCATTTTAAGTTAATTTTTTTGAAGGGTGTAATATCTGAGTCTAGATTCATTATTTTCACATATGGAAGTCCAGTTTTTCCAGCACCATTTGTTTAAAAGGCTTAGGAGGGATTTTTTTTCTAATTTTAGGAACAGAATGATATCTCTTAAAAAACCAGACAAGAAACTTTTAAATGGCCTTTCATTTAATGTTCAAGGACTATACTCTATATAATCAAATAAGGGACTAACTTACCAATACTGAGCATTAAAGCAATTAAGTTCTCTATCCCAGGGCTTCATAAATATTTATGTATTCTACAATCCTCAAAACAGAGATGAACCTAACAGTTTTCACTTATTATACTGAGCTGAGCATATAATCATGAATTTAAACTGTATAATGGAATTAATGAAGAAATACAATCATATGAGATTTTTAACTTGAAACAATAAAAATATTTTAAAAACTTAAAGAAAAATTGTGGATTCATAAATAATTATTGTTTATAATAACTGTTTCAAATAATAACATGGGATTTTAATTTTGTTTAAATAAAAATGCAGGCTGTAAAAGATAATTCTTTCTAATAAAATTATTATAATTAATAGCATAAAATTGTTGGTGACACTCAAAAGCTACAATAGAAGGAATAACTCTATCATACTAAAGAGAGACAAAGACAGACTTACCATTATATATAATTCATACGGTGCCTTGTACTCAGATTGCAAAACTTGAAGTTCATATTTACAGTAGTTTTAAATACAATAGAAATAAAGCTAGTTCATAAACATGACCAAATCTTTTTTCACTAAGATTTTGGAGCAAAAAGAAAAAGTAATATTCATTCATTCAATATTTATTAAGTCCCTATCACAACTAAATAAATGAAGAGACAGTATTACAGTAGATACAAAGGTGAATTAGACAGAGTTCCACTTTCAAAGTGCACACATTTTTCTAGGGTGGATAAGAATATACCAAAATGACTTACAGTTAAAATAGAAAGTGATCTGGAGATAAAAGAGGCTCAAGTTAGTTGCTAGAGATTTCAGGAAAAATTCTTTTCAGCTAGGAATATCAGGAAATACTTCATGAAGGGGAAAATATCTGAACTCGATCATAGGAAAGGAAGACTCTACAATCTCCCACAGCCCTTTCACGCAGAGCCTGCTTGTTTCACAAATCTTAACTACATTGGTTGAGGAGCTGGGGTTGGTGTCTTGTTGCCCTCCGTTCTTGCTTCTACACCATTAGTACAGCTCCATTCTGTAAAAGCTCTGTTCCCCTGAGGATCACGCTATTGGATTTTCCATCCTCTCCTCCAATCTGTTGCTGTTAGCCAGCAGCTTCTGGTCACTGTCTTTTAATCACTGCTGATCTTGGTTCCTGGAACATCCTCCTCTTCACCCTCACTCGTGTAATTCCAGAACACATTTTCATACATCCTATAGCAAACTGAGCTTGCCTTTGCACATGCCGTTCCCTCTTCTTGGAATGCTTTTCCCCAAAACTCTTAGCGTAGTTTATCCCAGCTTGGCCTTCAAGTCTCAGCTTAATAATAATAATTAGTAGATAATATTTACCGAACACATTCTTTGTGCCAGGAATTTTAAATAAATTAGTTCAATCTTCCTAATACCATTAAGGGTAGAGGGTCATATTATCTTCATTCTACATATGAAAAAATGAAGGATTTGAGAAGTCAAGTAACTTATTTATGATCATACACATAGAGAGTGGTAACTATAGAATTTGGACCCATGTTAATTAACTATAGGGCCTACATGCTTAGGTGAGCTACAGTTCTGCTTTCTTGTTCTAGGTGTCTCCCCACTCTCTGCTGTTACTTCTCTACAGATACATCTTCCCAAAGACACTTTAAAGATATTTTGCAATAATTTTCTTAATTTGTAATTATATATTACTTTACTTGCTTATGCCTTGCCTTTTTATTGTCTCCCTCTTCCAAATAGACTTAAGTTTCATGGGGTCATATGTCCATTTCACTTACCATCATGTCTCCAGGGCCTAGTATCATGCCTGGCCAATAACAAACATCAGTCACTGCTTGTTAAATGAATGGAGAAAATTGAAGGATGAGACAAGCAGAGAAGGGCATTCAGGCAGAACCAGGAATGAACAAAGGCCCAGCAGGAAGATCTGAAACATGCTAATGTGACAGCCTCATGCAGTTGTGACATGATAGACTTTTCCACCCTTATGCTGACATTAGTGAGATAAACAGGGCTAAAGAACTGACAGATACCATGTAAAACTAAGAACTTGAAAGCATCCTTTCTTTTCCAGGGCTGAAGTTCGGATGTGAGATCACTGTCATTACCGAGGAAAATAGAGCCAGCTCACTACACCCTGAGTTGTGGACTGAAGTGGCATCACAGTGTCATCCTTCAGCCCCACACATGGGTTGCTGTTGAGATGCAAGGGCATTTTTCAAACAAGTAAAGATCGAGCTATCAGGACACAGATCCCTACAGTGGCAACTTCTATAAAGCAGGCAGGAAGTGTGAGATGGATAAGAGAGGCAAGATAAGTAAGCCGCAACAGGATAGAATTTTATTACATTTGACCAAAAGTCATTCCAACACACTTAACACAGCAAAGGGCAGGTACCTGTAATCTTTAAAATAACTTGCAAAGATCAAAACGGAACAAAACTAAAGTGAAATTCCGAGTGTGCGGAAAGGTAACATTTGCAGCATTAGTTTTATGAGAGGAAAATTCAAGGCTATAATATATCACTGGGTCATTTTAACTGTAGCGTCCAACGCAGCTTTAACTCTAAATTGAGTCTAAAAGTTATGTACGTGTTTATGTGCTACAGCAAATTACTTAGTTTTTCTGATCTTGTTTAAGAGTTATTATAGCTTTACAATGTCTTTCCTGATGGATACAAATATATAGGGCAGAATAAAAGGTGCAAGGAAGTTTGGACTTAATACAGTAAGGAAACAGACTTGACTGGGTGATAGCAAACATTATGGCAGGAAAGACAGCAGAAAGTGACTCATAACTGATCAAGCCAAAGTTCTCCAGACACATTTTGTGCCAAGCAGCAGCTTCCACTATGGAATCCAGAGTTTGACTTGGCTGCTAACACTATCTTCTGTGAAAATGCAGTTTACTAGATCTAATATACCTTGGTTTTCAGGAAGTTTTTCTGAAGAGGAATAAGAAGGTTCAGAGTCCAGGGAAACTCAGGACAGGTCTGCCAACCCAGTGCTGACACCAAACACCATGGAGGGTAGCCAGCTGCTCCTGCATGCTCTGAGCTGGTGTGTGCCTGGGAGATTACATCTGGAGCACAAAAGATCCCATCTGTGTCTGACCACAGATCCATGAGGTCTTATTCCTGTAAGCATTTGTAACTCTCGGCTATAGGAGTGTGCTTGGCCCACGTGTGGCAGGTCAAAGTGCTGGAGAGCACATGCCCTTGGAATCAGCCCTCAAACAATAACAGCTAGGAGTTGATAGACAAATGCATCTCCCTGAGACATCGCTGAGGTATATTTTAACAGGACCGAGTTGCATGCACCAACAGTCTCCTCTCACTCTGTTATTGAGATATAATTCACAGACCATACAATTCACTTTTAAAGTGTACAACTCAATGGTTTTTAGATACTCACAAAATTGAGCATCAATCACCATAATCTAATTTTAGACTATTTTTTTTTGTCATCCCAAATGAACTTTATTTTTGCAATAAAAAAACAAACAAACAAACTTTCACCTATGTGTGATGTCCTATGCCAGGATCTGCGCCAAACCTGGACCATATGGGAGAACAAGAAAGACATGTTCTAACCCTTGTGCAGCTTAAATCCCAGTGGGAGGGACAGGCATAGATGTACAGAAATATAGTAACAAGAGAATTGTAGGCTGTGGTAATAAATGGGACAAATGAGGAAAAGAAAACAAAGACAAAACTTCATATCATCGGGTCAATGACAGCCTCTTTGAGGAGGTAACATACAAGTGAAACTCCAAAATATTGAGGAGGCATCAGGTAGGTGCAGACGTGTACAAGAATGTTCCAGATTCCAGGAACAGCAAGAGCAGATGCCCTGATGGTTGGGTGGAGAGTGGCCTGAATTGACCTTAGAGAAATAGGAAGAAGACAGATCCTATGGGGCTTTATACACCAATGGAAGTAGTTTGGATTTTATTCTAAATGCATGGAGATGCCACTGAAATATTTTAATTGTCAGGTGTCATTACCTAACATGCTTTTAAAGTATTTGTCTAGCAACTCTGTGGAGAGTGGATATTCAGGAGACAAGAGTGTCAATAGTAAGACCAGTGTGGCTATGGAAATAGAAGGGAGTAGATGGAGTCAAATATATCTCAGAAACAATAGGAGGTAAGAACATCAATGTAGAATGTAGAGTTTTCTGTGAAGGGGAACAGAGAAATGGAGTGGTTGTCTGAAATCAAGGATGGGATGTTAGACAGTGAGAGGTGCTTGAGCACATTTGTGACTTTGGTGAGAATGTTACAACTGAGAGGGCGAGACAGTGCTGTTGCCAAGAATGATTGGGTGAGAGCTGGAATGGGTGAGGTCAGGAAATGCATTTCGTCTGTAGCAGAGCTGGAATGGGATCCAATCACAGCCAAGATGTCAGTATTCTCTGAGGACTCTTTAGGGATTCTTGAACCTACTCAGAGAGAGGCTGAAAAAGTAGGCTCCTTTGGACCTCATTCCTACTTTAACCAGAGCAATATTTGCTTTGCTTATTTTATATTTTGGCCTTATGCTTCAACTTTTATTTGAAGAAAGTAACCTAGGCTCATAGAATTTTGAGAGCTATAGCATTGTATATACTACATGGTATACTACCCTGACAAAAAGTAATCTATTTGGCAAATATCTCTATAACTTTCAAGACATTCAAAGTTAAACCTAGAGGAATCAGTGCTTCTAACTCTTTTTTGTTATCTAGAATGTACAGATTAGCCAGGGGTGGTAGAAACTGAAGTGTGTGGCACTTAAGAACTCTTAAGAGTCTATGAGATTCCAGCCAGCTGCATTTGTTGGATAGACTCAGGCTGATAGGTTGCTGGTGCCTCTGGCCAGAAGTAAGATAGGGTAGCGCCCACATGTAGGCAATGGAATTCACTTGGGAGATTCATAGTCCTCTCCAGGAAATTTTGGACTCTCTGACAATTCCTTTAGCAGGGGACGCTCTTTCCAGAGGCATCATATCATCATATCAAGACATTACTGAAGTGGCTTCTGCCCAATTTCCTCTGTGTAGACAAGCGTAACCCATGCAAGTCATGGGGAATAGTGCCATCACTTGCTAGAATATCCTGATATTGACTGGGTAGGCGCTGGTGAGGGACTCTGCTCTGTTATAGCTCTGATGCTCCTTGCACCCCCATTTTCTAAAAGAACTTTGTTTTGGCACTGCAGGCATTATCAAACTATCCTGATTCTTCTTTTATTCAATGCCTTGAGGTGGTGGGACAACTTACACAAATCATCTACACATATCCACATATATTCCAGTGTGGTAGAAATGAACAAAAAAGATATCCTCTTGCAATAGCTTATAGACAAAAAGTTTTATTAATTCTCATAAATTGCATTATTTAGCAAAGAAATTTACTCAGTGAATATTGAAAGAGCATATCATTTGTCAAACTCTGCAAGGAACTGGCATAAGAAAAAAGAATGTGATTCTGACTGTCTTCTGGATGAGACAAATAATTATGGTTGTGTCTAATGCATGCTATAATGGAATTAATTATAAAGAGTTATAGATGCAGAAAAGCTAGTAACTGTCACAGAAACTCAGTGATGGCTTCATAAAAAGGGGTTGACTGATCAGAGCCATGAAAGATGCATAGGAATTTATTAGGTAGACAAGTGGCAGAAGGGTTTTCTGGATTTACGAGGAAGTGTACAAAGCCATGGAAACTTTAAAAGAGTTGATATGTCTGAGATATAACTACTTCAGGATGCCCTGGGAGTAGAGCAGGCTTAGAGACACGTGTCATGAGACTGGGAAGGGGTTTGAGTCTAGGTCATGGCTTTCTGTGATGGGGGTACCACTGAAGATTTCTAAGCAAAGGGAGAAGCATGATCAGGGTAGCATTTTGGTAACATCCCCTTAGCAGAAAAGGCATAAAGTGAAGCTGGGAGATCTTAAAAAAAAATTGTCACAGTATCCTGATGGTGCTAGGTAAGGCAGTGGTAGGGCAACTGGAGAAGAGAAGATAGAGTTTGAGACCCATAGGAATTACAGGTGAAAGATCTGAAGAAGATTGGATATGAAGGGTGAAGGAAGAATTGATATTTACCGGTTCACAATGTCATTAACTAAGAAAGATAACAAGGGAAGAGGAGCTGGTTGAAAGGCAGAAAGGAAGAAGCTTGGGATTTAATAATTATGTGTGGAAACACAAGAGCACAAGTGCTTTATTTAATACGTACATATAGATATTATCAGGACATTTACATTTACCTTGATAGTCCTTTTGGCCATCATTAACTTTGAGTTCTTTTTCTAGTAATGAAAGTAGATTTGCATTACCTTTCTACACTCACCTGTCCTCTCTTGTAACCACATCTGTGTAAAATCTGGAACTAAGACAAGGGTTGTAATCCATAAAGGAAAAAAAATCACCCATTAGGGGTGGAACCCCAGCCGTGATGGCTTTAGCAGTATCCTCTCACCAGGAGTTAATCTACTATGGATAATATTACAAACAATGCATTCCTATTGCTACTGGATTTAAAAAAGAAATACCCATTCTGTTATTTTCACATCAAAGCTTGTAAGAAGTAAGCTGTAAGTGGGTTTCACACCATTTAAGAAGCTCCTGACATTTTCGAAGTTCCCCAGGGGTTTACAATGAGAGTCTATCTAGGAATACTGATCTCTAGGAAATGAGAGGAAAATTCCTTGCACATTTTTGTCTAAGTGAAATAACAAAAGGAGTGCTTGATATTCAAACTCCTCACGAGAATTGCTTTTTTTAAAAAAAAATGAAAGAATAATAGCGGCTGCAGATTGAAACTTGCTTTTTGCTTTTGCTTTTGTGGCAATGTGCATGCTGAGTGGGAATTTGATGAAGATTTGAGCATAATGAGCAGAAAATTGTGAGTGATCTGTTATATACATTAATTTGGTGCCTAAGTGAAGAAGAAGGTGGTGAAATTATCCTTTGAATTCAAAACCATGCTAATCATCAATCTAGATAATTTTTTCAGTGGTATGTTTTGTTTGCTTAATTATTCAAACTGGCCATCCAGTAACTTCAAATCAATTATGTATCACACAGTCCCCTGCTTTGTTCGTGTTGAGTGAACAAGTATTTTATCTTTCCTTTTAAACAATGGTGTGCCTTTGATATGCTAACTTAATACTTATCTGTTGGGGGAAAGTCCATGAGTGTGTCTGTGCTGTTCATCACTGTATGTCTAGCACTTAGCATAAGGCCTGGAGCATGGTGGAGTCTCAGTAAACCTTTGCTGAATGAATGAATGAATGAATGATGACTTGCTACTCCTTCTTTCTACACACCCAACTGTTCCAAATATTACTATCAACAAGAGATATTCATTTACTGATTTTCTTCACATATTGTCTTAATAAGGTGGTCATATATTTTATAGTAGAAACCAGGACGCTTGAGAATAAAAGGAATGCTGTTAATAAATACACCTCATAAACCAGCATAAACCAGGACCATCTCAGGCAAATTGGGACATATGGCCACCCTATCACCCTATATGAAACCTCAAAGGACCAGAGAACATATTCCTTGACCATATTTCATGTCTTGTCTATTTTCTTGATACCTTATTTGGCTTGATATAATTGATCTGACCTTTTGAGCTGATTACTGAGTGTTCCCTAAAGTCAATAGGTTTTTTTTCTTCCAGTTTGAATTAGCATTAAAGTGGCAGATAAAAAGCTATTTGAGGAAAGGTAAAGAGTCTTTTGGGGGCACTATTCTAACCCCCATGCCTAGCTGTAATTGACACATAGTTGGCTCAATAAATGCTTGCTTAAAAAATAAGTTCTGGTTTCGAAATAATAGAATGTAGAATTACTAAACACTGCTCCCACATAAAATCCATACAAATGATTACAAATGCATATTTAAGTATATATTATCATAATAAAAATTGAGGAAAACTGTTACTTGACAAAAACTAATGAAAGTTTGAGAAATGGAAAGCACATGGTTTAGGCAAATTGAAAAATTATGTCTCAGAACATGTATAGGAGTAGCACCAAAAGAACTCCATTGTCAGAGGGGGTTAGAGATAGGGGACAGAAAGGAGAACAGAGGCAATTAGCAAAGGTATCAGAAGAGCAGCAGCCAGACAGATTTACCCCTCCACACACATATACATACATACCAGGCATATTAATCTCTACCCAGTAGCAGTAGGAGCTTAGGATAGAGTGATAAGACAGTTCTCCCAGGTGTCCTCCATGCCTTGGAGGAATCAGGAATGTGTCTACCTCACCGAGTGCCATGGCTCCTTTCTCCATCACTCTCACTGGAAACAGAGCAAACCTCAGCAGCAACTTTCCTCCACTGAGCTGTACAAAGAGAGTTAACAGAAAATCTAATAGAGAAGTTCAGCTACCAAAACAAACTCATATGTAAAATAAAAATGTTCTCAAAGTTTGAGGAACATCAACATCATAAAAGAGTGACTTTTCTAAAAAAAAAACAAAAAAACAGAAACTAAACAAATGAAAGAATTTATACTAGTAGAAGTAGTGTAGGACTAGAACATAGCTTTTTTTTATATCATTGAAGAGATAAGGAAAAATATCACATTCAAAGACTAGGATGAGTGATTATGAAAAAAACAGTTGTAAATAATGTGGAAATTAAATAAATAAACCTTTCAAAATCAAAGAAACTCAAAAATGAATAGCAGAATAAACACAATTAAAGAGCAGATTAGTAATGTGAAAGACTGCACCGAAAAATTATCCCAGTATGTAGCACAAATGGAGAAAGTAGAACAGCATGAAATAAAAGTTAAGAAACAAACAGACATGAAAACCAAGGTTGGAAATCAATCCATTAAGGTACCAAATTAAGAAAATATGGAGAATGCAGAGGAAACAATATTTGGTGACATAAAAGCCAGAAAAAAATCTAAACTTGAAGAAAGTGTTAAGTCCTAAAATTGAAAGGGCCTGTCAAGAAACACACACAACAACAACAGTAACAATGGTGACAAAACTCAATTCTGGACATTTTGTAGTTAAGTCAAGCCTAAATGGAAAATCATAAAAGCTAAGAGAGAGAGAGAGGAAAAAAAAAATAGAATCATATTAATACCATACTCAGCAGCAACAGCATTGGATACAACAGAGAATTGGAGCATCATCTTCAGAAAGTTGAGAGGAAATAGCTTTGAGCCTCTAATTTTATACACAATGAAATGGTCACTCAAATATGTAGAGTAAAACATTTTCAGATATACAAGTCCTCAGAAAGCTTATTACTCATAGATCTCATAAGAATTACTAGAGGATATACCCCAGGAAAAGGAAAAGGAATTTCAGGAAGAAGCAGCTGAATGCATTAACTGTGTAATTTAAAATTGATAATAAAAATGATATTAATTTCTAGGGAAGTAGTGTTTGACTTTTTCATTGTAAACATAAAATTAGATACAATTAGAATATTTAATTTGCTTTAATTATACAATATGCCACAAGTCCATAAATGTACATACTGAGGAAGATCAGAGGCTTGGAACCCTCCGATTAACCAGACCATGGCCCTTAAAGGAAGCCCCACTTGTCCTGACGCAAGAGGAAGGGGAGGCAAAAGGCCGGAGGCCAGAACAGAAGCAAGATCTAAATTCCCCCCAAAGAAGTTATGAAAGCCAATGTACCACAGAACCCTGACACAGAGCCACCTCTACCCTTTAATGCAGCTTCCTGAAGATCTGTATTTCCAATTTCTGTCAACAACTAGTTCTTTCTCTATGCCATTTCCAAGGACTTTTCAAAGGTTAACAGGATTTTTTAGGGAGAAAATTTGATAAATCAAATAAAATTGAGTATTAGCAGAATATTGAGATCCCAGAAATGCTCTAACTTGCCCTATAACTCTTTAACTTCTCTCTTTCCAAGTCAAGACATAAGAAGTTCTGAGTGATATATGTTTGTTTACTTTCGGTATGCCTCCCCATTATCCAGAAGGCAGATAGACTCAAAGAGAATTCTTCTCTTGGCAGTTCAGTGTAAAATTGGGAAGTGTGTTAAAAGAGCTCACTTGTACTTACTACCTAAGTCAAGAGACTGTCATTTCCCTTTCATTAATGTCTTACTTGGCATCGTGCCTTTGGTGGACATGGATTGTCAAGACCATCAGCTCACCTCCGTCTTCCTGGAAGCATTGACCCACATTTTCACCCATTCCTATAGCAGGAGCTGCTCTGACCCCGTCTACCCAACCCCAGTGATTGACCTAGGAACTCATACTTTGTGGGCCAAAATTCTTCTCCAAAACTTTCTGTTCACCCCTAAAATTGAGAGAGATGAGGCCATTTCTCTCTGGAAATCTGAGGATGTGACCTTGGTCATGAACATACTGCCAGTACATGGACCTGGAACATTTCCAGACAGAGAGAATGAAGCCAGAGAGCCAGGGCTAGGGGGGAGAGGGATGGAGTTCTGGTGGAATAAGTCTTTGGCTCCTGTGACACTAGTTATATCCCTACCCATCCTGGATCCTGGACCAGTAAATTCATCCTTTTGCCTAGCTGGTTCAAAATAACATTCTATCATTCGCAACGAGAAGACTCCTGTCCAGTTCAGTGCCTTCCCCAGAACAGGTGCACAATAAAGGTCACTGGACCCAGAGAAGCAGGCCAAGAATTAATTCAGCATGAGATCTGGCTCCGGAAGAAGGAGGTGAGCGGGCCAGGTCAGAGCATCCTTGTGGGGACAGAGCATGTGTTTGGAGGCAGGGGTACACCATGTGGGAACAATTTTGCCAATAGGAGACAAATAACCAAGCACCTGGCGGCAGCTCTTGCCAACAGAGCACAGCAGAGGTGACAATAGGTCCCAGTAGGAAAAAGCCCTTTATCTAGAAATTGAAAATAATATTATGGAAATTCTGTTTTGAGTACTGTAGAATTTGAAATGGCTATGATCTTTCTGTGGCCTCATATTTGATTTGCATTGCTTTCCTTTTCTCTTAATAATGCTCTTTTGTTACTTTGTGCCAACATACTTGCACGTGAGTTTATGTGCATAATCCCAGAGGGAAAGGAGAGAATTGATGCGTCAGCCTGTTGGGCTTCCTAATGAAGAGACATCCTCAATGTTCTGGGTAAGTGACCAAGCCAAGAAGAGTGTAACCACACAAAAGGCAATCTCACTTGAGGGCAGCAGAACCTCTGACCAAGGGTCATCTCTAAACTTTAGTGTTGCCTTCTTTGGAGTTATAGTTTTTATTTGTGACAACAACTAATACTTCCTTTATGCCAGTTTCAAGGATTCCTTGACTTATCATATATTTCTTATGCATTTTGTTTTGCCCTCGGTTTCTTTATTTACTTTTACTTGGTAATCAGTTTTGATCTAAACCCGGAGCATGGTATAGAAACGATTATTTAACAGGATGTTAGAATGGGACTCACCTGTCTCGGTTTTGATGAAGTGCCAATAGAAAGCCAGAGCGAGTGGGAGACAAATGCTAATCTGCCAAATTTACAAAAGAAATGATGGAGAACTACCTCTAGGACTCATAGGCCCCCTGCCCGCAACGATATCAGAGATATAAATAGAGAACATACTTGGAAAGAGGAGAAAGTTTGGTGGATAGATTTTTTTGAGAGGGCTGTTGCCAGATGGGGGTGGGTTTTGGCTGTATCTCTACAAGCTTCATGAAGGAGGTTTTTATGAGATGAGTTGGAGAACTTTGAAATGTATTGGAAGTTAGCAAACACAAAGTCTGATGCTAGAGAAAGCTAAAGTGTCTCTGTGTCAACAAGGCTAGAGGTGGCTGTACTGGGAGCTGCCAGAACTTCCAAAGTTGACTGGGTCGACAGATAGGTAAGTGTTTCTTGTGGGTCAGATATGAGTCACATGGGAAGTGGAATCTCTGTGGGGTCATCTGACATTCTATCCTAAAGCGCTACACTGAGAGGTGAAAAGTTCCTAGTAACAAGAATTTAGAGGTGAATTCAAAATTCTTAGGGGATGTAAGAGAAGTTGCAAGCAACAACCTAGAACTCACATCCACCCACATTGTGAAAAATGCCATCAGAGGAGTCAACCATGGAACATCTGAAGAGACCATGAAAACATCTCTTAAGAGAAAAAGTTGGCTATTCTCACCAGCCAGGCCCAGAGAGCGTGAATCCAGCTTACAACAGTGCCAATGTGAATAAGAACTCTTCTGTTCTCCTACCACTCACCCTCCTTCCTTCCTCTCCCTTCTCCCCAAAGAGGGTTTGAGAATTGGCTAGAAAGTGGAGGTGAAGGAAGGAGAAACCCAAAATGGAAAATGGAGAAAACCCCATTCTGCCCCTTTTCCCCAATGCAGGCTTCCAAACTGAAGCAACTCCAGACTAAAGAAGGGGAAAAGATCCTAATTTTAATGCTAAATAAAGTTTAGTGATTTGAATAATATCTCAGGCTGAATGTTTTAATTATTGAATTAAGATTGTTTTGGGGACTTCAAGTGACTATAGGGTTGTCTGTTACTTAAGAGTAAGTACAAAAGCCAGGGTTCCTGCACAAGTTTTCATTCTCAGGCAAGCTAAAATTAACCCCACTCAATGATTTTAAAAAATAAAGTTGTATTTTGAATGTATCATCATTTAGGTTTGTTTAACATAGTAGTTGAAGCAATAAGTATAAAATTAAACAAATGTAATAATGTCTGAAATATGTCAGCAATCTTGTCACAATAAGTGTGAAGAGGTTACTTTAATTATTCTCAGAACTAGTCAGGCATTCTTTCAGCTGTTGTATTTATTCTGGAGCTTTATAACTTAAATCATAGTTTACCTTTAGAAGCATGATGAAAGAACGGAAAATTAAGGCCAAGAGGAAAAGTCAGAGAAATTGGTTTACTAAATAGGAAGAAATGAAACTTCTAATGCCACCGATTTTTAAAACTTTTGTCACAGAGAGTTAGAAGCATCAAAGGGATGCACTAATATGTCACAGATACACTCCGATTAAATTCCTAACATAGTGCACTAAATGATCCAAAGACCTCCAGGTATGGCAATAGGGAGGGAAAAAGTTATAGAAGCATCATGTATCCAAGGATTATAATTGACAGCCTGTTTTTCTTTGGTCGTCAACATCCATTAGTTGACATTTATTAAGCTGCTATTATTTGCCAAGCTCTGAAGATAGGGAGACAGAAAGGTACAAAGTGACCAAAGAGTCAAAAAGGAATAAAAGTGGATTCAAGCAGGATGAGAGTCCCCGCGGACACTGGAATAGCAGTACAAGAAAGCTATGCTAATCTACCTCTATTTAACCGAAGCCAGCTAAATTTATAGACCTTCTTATTCCTTCCACAAAACACACTGACTGAGGCCTTAAACACTCTAAAATGCTTTCAGCTACTGTCTGGTATGCCTGTTCACTTCCGCTCTCATCTGTTGAGTTTTGTTGTTGTTGCTGTTGACCAAGAGATAGTTGTGTTTATTTCCCGAATTTATTTATGCCAATCATACTTATTATTGTAATAAAGTAATTTAAAAAGTAATATATGACACAATTGTGAATGTGAAAACAAGCATATTTGTTGCTTTCAAAAAAATTAAATTGAATGCTTTGGAAAGATACAATAAAGATTAGTCATTTTAAAAAATCACTGTATAATAATCCAGATTTATTTAATAGTTCTTGAAAGTTTATGATTAATGGCAGAATGTGTCCATCATTCTCTCACCTTTTCTACCCAAAATACTAGGTAAATTAGCCAATTTTATAGCTCTATTCAATGTCAAAACAGAATAAACATTGGCAGAGAACATGCTGTAATTTTCTCACATAGAGGACCACTGTCAATTTCAAAGCCATTGTCTTGGCCACCAGCTAGGAAAAGTAATAACCTCCAGAAATTCTATTATTTGTGTGCCAGTAGGGCCATATGACCACTGCAGGGCAAGTCTTTTAGCATCACCCACCACATACTTCATGTCATTTCATTCATTCATTCCATTAATATTGATTGAGCTCCCATAGGGAGGTTGGCAGGGAAACAATGCTTCTTATTGAACAAGCGGGAGAGAAAATTTTGACTCACCTGACTCTTATCAGTATACTTCCAAGAAAAAATCCTGAAATAGGCTCTAGCTTGTGGTGGCCTCTCTCTTCTGATAAAGATCATTTTGCTGGAAGGGTTACTTGCTCAGGACTGGCTTCTGAGGTTTAACATTCAATTATTTGTCTTCAGTCTGGCCTGTTCCTTGTGGAAGGATAGGCTCCACCTCAGCACATGGAATGTTAATTACACATGGGCTTACAGACCCCTGAGCCTGTAGTACAGACCCAAGAAGCCCAGCCCAGGTAGTAGTAAGGTACCTTGATGACTCTGAGTGTGTAGGGAGACAGTTGGTTCTTATGCATAAAGCAAACTTTATCATAGATTTCTATAGCATTATCAATTTCTGTTAATATACTTATATTCAATAAAATTCAAAAAATTAAATGTTAATCTTCCATGATACTCAATGTTTATGAAGTGATGAAAAATTCTGATAAATACATATGATGGAGGTTCTAAGATTACTGACATTTCAAGTAACTGTTTCTGTTTCTAAGATGACTTAGACACCACATCTCAGAAGGGTGTTTTGAAGACTAATGTCTTAGTCACGTAGCACTTATTACTTCTTTAAGAAAGAAATTAAGTAAATGAAAGACAAATTGATATAAGGATTTGTAAATATTCTTGATAAATATGGGAATTTAAAAATAATTCCCCCTCGTGTACCATAAATTCTTAATTATGTGAAATGCAATGTTTTAAACAGGCATTGAGAATACATTCTATTTATCTCACATCATGCGGCTATGAGTTTTTATTTTGAGCAAACATGATTAGGATAGACAAAATTAGAATGGATGTTCCAATGACTCTGCATGTCGTTTCAAGTTAGATATTAGAGAAGAATAAATTGAATTATCCTAATGTTTCTTACGATTAATATTAATTTAAAATTCTCTTAGTGTTCTTTCTAAGTTTGGTAAATGCCAATCTGTTTGGAATAAACTTTATTTGTAAGAACACTGAATTCTTACCAAACATGCATTGGGTGATGGGAGGGAGGAAAGAGTAGGGATATCCAGATATTAGATATTCCTAGTGACCCACAATCCACACTGGTCCTATCACCTGCTTGTTAACTAACTCGTTCAATGCAAAATGTTGCTTAAGGAAGAGAAATAGAGGAGTTGAGGAATTCTTCTAGCTCATTCATGATTCAATACCACCAAAAGAGGGATCAAGAGGAAAAGCATGCAAGTATGAGCATGGAAAATTAGGCTGCTCTTTGTGCTGATGGGGCTTCGCATCTCTCCTTGCCTTTACCCTCTCTCTTGGGTAGCATCAAGATTACCGTGGAAATGCAAGAGTTCTTATAGTCCTCCCTAGCCCCTCTTCTAGGTTATTCCTTCCTCTGGGGTGAACTCAGAGGCCCTTGTGGTGGTATGGAGGCTGTGAAGGGGCCCAGGAGGGCATGTCTGTGCCCTTGAATGGAGCATATCATTCCAGGAGGATCACGTGCACCAGCGATACACACACAGAGGACATGGGACGGTTAATAAGGAAAATTCTAGCTAGGCAGAATTTGGTTATGGGTAGCTTATTTTTAATGTGTTGTGGCAGTCAGCGGTATTTGCAAGTGAGAAGAAATAATGTATAAAGCTGCCATATGGGAGAACGTGACAGATGCCAGGGACGGTGGTATATGTGTAACAGACGCGATGAGTTTTGTAGTATTTTTATGGCCACAAGGAAACTGAAGGCCAGAGAGTCTACATAAGGCTGTGAGACTAAGAAAAGGAAAATCCTCAGAAAGGACAGGACTATCCAAATTCAAAATCCACCCTATAACTTCTACTAGGGATTAATAACTAAATGAGAGAAACTCTAAAAGCAACATTCATTCTTGAAAAGATTTTTCTCATCTAGAGCCACGAAGGTGTTTATTAGGTTGAACGTGACAATATTCAACTGCTTAGCCTACAAAAATGGCAATTTCATATGGTTCAATCATATCTATTTATAACTCTGCAGAAGATATTCACAGATGGGGGACACACTGCAGAACATGTTCATATTGAGGAACTCCCCACATTTCCTATGACTCACAGATTTTAGTTGTGTAAAATAAAAAGAAAAATAACCAGAGTAATAGAAATTCACTTAATAAAGTTTGTATAATTAAGGTAGAAAGTTTCTGTGCATTAAACATTAAAGTTTTACCATTCGGAGGTAAAAACTGGGAACTGTCTTTGTAATGAACACATCCGTTCTGATAAAAGCTGACACTTTGACATGGAGTAGCCCAGAATACCGAAGCAGGACAATAAAATAAGATGATCTAAACCAGACCTAAGGAGAGAGATGCTTCTCTGACCGCTATTAGTTGGAGTTATTTATAATTTGCTATGCATTTGTTTGTGACTAACTTTTTAGTACCCTAAATACAGTTCTTTCATTATACACATCTAGCTAATTTCAGCTAATACTTTGTTCCAAAGTAAAAGAGCCCTTTCGGGTACTATGGTTGTCATTCATGCTGTTGGCCAAATATGTCCAGTTTTTTTCTCAGACACAAGAAAATGGCAATGGCATTTCTGAGGTCCCTGTGGCTGGGTGAGCTCTGTGATTAGTTCCAGCCAGTGAGTCGTGAGCAGGAGTAACATATGTCACTTCTGGGCTAAGCATTGAATTGCTGGTATGAGACATTCCAGAGCTCTCTTTTTTTCTGGCAAGGAGCTTGACAACATTTGATATAAGAGTTGCTTTTTCGGCTGTGAGGAGGAGGTTTGGAGTATAGCTCCTTGGCTATCTGTGATGGATATATACAGAAGAGAGAAATAAACTTTATTGTGACAAGTCCTATGATTTCAGGGTTGCTTATTATGGAAGCATATCTTGGCCTATTCTGATTAATATAGGTGTTTTGAATGGCCCAAGTACACATTTGATCCCCATTCTGAAAATCAGGGTTGGGTCTATCTGGTTTAGATACTCCTATTGGTTCTGATGGACAGATCATGCACCTGACTTACTAAATGGTGCCTGAAAAGGGCATATTTCATTGTGAGGGTAGCTATTTTTCTACCCAAAAGTAAAATTCTTCATGTGCAATGACCGGTTCCTCAAAAAAGTACGCAATGATTGAAGCAAAGCTTTACAAAGGTAGGAAGAGTAGGCAGCTTTATAAGAAATAAAATTTAGAGAAAACAGAAGCTCTATGTTAAAGGCGCCAGCACCCCTCTCACATCTATCATGGAGTCAGATTACCTCCATTCATATCTCTTATTTAACCTGTAGCATCATTACCAGAAGAATCATAACAAAGATGATTCCTAGAAAGGCTGAAAATCCAACATAACCCATTAGCATATTAGCAAGAATTGTTTATTAACTAGAAATCCACACAGCATAGAGGGAATAGGATGTCTTATATATAAATCTTAGGACAAAAGAGAGCCACCAGAGGTCCAAAATACCAGGGGACCACCCAAATGAACAGATATCATACTGTGAACAATAACACAGAAGAGTCAGGGAGCAGGAAAAACTGATTTTGCCAACTTCATGATTTCATCCTGGAGAATAGCCAGTTTTAACACTGTTCCAAATGAGGTTTTTCTTGAGAAAGAATCCCTACAATTGGAGATGTATACCAGTAATATGAGAGGGAAAACGGTTTTCTGTTAAGATCTCCGAGTCTCTGTAAATAAATTTATACCTTTTTAGTCTACAAGGTAAAATTTGCCTATTTATCGATTGCTGCCAAATCCGTAGCATTTATTTCAATTTATGGAAAATTTCTGTTCAAACGTGTAACTTTAGGCTTGCCTATGAAGCCTCCTCACACTTCAGCAAAACAATGAGTCTTGTCATAATGCCTTGACATCTGTAAGATTCAAAGTACTGTTACAGATCAGACCAGGGCTAGTAATCATTTGGTGGATTGCAGCATAATATCAAAAATAATAAGAAGAATAATAATAAGCATGAAGGCAACATTCATTGCAAGAAAAAAGTGTGGGATAAAACATGACAATATATTTTGATGACAAGAAAAATAGGAGAGAGACTCCCTCTGACCTCCCTATCCTCACCATATCTGCTAGCAGGGATCTTGAAAGAGGTGGCCATTGCAATAAGTAATTTATGCAGCTCTTGTAACACCCAGACACTAATGCAAAATCCCTGCTTAAGAATGCTGACCTTCACAGCACCAAATCAGGGCACAGCAACCAGAAATTTCCCTTCACTCTTGCATGGAGGAGTCACATTTTAAAGCCTGTCATCCTGCGTAGAGAACTACCACTTAACTGTCATTAATATGGCTTTTAGAATTTAAAATGAATGTAAAATACTTCTTAGCAGCAGATAATTGTAGTTTATAATTTGTTTCCTCCTTTGAATGTTCCAGTACAAGATTCTGAGCCTTCGCACTGGTTTTGATTGAGTTCTCAATTTTGAGGGATGGGTCAAGAAATAAGGTCTTATAAATAAACAAAGTTTAAATAAATAAAAGTTAAACAAAAGTTGATACTTTTGACCTAAATCACATTGAATTTTTAAAAATGTATTGCACCTTTTTAAAACTACCTGTGTATTACCACAGACTGGATGGCTTAGACAACAAAATTTATTTTCTCACAGTTTCGTAGGCTAGAAGTCCAAGATCAAGGTTTCAGCAGGTTTAGTTTCTTCTGAGGCCTCTCTCTTTGACTTGCAGATGACCCCTTCTCTGCTGTGTTTTCACATGGCCTTTTTTCTATGCATGCATACTCCTGGTGTCTCTCTGTACATCCTAATCTCCTCTTTTCATGAGGATGGGAGTCAACTTGCATTAAGGCCCAAACTTACAGTCTCATTTTAATTTAATCACCTCTTTAAAGGTCCATTCCCAAATACAGTCACATTCTGAGGTATTGGGGTTAGAGCTTTAACATATGAATTTTGAGAAAACACAATTCAGCCTACAACATAAATGGAATATAATGTGGCCTTTTCTTGATCACTCAAAATCTGAGTTCTGAACATTTATATATGTTTCTGTGCCATCAGCATCCCTAGAGAGAGTGAGGGGGTTATGGAATCCTTTTGTTACCTGAATCTTTTTGTTACCTGAAAACTCTAGACTTTTGCTGTCCAATATAGCAATCACTAGCCACATGTGGTTATTTGCATTTAAATTAATACACTTAAATAAAATTAAAAATTCAATTATTCATTTGCAGCAACCATAATTCAAGTGTTCAGTAGCCACCTGTGGCTAGTGCCACCATATTTGGCAGTGCAAATATCGACCATTTTCATTATCACAGAATTCTACTAGACTGCACTGCTAGACTGTTGCTGCTGTCCCATTGACAGAAATTCACCTCTCCTGGCCTTGTGATAACCTCAAGAGAGCATGACACAGCTTGAGTATTCAAGAACTGCACTGTTTTAGCTGCTGTTTCTTTCTTTTTCTTTCTCACGTTCATCTCAGTTCCTCGCTGCTTCTGGTCACTGCCTTTGCTGTTCATCACAGTTTCTTCTAATTCCACTCTCTTGACTTTTAATTTCCTGTTTTTTTTTTCCCCTCCTCAACTTTATCTTCTGCTATCCTTTTCTTTGTCGGAATGGTGAATTTTGCTCTGAAAGGTTTTGCCAAGCAGTGAGAAATCTCCTTTCATCTAATCAGTAAATGCCATTAATCTTCATGTCTTTGGCCACTCTTGATATTTTTATTGGTGTTTCATTCAGATACATCTTAGTGTAAGTGAGCTTTATGCCTGAATAGTGGATAAGATAGAGCCATGTAGTCTATCTGGAAAGCACAGCAATTGCTGGGAGTTTGTTTTCTGTTACTCTCCAGTATCATCTCTTGGAAGATGAGTTATCCTAACTATTAAGGACTTTGAATTCAGCCTGCCTGAGTTCAAATTGTGATATCATCACCTATTAGCTATTTGGCCTTGACCAAACTTTTTAACTTCAGTTTCTTCATCTGTGAATTGTAAGTTTTACAACTTCATATTTTCCTGCTGCCTTGACATCCCCACAAACAAGCTATGAGGACCCGCCCAGGTGACCAGGTACACCAGCGTGATAAGGCTGACCCCTGCCATAAGTTCCCCTTCTTGATCTATGACATTCAAATGCACCAGTGAGGTTCCTCTTGTACCTTCTTCTCATCTACCCTACCCCAACCCCTCAGTAATGGCACTTGCCCATGGGTTCTCACTCTTTCTCAGCTTCCCAGCTAACTTGTTGAGCCTGCTCCCTGGGTGCTCTTGCCATGTGACCCCTTCATGGTGTGCAGTGACTCCATCTCTCTAGGACCTGTGAGTATAATAATCTGTTTTCCTGCTCCTCTCTTGTGTCTCCCCTTGGGACTCCTCCTGACTGACCGACCATTACGTGAAAAAATACAAAACAATCTGTAAGGTGGAGTTTAAGAACAGTACTCACCTTATAAAGTTGTTAGTATTAAATAAATTTACCTAAAGAAATGGTGCTTCAAATGATAGCTCAATGGGTGGAAGCAGTTATTATTTCTCAGTAAAAGTTTAGCTCTTTACAAGATGACTATGGGCCTTGTCTGCTAGACTACTTGTAGTGATCCTGGGCAAAGAAACACTTAGTTGCCATGTACTATTGTGCATCTATTTCATATTCAAGTTTTGCTAGGAGTCTCTCTATTCCATCAATTTATCATCCACCTAGAAATACAACAAGACTTATGAAGAGAAAACAGAAATTAGTATAAGACTGGGTACAATCAGATGCTAAATCGTATTGGACAGAAAACATATTCTATAAGCTTTTGGAAAGAGAACACTGACTTCTGGTTTCTGGTTCCACATGAAAGGAGCCTCAAAGTTGTCACTCCATTCTAACAACAAATTAAAAGCTAAACAGATTTAAAAATCAACAACTTTGTAGGATCTGTAAGAGAGGAGAGGACAGAGGGCAAATCATTGCCCCTAAGATTGGAGAGCCCAACAAGCGAATACAGGAAAATAATAACTCACCAAAACAGAGACATGCAAGTGAAACCATCCAGGAACCAGTGCTAGAGTAGGAAAACCTGAACTATAATTGATGAATTGCTGGAAGCTCAATGTAGACAAGTCTGAGAGTAAAAACTCTAGGAGGACCCAGATATGGCAATGGCGGGGAAGCACAATATTGTGAGATTTACCTTTAGGGGCTCGATCAGATTCCCACAGAAATTCTGAAGAAAAATCCCTTGGTGCTTTTGGCATATTTTGAAATATGCCAGAGCACTCTGTTCTTAATAACAAGGCCTGCCCTCAAAGGAAACCAGTTAACCAGAGCCTAATCTGCTGAGATATTATCAGAACCTAACTCTCCTGAGGAAGAGAAATACCCAACTCTAACCCATTCTGAGCAATCTCTCTCACCTAATGGAGAAAAATAGTGAGAAATACTTGTGAAGTTCACAGTCTAGAGGCACAGGCTCGTTAAAAGACTGAGACCTAATCATAGGACTATATAGAATGCTTCCCCTCCCCCAACACCTCACCAACAAATTACTAAAGGCCTACTTAAAGCAGTTTCTTTTACCCAGTGCATCGTGACCAGCTATCAAGAAAAAAAAAAAAAAAATCACAGGATATACAAAAAGGTGAAGAGACAAAGCAAACATCAGAAATAGGCATGGCAGGAATATTGGAATTATCAGACTGGGAATTTAAAACAACTATAAGTAATATGCTAAGGGCTCTAATGGATAAAGTAGAAAACATGTCAGAAGAGATAAGCGATATAATTAGAGAGATAGAAATCCTAAGAAAGAACTAAAAAGAGATGCTAAAGATAAAAAACACTGTAATAAAAATCAAGAATGCCTTTGATGGGCTTACTAGTAGACTGGACATGTCCGAGGAAAGAATCTCTGAGCCTGAGAATATCTTCAAAGAAAACTCCAAAACCGAAAAAGCAAAGAGAACAAAGACTGAAAAACAGAACCAAAACAGAATATCTAAGGACTGTGGGACAACTACGAAAGCTGTGATATATATGTAATGAGAATACCAGAAGGAGAAGAAAGAGAAAGAAACAGAAGAAATATCTGAAGCAATAATGACTGAGAATTTTCCCCAAATTAATGTCAGACACCAAACTACCAATCCAGGAAGCTCAGAGAACACCAAGTCAGATAAATGCCCCTGCCAAGTAAACCCAAAAGCTACACCTGAGCATATGGTTTTTAAATTATGTATATATTTTTAAAAGGCCTTAAAAAAGTAAAATGGAAAAACACCCTACTTATAGAGGAATAAAAATAAGAAAGTCTGACTTCTCTTCAGAAACCATGCAAGCAAGAAGAGAGCGGAATGAAAAATTTATAGTGCTAAGAGAAAAAACAAAAAACAAAACTAGAATTCTGTACCCTGTGAAATTATCCTTCAAAAGTGATGGAGAAATAAAGACTTTCTCAGACAAATGAAAATTAATGGAACTTGTTGCCAGCAGACCTGCCTTACAAGAAATGTCAAAAGTTTTTGAGAGAGAAGGAAAATAATATAGGACAGAAACTCAGATCTACATTAAGAAAGAGAATCAAAGAAGGAATAAATGAAGATAAAATAAAACTTTTTGTTTTCTTTATTCTTAATTGATTTAACATGACAGTTTGTTCAAAATAACAATAGCAAAATGTATTCAATTTATGTATACTTATGTTTGTATCTTATGTATACATGTATATGCTTATTATATATGCTTCTATGTAATTGAAATCATGACAGCAATGATACAAAAATTAGAGAGAATTAAGATTATAATGTTAATATAAGATATTCACACTAAATAATAATAATATTAATAATAAGATG
Organism: Pteropus alecto; assembly: GCF_000325575.1. Lineage (NCBI taxonomy): Eukaryota > Metazoa > Chordata > Mammalia > Chiroptera > Pteropodidae > Pteropus > Pteropus alecto. The sequence goes on along the minus strand of NW_006494614.1, from coordinate 10,492,937 downwards.
ATGATGATGATGATGATGATGATGATGATGATGATGCTTTGTGTGACTTGAATTCATCAACAGAGTTTTTAAAAGCCCTAGTGAAGAGTTTTCTCCTGAAGAAGAAAGGGGGGAGATATCAGAGACATGTGAAAAAGGTGTTGAGCTAACGTAGAGAGACAGGAGTGAATGTGGAGGGATGCCTTTGGTGGAGAGGAAGCTCTAGCTTGAGTAATCGGGATAGATGAGTGGGAGTGAGATTGGGAAGACTGGCAGGTTTGAAGTTAAAATCCATGTGAAGATCATAGCGGGGCATTTTAGCTCTCTCAATATGTTTCTGAGTAATCTTTAGAATTTCTTATGCTATATACTGTAATGTACTTATGATTGTTTGATTTATTCAGCTGACTTTCAATGACTACCTCCAAGCTAGAGCCTTTCAAATTCTCATCTCCCTTCAGATTACTAGGAATGGTTCCATCTTAGCATCAACTATATACTTCAGCAAAATTCTCCTTGTGAAATATGTCATGAATAAAATATTAAATTACAACAAACCCTCAATGAACCAGACGAACAGGAAATAACCCTTGTATAGAGGAAGGCTTAATTTTTCATAGGTGAGTGTACATAAGAGGGATTCAAACAATCAGATTATTTCAAGTCTACATTTATTTTGTACCCACTATATGCTTAAGAAGTACACTTGGTATTTTGAAGTATATACTAGAAATATAAGAAATATCTTTACCTTAAAAAGGTAAAAGCATACTTATATAAAAGAAAATAACAACAATATGGAACAGTTCATGTTTAAATGACAAAATGAATAGTATAGTATTAAATGATATAAAAACTTCTTAATAGGAGAAATCAATGGAGTAAGGAATAGTTAGAAGTTTTGTCCTGAGAACTGCTGAAATTTGAACATACCTTTAAAATGTGTAGCATTTGATTAGATGAAAAGAAAAAGATGACTCTTTTTTTGGTAGAAAAAAAAGCATTAGGGCTGTCCTGGATGCTGTGAAAATAGAGGGCAGGGTCACACTGACAAATCCCAGAAGATAAGGTTTTTGGATAGAAAGTTGAAGGAGGGCCTTCAATGCCAGATTAATATTTCTTTCTCTGACATACAAATCATCAAGTATTTACCTCAGGTGCCTAAGCATGTCTCCCTGACAAAATAATAGACACATTCCAAATGATTCAAAGTGCTAGTCGTAATGCAGAATATAATCCTAGGTATTTTAGCTTTTAAATAAGTGCTCCTTCTCAAAATTAGTGGTCTGGGCTGGAGATTTGTACCTCCCAGAATATATTCCCAAGTGGCACTTTATATACCAGTTAGTTTTACCCAATTTTGCTTTATCAATCAACATTTCTTTCAAATTATTGTCTTTTCCAGTTTTACTTTCCTAGTTTTATTTTTCCAACTGTCTTTTCACCATTTGTCTCCCCTAGCATCTAGAAATATCCAAGGACATTTTTAGCTCCAAACTAAAGAAATTTTTTACTTTTATTCATTTATTCAGCAAATATTTATTGAACACCTAATATATTCTGAGAAACTAATCTAAGGGATAGATCAGAGAACAAAATTGATGAAACCCTCAGATAGCTTTCATTTACATAAGTAGAGAAAGAAAATAAAAGTAAACCATGGGAGATACTCATTATTATCTCATTTCACAGGTTAAAAGAAAAAACACAGTCAGAGAGAGGGGTGAAACTCCCAAGGTTATACAGTTACTAAGTTGTAAGATGAAACACAAACCTTTCTGTATTCAATTATAGCTATACTTATTGTGAAATAATTGACTACTAAACTGTAGAACTACAACTCTTCAGTTGGCTTTTGACATCTGAGATATACATCTTTTGTTCCACTAATTCTACTCATTCTCTATGTCTTGGTTTGGAACGACTGGAGCTAATGCGTGCCAAAGGTTCGATGGGAAGCAGCATGAGGAAATCTAGGGTTAGTCTATTAGTGATCCTTATCCATCTGGAAATGAACATATTGAGAACAGGTGGTATTTTGATCTCTGATCATGAACTCATTGCCCACTTAGCTCTACACTGTCAGTTTCTGGCTTATCAGCACTAAAGACAGCTGCTCTCCATCCAGGTTTTTTCAAAAGATCCTATAGTAAAATATTGCACATTTTCTTCTGTTCTTCTGCATTTTAAGTATAATATGACTATTATAATAATTATTTAACCATTAATGTATAACTCATCATCCAGAACATTTATTACCTCTATATGCTCAATTAGGAAGCACAAAAAAATGCATAAGAACGGCATTAGAATTTAACATTTTAAACAGACCATATTGTGTACGTGTGTTTGTCAAATAGTAAAATTTACACATTCTACAGGACATTATGCTGTATTTTTATCAGTACGCTATTTCTTTTTACTGACCATGGTTGCTCTAAATGAATTATCAAATATTAAAGTTCAAACAAAATTTGGATATAGAAATCAGATGCCAAGAAAATTCTCAGATCAAAGTATACTCGTAAATATGAATATTCTCATTATCATCTCACTGGCTGACAGTATTATAATTTAGGTAACTTCTCTACAGTGATATTATCAAATAATGTCACTTAAAAAGGGTGTCCAGCCTCCCAAAGTAGAAAAAGCTGTTTATGAAGAAATGCACGAAATAAATGCAAGATAACACGTTTTCTTCATTTCGAATTGGTGTGGAGGGGCATCCTTCACAATTTATAAGTGGAGAAGTAGTCTTTTATGTTGGCATTTTGATAAATCATAAGAATCAGTGGAGAGAAAGCTTGTGAATGCCAAACAGGATTTTTTTTTAGAAAGTATTTCCGGAAGGAATACTTTTCTGAGTAATCCATGCTATGAACTGACCTTTGTGATTGGCTGTGGTATGAAGAATTGACATTTGTAGCTTTTAGAGTTGGTCACCTAAATGAAGGTACATATGCATATAAATCTTTGCTAAAAGATAAGATAAATTAGCTAGTTAATGCTAAAGAAAGAAGGGAAAGGAAGGGAAGGGAAGGGAAGGGAAGAAAGAAGGAAGGAAGGAAGGAAGGAAGGAAGGAAGGAAGGAAGGAAGGAAGGATGGATCTTACCTTGCATTTTGGAGAAAACTTAATAGCAAAATGAATGAAATCCATTTTCTAATTTCTGCAGTGCCATCTAATTTAATGTGCATTATATGCACAAAAGGATGATTTTAAGTACCAACACATGCCAGGCACATGCAGGACAGTGTAAAAGTTGTATATGACCTGAATTTTTGGGGGGGCCCTGAAATATTTTTCTTTCATGTACTGGTTGCTTTGCTAGAGTAGACAACTGACCATTTCCAAGGCTGTTAATGCTCTAGTATATGATCAGCCTCTCAGAGAGGGTCTCCAATTATCCTATAACCTAGAGGGGCAATCTGACCATGAATCAGTTGTGGGATTGGGCACTGTAATGTCACGACTATGCCTATGCACTTGAGTCTTCCTGCAATTAGTGTCAGTGAGGTCTTGTGGCAATAGCTGAGAATAGAAATTAAAGAGGAGCCAACTTTCAAGCAGTTCAAAGTTCAGAAATGTTATCCACTGATCCGTAGCACAGCTTTAGTGGCAGGGGGTTGGGAGAATATAGACAGGAAAAGTCATTTAGAAAGAGCAAATGCCTTTGGCTTAGTTTAGAATTGTAACACTATTTCCTCCTAGCCATGGCCTTTTGAGAAGACACTTAAACTTTCTGAGGCCTCAGTTTCTTCACCTGTAGTCTGGGGGTAGTTATACCTAGCTCAGTACATCACCATGAGAACTACATAAAACTTTATGTGACAGCACTATGTAAATTCTAGATCATCTACGAATATTATGAGAGGTATTATATGCCTGAGACATAAGCAAAAAAGGCTAAGGTACAAATAGGACAATATTTTTGCATTTTTTGTTCCATTATAAAATGCAATGCAAATCTAAGGCTTATAATTTTTACTATGGCTTCTATATGATATGCAGTATAGGTGCAGAGTTTGACCAAATCTCCATTATAGACTTGTGTTAATGCATATGCTGGAGAAAAAGTAATGGGATAATGTAATACTCTGCTGAATTCATTTCGCCTAGCTATCTTAGACTGAGAGTAAATGTTTCTAGAAATTTGTGTGTGTATGAATGTGTGGTGTGTGTACAGTGTATGTGTGTATAAGTGTGTGTGGTGTGTGTAAATATGTGTGCCCGCCGTGTAATATATGTGTTTCTGTAGTTGTGATATGTGTATTTGTGATCTGTATGGTATGTGTGCCTTGTAAGTGTGGCATGGGGTATGTATGTATATGTATCTGTGTATATGTGTGGGGAGGTCTGCACACTACCCACATACAGACCTCCACACACATACTAAGAAACACATACATACCGTCATGTCTATGTATGAGGCTCTGGAGCTGACATTTTAATTGAAAAATGTTTTCCAAGAACAGAATTTCCACAGCTCCTCATTTTTAATTCTGGTGTCACAACTTGAATTCTGCTCATTCCCCATGTGTTTGGGCCTAAAGTTGCCTTGGCCCAACAACAGTAAATAGTCAATCTCTAAATTAAACATGAAGGTCTGTCCTTTCTTCTCCCATTCCATAAAAGACATGTAAGGGTTAAATACTAAGATTGTAGGACTGAAAGATTTTCCATTGCCAAGAAGCAATGTTGATTTTGTGCATACTTATGTATTTTTCCAGATTTTTTTCTATGAAATATTCTAAACTTTTATCACCTTCAAACTATAGATTTAAAATCCTTAATTAATTCATGCAAGATGAAAGATAATCAAGAGAATTTAGCAGACATTTGTTTAAAATATGTATTTTTCAAATTTCTACTAAGTAAACATTAAAATGATATACAGCTCTAACTCTTTTAATGGATCATTACTTTTTATTCTTATTCCTTGATTTATTTCCTAGAGTAAATAACCATTGATTGATAATCTTGCAGCATAAAGTGGTAAAATGATATACTTAACATTTCTAACTTTAAAGAAAAATATTGAAGTTTGTTTTTGATGATAATGATTGCCCCTTTTACTTCAAAAGTTGTAGTTCTGTAAATTATGCCATTCTAATCTCAAATGGTATGGTATCCTATTCAGCTTTCATGGAACAGTAAGCACCAAATTGAGATAGAAAGCATGTGCACAGATTTTAGTTTTATTAGAGATTTTAAAGGGCATTATAGAAAACATTCAATAAAAAATATATTTAGACTGTGCATCTGTTTGAAACATTAGGCAAACTAAATGTAGCCATTTCGCTGAGTTAGCCATTGCATAGACTGGTAGTTTTACCTTTACTATATTTCAGTGTCTAAGATCAGACATTCTTTAGTAACATCATACCAGTGACTGATATAATATTTCCAAAATCCCTACGGTCTCAAGCAAGGTCAGAAAATGTCCCTCAGAATAGGCCAGTGAAAATATTCCTAGCCTAGGAGTTCCTTTCTGTTATTGCAATACACATACACATTAATATGTATTCATTAAGAAATCCGATGTTTCCTATGTGGAGTTGTTTGGAGAAAAGGCCAAAAGATGATATTCCTCCATTCAAACGCATTGCCAATTTTCAGCTTATTGTGTGTGTGAGTGTACACATGTACATACACACACATGCGTGCATGTGTGTTGTGTTATTTCATTCTTATTCTTTACTCTGTTTCTAACTATTACTACTGCCAAAGAGTATATTAAGGTCTTAACCCATTTTCCAAATCAAAAATGTTTTTTATATCTTTTCATAAACAAATCGATAACCTTTTTAAAACTCAGTAAGCGCATTTTTGTTCCCTTATTTAAACTGATTAAAGAGTTAGAACGAAAGGGCTTGACAACCTATGATATGTACACTAAAGCTGACACTCTGGCTGGCGAATGGCAACAGCATTAGCAAATTCCATCAACAAGACAAAGTAGGCGTAGACAAAGAACACAGGCCATTTTAAAAAAACCTAAGTTTATATTTTCTTCATGACAGGCAGTCTAGGAGGTATGTCTTCCCACTTTCCTGTCTCCCATCACTTCTCCTGAATTTTTCTCTCAAAATAAAAATCTAATGATAAATACCAATAGAACTGTTCGAAAGGTGGTAAATAGAGGCGGTTGCAAATACCAAGGCACAAACGTAGTGATTTGTCCTGCAGTAAACGGGTGATGACACTGATTGCTGAACATATTTCACTCAAACTTTCCTCTACCTATCCAAATTTTATAATTTCCATGCGTTCCTATAGAGACATGCTTCTCTGATATTTTTAATGACTGGGGATCACTATAGTGTTTTGGAGATTATAATGTGATTATTGGTTGACTGTTAAGAGCAACCAATGATTCCTCTCCCTACTCCCTTATAGTTTCCCCTAAATCATGTACACACACTTTATTCTTTAACTAAAGAACACACATAGCAAAGACAGATTAGCTATCCACCAAATCCATTTTCCTGTCCTCTTGGGCTCACAGCTTGACTGTATTTCTCAGCCTCCCTCATAGCTCTATAAGGTTATGTGACTAAATTCCAGTCAAACAAAAGTGGGAAAAAGTGATACGCACTGCTACCAGGCATGACCCATAAACACCGTCAGCATGAACCTTCTCTATCTCTCTCCCTCTCTCTCTCTCTCTCTCTCCTCTCTCTCTTTCCCCATCTGCTAACTGTATGTTGATCCCAAGTCATCTAGGAATCCATGTATTTACAATGATAGAGCATTTGTCAACTTGAGTCTCCAAATGACAGTATGGAGAGGAGACTCTTTTCTATGACAGATTGTACTTCATGGTAGCAAGAAATAATTGTCTATTGTGTTAAGCTATTGAGATATCAGGGTTCACTGTTATAGCAGATAATATTACCTTAACCTAAACAATAGGCCACACTCAAATGAAGCTAATGAATGGTTCACCTAGTACGTGGCACACAAAAGATGCTTAATCAATTAAAGGTATTATTATTTATTATTATATATTGAAAATATTCTTTTACCTATCTTGCTTGTATAAGCCTAAGACTATAACATATTAATAGTAGTAGACAGAGGAATGCAACTACATGGGGTTCTGCTTTGCTGTCATTCATGGAGGTTTCAGAATCCATTATTCCTGTTGAAAAATAAGTACAAATAGACATAATCAAGGGTAATATCCACCGTGAAGGGGTGCACTTCATATAGTAAGATCTTAATAATTGCTTTTTTATTGGACTGTTGAAAATGCTAATAAATGCCTCCATTGTTCCCCTCACTCCTCTACCGTTAGGTTGTGATCTGGTAACTTCTGCAACAGACCATAGAGAGGCCATAATGGTTATGGTACCATGGTGAGGCTAGGAGCTTATTTGAAAGCAAATAAGGGCTTCAGATATGTAAAAATAACTTTATATTAGTAGCAGAAAACAGTTTTTATGGTTGACACTTAAATCATATCTAAGTATAAGTCCTCGACATAAAAAATAGTACATAAAGTAGTACATAACTGAGAAAAATGTCAAAATTTGTAGCTTATTTTCACCTGAGTATGACATTTTGTACAAAAACTGAAATACCTCTTTGAGGTTTGATTGTGTTAGATCTCTAACCTAAATTCACACACAGTGAACATTCAATGTTAAAATTTCCATTATTTTCAATCTATTACATTAGAAACGCAATATAGAGCAGCCATTGTTGTCTCAAAATAACATCACTGCATGTTCAAACAGTGGTACAGTAGTTCCCCTTTATCTGTGGGAGATATGTTACAAGACCCCCAGTGGATGCAGAAACCTAGTATTGAACCTTATATATACCAAGTGTTTTCCTATACATACTTACACTTTACCGCTTATCTTTGGCTTATTCAAATTGCCAGCATCACTATTCTTGCACTGTGGGGCCATTATTAAGTAACATAGAGTTACTTGAACACAAGCACTGTGATACCGAGGTCATCTATCTGATAACCAAGATGGCTACTAACTGCCTAATAGGAGAATAGCATAGACATGTGGATATGCTGGGCAAAAGGATGGTTCACGTCTGGGCAGAACTAAGATTTCAATACACCACTCAGAATGGTGTGCTATTTAAGACTTATGAATTGTTTATTTCTGGAATTTTTCATGTAATATTTTTGAACCACAGTTGACCACGGGTAATTGAAATCACAGAAAGCAAAACTGTGGATGAGGTAGACTACTGTATTAGAAAATAACCTTTCGAACAGAAATTTTAAATGCAATGATCTGTTAGATAAGAAGATTATTTTGAACAAGCCAAGATTTTTCACTTAAAATAACAAAGCGATTAACTAATAGACTCCACAATTTGAGCATAAGAGGCCATTATTTATCATTTCTTGACAGGATTAATTCTCCAAAAGAAAATACTATACTATCGTTTGAATTTGTTAGAATAAACATGTATTTTTTTTGTAGTGTAAACTTAGTATTAACATGTAACACACATACAGAGAAGTGCACAAATCAGAAATATGCAACTCAATGAATTTTGCAAAGTTAATTCACCAGGGTAACTCTTACTCAGATTGAAATATAGGGCATTATCATCATCTCAGAAGCTTATACCTCCTTCTAGTCACTAACCCCTTTGTCTCAAGGATAACAACTACCCTGACCTTTAAAACTACTACTGCTTTTGTTTCTTTTTGAGCTTTGTGTAAATGGTATCTCATAGTAGCTTAATTATATATTGAGTTTTCCAAAGTGGTTGTACTGAATTATACTCCTGTTAGCTGTGTATTAGAGTTCCAGTTGCTCCCATCCTCACCAAGACTTGACAGTGTTTATGTATTACTTTTATAATATAATAATACTAAAATTATTATTATATAATAATACAAAATCTCTATTCAAATTTCCCAAATTTATCCAAAAAATTTCTTTGATAGTTGGTTTACTTAAAGCAGGATTTACTCAAGGACCACACATTCCATTTGATTGTTATGTTTCTGAAGTTCCTTAATCTGAAGTCCATGCCCTAACCTCCTCCTTTTAAATGACATCGATTTGTTGAATAAATAAGGCCATTGTTCCTGTAGGATATCTCACCTTCTGGATTTACCTGAATGTTTCCTCATAGTCATTTAACTTGTTCTTTTATCCTATGTATTTCTCATAAACTGAAAGTTAGGTCAAGAACACTTCATGGAGGGGCAGTGACCTTCACATTGCATTACTCTAGGACATAGACACCGTCTGGTATCTCACCATTAGCAATGCTAAGACTGATCACTGGGTTAAGATGGTGACCTATAGGTCTTTTTATTGTAAAATTACATATTTATCCTTCCACTCTTCAATTAATCTGCAGAATGATTTCAACTATTTTTATAGTAACGAAAAAAAATTATCTTAAAAGAATATTAAAATATAAGGTGTGCTCTGCCAAAATTATCAGGAAAGATTTATCTGTAGCTTATACTTCACTAACTTCTATCTCTGTGACCCTTCTTTTTCTTCTTCCTCAAGACATTCTGTGCTTCCTCCTTACTTCTTATGTATATAATGATGCTAGTCAGAAGACGAAACTGCATTGGAAAGGTATATAGGAAGAATTCTGGCTCTAACTCCTATATACAACCTCCACAGGCTGGAAGAAGGATATGAACATTGTTTGCACTTATTACCTGTGCAGTGGCCTTCATTCTCAAGATGTTTTACAAACACTGACTGTTAGAGCAATCACTTTCTCCACCTGTGACAATGTTCTCTAAAAACAATTTATTTTACAAATGTGGAATAAGCCATTAGCTATTAAATATAGTTATTATCATTAGTCCCACAAGAATAATACAATCTGATGAGACCAATAATAATACAAGACATAATAACATAAAGAGGGTTGGTTATTTTGTTTTATAGTGTTTCAATAGTTTAGAAGAAGCCATAATAAGGAGGTAAGACTCCAATTCTGCTAATATGCATGAGCTACACAATTACTTAGTGAACATTTATCTCTTCAATGCACTGTGTCAATTCCCGATGTTGTTTTATTGCCCCTTGAGGCATATTACTGCGTCTCAAGGGTGGAAAAATGCTAGAAGAATATTGAGCCCAGAATATGAAAGATGGACATTCACCATGTGCTGAGCAGCCTGGAAATTATTGTTTAATATTAATTTATTAGATGATTGTTGAGCCAAAAGGACATAATATTCATTATGTAAATGTTCAGTCATGGACACTGTGCCCCAATACTTATAAACTCCAAGCTGAATATTGAATGGCATGCATCCCAAACAAAACATGCTCAAATAGACAAGTGCTTTGTCATGAAAAAGCAAGACCATTCAGTGAGTAGTACATTATGTCCTACAAATGAGAGGATGCTTTTTCTTGAACAATATTAAAGGCTCAAGCCAGAAAAATTGGGCCCCGGAAGAAGAAACAAATAAAGCAGGGAGAAAGGAAGAGCATTTCATTGCTACACATTAGTTCACATTTTGTCCTGCCTCTATTTGAACAAATGTGCTAAAGTTGCAGTGCAATTCTATGTGCAGAGGGCTGGTGGTTATACTTTGAAAGTGTTTCAAAGGTTTAAAAAAAGAATTTTCCTCTTTGTAATGTTATGCATGACAGTAGGTGACTTGTATAATTCATTGGTTTATCTGCTCACCTTAGCATTTTCAAAAATAAAATTGTGACTTAGTGATGCATTTTTTGTGCAGGCTTGAGTTACAGTTGACCTGACAAACTTTTATATTTAGTAGCTCACAGAGAAAGAGATTTTTTACTATTATATGTGTCTTCCTGTGGCTCTGAGGGAGTCCCTGTCACATAGAATTGCCTTCATTGCTTCAAAGACCTGTATATTCTTTAAATGACCAATGCGAAAAGGACTTTTTACCCCTATTTCCCATCCCTGAGGCTTATCTTTCTTTTCAGATCTAAGCACAGTGTTTACGATGGAACAGATGTCCATGAAATGACAGTTGAATGAATACATGAGAAAATGAATTATTGTATCATGTCAATAAGGGTGTGTTCTGGGCAAGTCTTGAAGCTTAGATGATGAAACTGTAAACAAGCTGGCCAGCTCGATCATTTCCTGAGCAATTGAAACTATTTAATCCTTCTCATGATGGATTTCAGAGGTAGTAGAAGCAGAGTATAGTATGCGTAGAGTGCCTTAAGGGAGCTGTCTCTATAATTATGTTCTTTTTCTCTTATAAAGAACTGCACAATTGTGAATCTCATATGTGCAATATATATTTTCAGAAAATATGGAGCAATATGTGACCTAGCAGGAAAGAGCAGGCATGAGAATTTTTATTGATGGAGGAGTTGATTAGCAGACATACCAGCTAGCTGTATGACTTCTCTTTGTATTTCCTGGGGAGGAAAGTCTTACCCCTGAAATATAGTTCTGTATACCTGCTGCTTTGTCCCTTGAAGGCAACTGACTTTTTTCAGTCTGAAGTCCATGTCCTACCTCCTGGAAAACACTCTCTCCTGTAGCTTTTAGCTGGCTCTCTCCAGGGCTGGCTGCCTCTTTCGGGTTTTACTGAGAGCCATTCCAGTCATCTGCCATAGTCCAGCTCAGTCTTCTAGGCCTTGGCCAGCTCTTATCTTTCTAGATTGTGAATTGGCCAGGATAGGAGATAATTAGAATTTCAGGAAGAAGCTATGTTGTCACTATCTACCTTATATGGGATGTAATTTTACCTGCCATGCATAAACCTCAGCACCCCAGTCACTGGCTACACCTCCTGACCATGTTCACTGGATTCTGGCATCCACTACTGGGCTTGTCATCTCTTGGTCAGTGAGCCTCCAGGGGCTCCACAGTGAAAAATGTGCTTATCTCTTCAGACTCATTTGGATCCTACCAGTCACTTGGCGCAGCAAGAGGGTTAGATAATGTGTTAAGTCTGTCCTTCAAATCTTGGGTGTGATTATAGTAAAACCACCACTTTCTGGAGACCAAGCTTCCAAATGCAGTCAGGAACAGAGGAGAGAATGTAAATAAAGAGTATCTGAACACCCAGGAATAAATGACAAATTCAAGGACCAGAGGCCTAAATATTATAAAAACACTGCATAGTAAAAGAGAAATCTTCCGACTGTGGCCAATGACTCTAAAGTAAAACTTTTGATATGAGCATAGAAGTAAGAAGTAGATAGGAGAGAAGCAGGCAAGGGGGAAAAACGGGAATAAATCAATGGAAATGATCAGTAAAGGTGGTTGTGACATTGGTAGAAGTAGTGATGGAGACAGTGAGAAAGGACCTTCTGACCATTGGGAGAGAGAAGGCTAGTGGGCAAAGAGAGAGTGTTAGAGACGCTCAGGCCACAACTTGAAATTCTTTGAAGAGAGGGCTAGGACAATCTGTTAATCACGTGGAAAAGAAAAACTGAAAATATATATCTACTTCACAACATATAGAAGATAAATTCCACATAGATCAAAACTTATATGAAAAGACAAAATTTTAAAGCTTTTAAAAGAAAATACAGGGTAAAATTTTTATTACTTCAATGCAAGAAAAGAGCTCTTAAATAAGTTCTAAGAAGTATACAATTCCAACAGGAAAAGACTGACAAGTTTGACCCCATTAAAATTAAGAATTTCTATTCCTCAAAAGACACCAAAAAAGAGAGTGAAAAGATAGACCACCAACTGGAAGAAGGTATTTACAACACATACAAAGATGTTATTCAACATATTTAACAACGAGTGTAGCGTAAGCATCATCAATTAAAATGAATGTCAACTGTAAAGTACTGTTACAATAGCATTAGTAAATTTCAACTTGATATGACTACATATCATGGAGGATTAGCATCCAGAATATATCAAGAATATATATGTATTACACATCCAAATACCAAAGTGGGCAAATGACCTAAATAGGCATATCACAGAAAAGGAGCACAAAATACCAAAATAATATATGAAATCAATCTCAATAGTAACCATGAAAATGTAAATAATAACCTACAATAAAATTCCATTTCTTAGCCACCAGACTGGCAAAAAAAAGTTTAAAAGTTTAGTCAATTAGCTAAATGTGGAGTAATAGTAACTTTCTTTTGTGTTGATAGAAATATACAATCTCTTTGGAAAATAACTTGGCGTTACCTAGAACATTTGAACATGCATAGCATTTCTACTCTTAAGTATAAACCCTGGAAAATTTCTGGCCCCTGTGTACCATAGTACATGTATAAAACTTTCCTTTAAAACACTGATTGTAACAACAACAACAACAAAAGAAACAATTCAAATGGCCACTGATATGAAAATGGATAAATAAACCATGATATTATAATTTATACTGTGGAAGCTCTACATACAACAGTGAAAATGAATAAACTGTAGCTGCTTGAATGAATCTCAACAACATATTGAATACAAAAATAAGTCATAGAAGAATATATACATTTGTTCCATTTATATATTGTTGAAAGGAAGAAAAACCAAATAACTGTTTAAGGATATGTGCGAAAAACAAAAAAATAATTAGGTTAAGAAACACAATTTTGGATCGTGCCTAACTCTGAGAACAGCAGGGTAGGAAAGGGAATAATAAGATATGGGAGGGGCACCCAAAGAATCCATAAATTGAGTGGGGAGACAGAGTGTTTTATTGTTATTATTCAAACATATATATGTGATATTATTCAAATATACACATGTATGTACTTTGGAGTGTTCACATTTAGAATTGCCCACAATTCAAAAAGTAAAAAAATAAAATAAAAAATAAAAATAAAAGGGTGGTTGCAGAAATGTAGATACAGTATAAAATATTAATCAATAAGTAAGTGGATCAACATAAAAATATGAACAGTAAGATGTACTCACAAAGTTCAGAATACTAACTACTTCTGAGAAGGGGGATTGGGAAGCTAATAAGATAGAGATAGGCACAAAATAGACTGCCTGTATCTGTAAGGTTTTATTTCTTTAAAGAACTCTGAGGAAACATGGGAAATGCTGATTTTTAAATATAAAAGTGTGACTAGATTAATGCTTGCTACGTTATATTTTGCACTTTTCTTTATATTATAGTAACAATAAATAGTTCCATTAAATAAAGTATCGATTTTTTTTTTTTTTTTAATTTAACAGTTCAGTCTCAATGTTTAGATAACTCACCTATCTAGAATGACTTGGTCAAGAGATCAGGGAGCCTGGTGGAGAGGTAGAGGATAGTTCTCCAGGAAATCAATTAATGTAAAAATATAATATATATTTCATTAGCCCATATTTAGCATCCTGAGTTTAAATAAAATTGCAGTTGGTTGAATTTCAGAATTTTGTTTTATACATATTCTCTTGATCCAAACAAACAAGTAAGCATGAACATTATTTTAAGAATCTGATTTACATTATTAGGTAAAATAATCCCCTTTGGCTATAGTTTGACTTACAACTAATCTTTTTATTATATTTTTGTATATTTTGATAATAATTTAAGACAAAATTTATAAAATTTTATTCAAATTATTCCTTCTATATTTTAAATGAGGAAAATAATTTTGTTTTGTGTATTAGGTGATTTTAGTATTTAATAAATACTATTACATAATTATTTTTTAAAGGTTAGAATTTCTCAGTTTAAATTTAACATTCTCAATTTAAATTTAACATGCATAATTATATATAAAAGTTTAATACATTTATTCACAACTAACATAATTATATTTAACTTAATTTAAATTTCTGGTGTTGAATGTTTCATTTCTTTTATGAGATACTTAAAAGGTTGGATTATTTTCAACTACTTGAGTAAATCTATTAAAATTTGAAATGAGTTTTTATACTCAGATAAGTTTATTTTCCAACAGATGACAATTTAAATGTTTCTGTATTCAAACATGGAGTAAGCTGGCTTGATATAAAATGCTCAAATGCAAACTGATTTGTTAAGTATGAAATTAACATTTCCTACATATCTATTAAAATAAGCTTAAAATCTGTAAGGAAATGATTTTTTAATTATAAATTGAATTAAAATATGTGGACTCATGCTAGAAACATATCCTTATAATATTTTCTCTGACTCACAAAAAGCAGGCAAAGAAAAATAAAGATACTTGTATTGCTTTAATACGTCTGAATTTTAATTTTGATGTAGAATAAGGAGAAAATTTGAAGTGCTCTCAAGATTTGAATAAATTTCTTTTACATTTCTATATAATGTTAGTTTAATACTTTATAACTGATTTACAATATTCAGTGTGCTAAAAGCATTGCATGTCATGAAATACCCCCATTTTAGTTTATGTATGATTGTCTTTTTATATTTATGAGACATAGGCCATTTGCAATGCAGTGACATTGTTATATTTTATTTCTTATGCTTTTATGATGAAAAGGCAGTGATTGTTGTGTTCTCAATTTTCCATTACCAGACAGGTAATTTTATTCCTGTGTTCAAGCATTATGCCTCTTCCAGAAGTGTTGAAAACTGTCATGTTGTATGAGCATTTCATTCTTACTAGGTCTGGATTTCAGAAACTCCAGAATATATTGTAAGTGAAGCCATTATCAAATGCAGAATCAGTTCTCTATAGAAACAGACTGAGATCTGCCGACAACTGGAAGAAAAGACCTACTGTATGGAAATTAAAATAGCCTCTGAAAAACTCAACAGTGAAACAGCTCAAATTACACTCCCAGGCAGAAATACCACAAATGGCTTCTGGCTCACAAAGAAAATCAATCCAAGAAGCTGTGCTGATTTACATAGCTGATATGGTTGAAAAATGGTCATGGGGAGAACATAGCTTTCAAGATACAAAAAGGCAGGTGAAGAATTAGATTTGTACTAGGGAATGCATAATGGAGAAAGAGCTCTTCAGAGTGAGTGCCACACAAAAGGGATGTGGTTCTGGACCTAGTGCAAGGGCGGCTCTGCCGGTGTCCCAGCCTGAGAGCTGCTTCAAGAAATCTCTGGGGAAAATGAAGCTTTAAGAGGGTTTCATTAAGTTCCATAATGGGCACCCAGAGGTGATCATAAACTTGCAAAGGAAGTCTGTCACTTAGTGCTGTCTTATTACAGTCTCTACACTAGGTGTTATGCAATTTTCCACTCCTCTAACAGATTGAAAAAGCGCATTTTGATGTACCTTTTATTAATTTCACTGGCTTTAAATTGTCTGAACTGTGGAGACCCACTATAATGTATCAGCCAGTTCATTACAGTTCTTGTCTATTCACAGTTTCTGAAGAATGAATGAAATAGGCTAGAAATTGAAATATGCATAATTGTTAAATTACCCATGAGAGCAATTTACCTACGTCAGTAAATGTACAGAGATATATAAGCAATGTGCTTTGGATTCCAAGGAAGTGTGAAGCTGTGTAGATCACCTGTATTTTCTGAAGGTACACATTCATCTCTATATTTCTAGCAGTCCTAAACAGCACATAGTGGCATTTATCACTCTTTACATCAGTCCTTTTGTTTTGTTTTGTTTCCTTGTTCCTTTTCTCCTTATGAAGGTGAGAGGGTAGGTAAGAGGTGACAATAATTGGAGTTGGCGAAGACTGCCCACATTTCAACATAGCATCTCTCTCTGTCACACATACTGTCATGAATAGACCAAAAGCCACAGGTCCTAATTCATCTTAAAATCTAGGGATGAGGTGAACACTTTTGAAACACATTCATTGACCATATCCTCATAGCATGATAAAGGTATCTCTACATTTCTGACTTGGGTTCAAGTCCTAGCCTCCATTTACCAGCCGTATGGCCTAAGACAAATTGCCCAGTCTTTCTAAACCTTACTTTCCTCATTTCTAAATGGATAAGTAGCCAATATCCACTGCATGGCTTCTCAACCTCAGAGTTATCTGGCCCCAGTGTCAATAGTGCTGAGGTTGTGGAGAGCTGTCCTGGGCATTGTAGGTTGTGTAGCAGTATACATGGCCTCCACTCACCAGATGTCAGAAGCATCCTCTCTGTCCCCCTGTGTAACAACCAAGCACTGTCTGTAGACATTACCAAATGTCTCCTTGCGTGGGGGCAGTGGGAGGGGGAAATATCATCCCTAATTGAGAACCACTGTTCTTTTGAGTATTTTGATGAGTGCCAGACACTTTTCTAAAAGCTCTTCAGGTGTTAATTTATCTATTCCTGTCAACATAGAAATGGGTACTGTTATTACGTGCATTTCACAGGCACAGAAACTGAAGCACAAAAAAAATAAGTCCCATCCTGGAGGTTACACAGCTTTAGAGGGCTGAGCTTCAACAGCGACCAGGTATTAGGCTCCAAGTGTGTACCCTTTACCACTACTTTCAACTACTTGGGATGAACCCAGCACCTGCCTCATTGAGCTATAGTGGATGTTCAGTGACTCGATGATTATACAGGAAACAGCTGTTGGTGTTGTCATTGTCACTATCAAGAGCACAGCTCATCTACTCTGCAAGGCAAGGTTTTATCCCATGAATCTCAGCGCCCCAACCATTGCTCCACCCCTCGCCTGTGCCTCAAGGAAAGAAAGGAGGCAGCAACCTGTTAAATGTATCCCTCCAGCTTCAGGTCAGTCTCACCATCCCATCTCAGACATTGTTTGCTTCAAAGGTTCAGAGAAATCAAAAGAAACCTCATATTCAGAAACAGAGAGGGACTCGATATAGAACCAGTGGTTCCCAAGTGTAGCTGCACATGGTAATTATCTAGCAAGCTAGACAATACCAGCTGGTGCCCAGGACCTCACCCAGAGATTCTAGTTTAATTGAGCTTGGGTGAGGCTTGTGCTCAGGATTTTTCAAAGCCCCCCAAGTGGTTCTAACAAGCAGCCAAAGTTTGGAACCACTGACCAAAGATATCTTTTCTATAATATTGTATTAGTTTGTATGATTTTAATATACTAATTATTATATTTAATATACTAATTATTATATTTTACTGATTAAATTAAGGTGCTGTGTGTTTTTTTTAATGTCACCATGAGGTAAGTAACCTAAAATTTACTTGATATAAATAAACAATAATCACTTGGTAATTGAAAGTGTGCAGAAAGGAATAAATGTAGGAGAGAAAAATTAGAGTTTAGATTTGCCATTTTTATGAGTGCTGCCCAGAGGGTGATCCATTTCAGATGAATAGCCCTTGTTTTCTGGATAAAGAGCCTCAGTAACAGTGCACTAGGGAAGTTCATTGAGTAAATAAAAATTTAAATGGAGTCTCTAATGTCTAAAAGTAAGGGATTGTCTAAGTAAAGGTCATATTATTATATGAAATATCTTGCTTCTATCAAGGTGATTGTTCTGAATAAATATACTGACAGAAAATGATTCACAATGTGTTATTTAATGAAAAAAAATGAGTTACAAAATAATGTATACACAAACACCATTTTTTTCTAAAATAAAAATCAATTTCCATAGAAAAATATCTAGAAGGATGTATCCTCAAATGGTTAGAGTAGTTACTGTTGGATGATGGGATGGAAAGTCATTTTTTTCTCCTATCTGAGTCTTGATATCTTATAACTTCTCTACGATACTTATGTATGACTTGTGTAACAAAAATATAATTAAATATAGAAATCCAACTCTATTGTTCTAATTCCATGCTCATGAAAGCATTTTTCTGGTCTGTAATCTGACAGATTAATGGGTTTAACTAACCCCAAACAAAAATACCATCCTAGCTGGCTTCAGGCATCTAGTGTCAGGTCAGTAAACACTACCAGTACAGTTTTTGCGGTTGTTAAATTTCTGCTGCAGTCAAGATCTGCTCTCCACATGTCGGTGAACTAGCATCTAATCCCCCCTTCCTCTCTGGGAAGCTGCTGTAAAATAGCCAAGTGGACTTACCCTGTCTCCTCACACACGTGACCATATGTATGTGGCTTTGTGTGTACTTCCATTTGGAGACCTTGCCTCAGCCACTGTTCTCCTGGTTGAGCCTTTTGAGGATTCAGGCCATTTCAGCATGAGGTTGATTTTCAGCTAGAGCTGGGCTTTGTTTTCCTGTTTAAAGAAATAGTAAAAGCAACTGAAGACATGTTGCTGGAGGAATATAGACACAATCAAAAGATAGAAAGCCTGCTTTTACAGTAATTGTCTTTTATTTTGAAAGCAAGTGCCTAATACGAACATATCATTAACATAGAGCTTTCCATGTGATAAATATTTGATGAATGAATAAATGAATGAACGAACAAACAGACATAATCTAAAGCCATCCATGTAGAATAAAAATGAATCTTACCTAGTGTGGAGCAGGACCCTCAGTGAGCCAGGCTTATCTTTTTTTGCACTTTTAGATTCAGACTTTTTCACAGATGAGTGACATAGGGCTCCTGTGGTTATAAGCAATTTACAGATTCTTTGTGCCATGGTTCATATGATAAGCCATGTGAAAATGCCTTCTGAATAAAAAAAAAATGGAAAAAATGCTTTCTCTACAATATATGTTGTTTGTAGGATTGTTACATTCTTTTCAGAAGCCATTATTGTGGTCTGATGCATTAACATGCATTATTCTACAATACTGGCTTAGTCACCACATTCAGGAATTAGAAATATCTTCAGAAAATCACTTACTTCATGCAACCCAGCCCTTCCCCTACCCCATCTCTATGAAGAAAAGCACCTAACCTCTTATAAACAAGATGTCTGATTGAATCTCAAAGATCTCAAAGAAAGGAAATCCTATCATTTTTCTTAGTAACCTTTTCCAAAGTCTTATTTATCAAAGTGAAATTATAGGATTAATTTGATCCAAAATATCAGGGTTTGTAATCTTACAATATGTAACCATCTTATTGAAAAAACTAAAAATAATTTCCTTAATATAGTCTTTCTAATCTGAGTCAAATCTAAAATTAATCATCTATAATTATCAAACCTAATTTAATTAAAACTAGCTGTTCACCATCTGGTCTTATTTGTATAAATTTAAGAATCTATCATTTCATAAGAAATTTTTCTATTTAACCAATTATGTTAAGTATAATTATTATGTAATTAATCTCAGTTCAAATTACATTTGTTGTCACTTGACAGAAAAGTAATGTATGTGATAAAGAGCAGTTGACCAACTAATTACTCTGCCAATCCGGGTCTTTTATCTCAATGTCTCATCAATTTTTTTTTAAAAAGAAAGTATTTTATAAGAAAACATTCTTTTTGAAATATGAGACTAGCTATTGTTAGTGCAAAGTAAACACAAGAAATAATATTTGGAATGAACCATCATTATGTTTTGTAGTTTCAAAACCTTTATCTGGATAAATCAGAAAGCGAGGGGATAAATTAATGGTGGAAACAGAACACAAATCATAAAACCCAATGCAGTGAACCAAAAAATTTCATAAAGAAATTAGAACTAGGTAAGAATGTGTGTACTCCCAATAGCAAGCTTCTTGCAGTATTCTTGATTGCCACTACTTTCAGATGCCTGTTTCCTTCTTTGTGATTGATAAACCTGCTAATAGAAAAGATGAATAGTTACTGATTATGAAAAATATACTTTTATAAATAATGCTTATTTCTATGCATTTACTTTTTGAAGACTTCTGGAAAATCAGCGGTGCTCTCCTAAGGAGTCTAAAGAAGACATGTTACTCACCTAAAATCTTATTATATAGGAGGGTATCTGGTCATCAAAGGAGTGGGTGAATTTCTAAATAAGAAGAAACAATTTTAAAAACTGCCTTGCTTGAATAAGGGCTGGGAAGAGAAACCAGAAAGTAAAGCGGAAAAAATTAAAATAAAACATCTAGGATTCTTGCTCTAGTTGTAACCTCACACTGGATAAGTGGGGCCAAGAAGGGAAGAAAAGAAGAAATTGATATCTGCTCAAATTTGAGAAACATTTTGTAGGACAAAAGAAAGACTTCTAAAGCTCAGTGAGGTGTTGAGTGTACAGTGTTTTCTATTTATTCCATACTTACTCTGTGCTACAAGTTGGGACAAGTGTACTGGGCATTCAAAAGTTATCAAGTTTCCATAGAAAAAGTGGCCATATGTCGAAAGGGGCTATAAAATTTTTTTACCAACCTGATTAAAGAAAGAAACATGGTGGAGAATTTTGTAAATTTAGCAAAAGTTTTAAGTCTTAAAGTTATAAACTACATGTTAGATAATAGCTTTATATCAATATTAAATCTCCTGAACTTGGAATTTTCATTGTAGTTATGCAAAAGAATGTCTTGCTCTTAGGAAACAGATACTGAAGTATTTAGAGGCAAATGGGACACAATTTTTAAAATTAACTCCCATGTATCTATATATAGATACATATAAACAAATGTGTCAAAATGTAAGCTATTTATGAATCTAGGTGAAATATATATTGTACAAGTCTTGTTATTCTGTAAGTTGAAATGAATTCTTAATAAAACTTTCACAAATAAAGATGATAACCTCAAATAACATCTAAAAAACTAAAAATTTGTGATCAGTGTATTAAGCTAAATCATGTAGAATCTTTAGGTTCTGTGGTTAGAGTAATTGCTTTCACCTCCTTTTTCTCCTACCCAACCTACAACCCAGCCCCACTTCATAGAATGCAGAAGGTTTCTTGACACTTCTGATAAAAACAAAACAAAACAAAACAAACACCATTAACGACCAAGGTATAAGCTATGAGAAAATTTGATACAAAGAACACAACAGCTGATGCTCTGTCCCAAATGGGAGTAGAAAATGTTCAGTTTTTTTCTCTGAACACGCATCTCAGCGGTAAAACATAGATCTCCACTTTTCTACCGGCTTCCGTGAAAACCAGATGGCATCTCTCAGATAGAATACTCATGACTACAAAGGTGGCATATGGGTCAGTGCCAAGATGATCACTTACACGACATCTGCAGATGGTGGTCCACCACATCCTGAGGCAAGAATAATGAGAACAACATCCACTTCATCATCATCTGAATATCCAAACAAACAACAGGGAAAAGTTAATGAAAACAGCACTGGGGCACATCCCAGGAGGGAGAAGGGGTCGGCTGGCTTACCTGAGATGAAATTAGAAATGCAGCAAAATATGTGCAAAATACTGAGTTTGGTTTTTAATTGAGGATCAAAGATGATGAGTCTAAAAAAAGGTATCGTAAAATGTAATGCACTATACAAAAGGAAGAAATTATTTCTGCCCATGAAGCTGAATAATGAAAACAGATACGCTTCTCAAATGTTACAGAAGTGAGTAGAGTATCCCTAAATTAACAATAAAGGCCTTTTACCAGGACAGATGAAATGGATTTAATGTACTTTTGGAAACTGAAATGACAGCTTCCATAATGTATACAAGTAATGCAAACAGCAAACAGAAAATGTTATTAAATTAAGCTTGATAATTATAGATGATTATCTTTAGTTCTGAACTGCAATATGATTAACTAGATGGTTACCAGGACCATAATAAACGATATAATTATACATCCTCCGACATGCCTGAAATTACACATCTAAATGCAGCCTTGATTTCTAGTGAAATTTATTCATACCTTCTGATTATCAATAAACAATTAACTTTTGCTGGGAAGAAAGAATAAAGAGGTTATTGGAAGGATGGATGGATGGTTGGATGGATGGATGGATGGATGGATGGATGGATGGATGGATGGATGGAAAAATGAACATAAGGATAATGCTGGAGAAAGAATGGATAGAAGGATGAATAAACTGAAGGATGGGTGAATAGGAGGATAGATGGATCAAGGGCGAATGGAAGGAAAGTAGAATGGAAGAATAAATTGAAGAAAGCTAGGTCTCACTAACATCAACACAAGAAAAAAAGTCTTTTAACAAGGCGCATTTCTTTGATGCAATGCAGTTCTCAAATAGTCCATTGTTTCTATAATAAAATTGGATTGGAAGTCAACTCATCCAAGAGGAATAGCTATTGGTTTGGTAGAAGTTCTGCTTTTATCTCAATTTCAATTGTTCTTGCTTTACTTTCAGTTACCCAAATAATTTGTCTAATACAACAATAATATACAACCTCTGTGAAAATTTTATTCTTATATTTTAATTTCTTTAGTTAAAATCATTTATCTATTTGTTCATTTGCTATTTTAACTTAATAAATATTGAGTGCCTTCTCTATGTCAGATACTGTGCCAGGCATGGATATATAACAGAAAGCATGCAAAAGTATTCCTTGCCCTCAAAGAGCTTAGCTCTGGTGGGGGTAGAGGACAAGTACTAATCAAATAATCATATAAATAAATGCTCACTTACAAATTGTGATAAATGCTATTTAAAAAAGGGGTATATTAAAACTGAAAAAAGTAATAGGTTTCTAAGAAATATGGTTGGGGCATTAAATTCATAATTAATCAAAATTGTGTTTTTAACTAAGCTTGTCTTTAGTGAGCTGAATTTACACACCAGCTGAAATGCTAAATCACATGTTTCCCAGAGTGTTATGTATTACTGTGTTGTCGTCCATGATTTCGTAATGGTTTGGGCATATATTGTATTCATAACCAAGAAGCCATCTTAAGTTTTTTGGTCTATGAAAACAGATATGCTGCAATCAAGTCAATATTTCTGATAATGTCTTGGAAAGATAATCCAAATTGTCAAAGACTTATATTGCTTTTAATGGTTAGTCCTCCTTTTCCCTTTGAGACTGAATCTGTGTTTATTTTCTTCTGGCTTTTTCCACTTCACCTTGATAGAACTTCCTTTTTAAGGTACTTGCTACACAAAATGCTCAGAGAGCCCTCTATTCTCTCCTTAGGCTTGAAGAATATTTTTGGCTGTTTTCCTCTCTCATTTGTATTATTTTCAGGTTCAAGCTATGGTTAACATTTGTTTCTATTAACATAATTTTTTTCAGAGATGAATGTCTTTTCGATGTCAGCCTCTCCCCCACCAACCCCAACCTCCACACATTACTTCCTACTTCAGGACTCAGCCAACAGATGGCCATTTCTTAAACCTGCCTTCTAATGGCATGATGGAAAGAGCAAGAATTAAAGATCTGAAAACTCAGCTTAAATCTATTAGTAAATATTTATTAGTCACTTAATCTCTCTATAACTTATCTGTCAAATTAGATAATCAGTTCTTTCATAGAGCTACAGTGATAAATAGGATAAAATATATTCAAATTCTGTGAAAAGTAATGCGCTAAGTTAAGGCATTTAAAATGTAATTATTATCTGTTTGTATTCCTTTGTACTGCCTTTCCCATTTTGATCAAAGTGACTCAGCAGTCTTTAAAAGAGTAGCACAGTGCCTATCACATTATAGTCACTCAACAAGTATTCACTTCCCTCCTCTTTCGCTAACAAAAATTTTAAGTGTCAACTTTAATGTAAAATAAACAGAAATTAATGGAGTTGGTTGCATTAATTCCCTTAGGATATCCCCTGGCTGCAATTTTTTTCCTCCTGGCAGGTAAGTGGATAAATATGGTGTTTGACGATAGCTAAAAAGGATAGTTCCTTAGCATATACAGCATTTTAATGCAAATGTCAAGAGGGTGTCTCCTCCTCCCAGCTCAGCTCTGTACCAGAGTGCTTCACTTGGTATCGACATTACTAACACCCAGGTTATCCTTCTTCGTTCAGTGCACAAACTGCACAACCACAGATGGCAGCCCAGTAATCATGCCGGAACTTGGAAATTGGAAGCTTATACCATTTAGCCATCACTATAATATCATTCAAACTGAAAATATTGGCTCAGCTATTTCTAATCATACAAATTTTTCACAGACTCTTCTCGTCTACATCTGTTGACTTTAAACCATGAGACATATATAAGTCTACAAAGACAGGCTTGTTTGTCCCATCGTGGCACTATATCTTTTAAGATATTTCTTTCATCATTTTATACAATTATAGCCATCAAAATAGTTCCTTATTATGAGTCAGAATTAGCTGAGAGTAACAATGTCTTTTCTTTTGAATGTTCTTTCAAAAAGTGAAAATATCCTTTCTATTAAAATAGCACAAGAATTTGCATTGACGGAATATTACATGAAGACCTCTAATTTACACACTTCCCGCTGGAACTATCAACTCACATGTCTGTTTGATCTGGCTAGGGGAAGGGGTTTCCTACCCTTGAAGTTCTTAAGAGGAAGCAGACATTCTAAGCCCCCTAATTACTTGCCCCCTCCTCCCCATGACCTGGAGTTTCTTGGAGCCATGAAACATTCTTTAACAGTCACATCTCCTTAGGAAAAAAAAAGAGCCACCATAGGAGCAGCAGGAGTGGATGGGATTTCACCATAAGGTTTACCCTTTTCAAGTATGTGTTTCCAAGGACTCACCACAACCTAAGCAGGATGTATAGCTTGAATAGAGAGGGGATGAGGACTCTTAGTGCAATGTGTGCTGGGTGCAAGGCATACAGATGTGAGGATATTTCAGGCAGCCATACTTCCTTCTGATCATTCCCTGGGAACATGGAGAGAACATAGCCACTATCTAAGGCTCCATGAGTCCTTCTTATGTTCTGAGGAGCAGCAGTGGAAGCACAAATGATTCCCAAGCCTCTGCAGTTCCTCCTTTTGCTATACGAAGACACTAGAAAGTGGTTAGGGTCCAGAACCAATATGTAAAAGCCTTTCAGTTACTTGTAAGTAGTCTTTACAGGGTGTGCTAGGGACTCAGCGCCATTTACAGCATTGTTTCTAAGGGAAAGTATGCCCTGCATTTCCAAAACTAATTTCCAAGTGGATTTTAGAGCACAGCACATGAGTAAATTGGAATTTAATTTTAAAAATAATCTCTATTCAGGGTGAAGATAAACACTTCAATACAATTATGAACTTATTTGCTATTCCTTACACATTATGTTCGTCAAACTTGTTTTAGATGTAAGTTTAACTAAAAATGCTAACTTTTGGTTCTCAGCACCTTCTTTCTAGTTATTATTAGTTAATACTTGCATAGATAATTTAGAATATTTTTAGTTTATGGTGCCCTTTGACAGATCTGAAATTTTCACAACAACCATGTGAACTAGGTGACTGTTGTTATTCCCATTTTGCAAGTGAGGGAACTGAGACTCCATAAGTTTGACTTGCTCAGAGTTATACAAGCATTAAGTGACTAGAACTGGAACTCAACCCCAGGTCTTGTGGCTAATCCCACACAGATTCCTTCTACAACATTCCACTGTATTGCACAAACCTTCTGATGATAAAAGAAAGAGAGAAATCATATGATGCTGTTTATCTAAAGAAAAGTCCTTGATCACTTTTTCGAACCAGAAAGCTGTTAGCAGGTTGCTTCATTAACTAGCTGGAAGCTTTCCCCTTTCCTTATAATCAACACTTGGCTCGTCCTTATACCACTTCCTTTCCTTAGCAATCAGCAGCTTGCCTTTGATGCAGAGCTTGGACAGTTTCTGAAAGCAAAAGTATATTTTCAATAATGAACTATTCAAAACAGCATTTAAACCAAAAACGTAGAGTTTTAAAACAGAGTCTTAAAGCCACTTACTTCCTTTTGAGCAATATCCACATCTTTCTCTGGTTATCAGCAGGCAACGAAAATAGAAGCCTTTGCCTCTACTGAATGTACTCAGAGGTCACCCACAGACATGAATCCCAGTGTGAAAAGAAATTGAAACAAGACAAACTGAAGTAAATGGATCAGTTGGTATACTGAGTCTTATTAGCATGATTTTATTTTGGTCCTGAACCGAATGCCCATTTCATGATACTCAATGTTATTCTTAAAAATGGTCAAGAAAGGAGACTCTATAAGCAATTGTAATACCCTATTCCATTATCTGACAGATGTTGCCATCAACAAGCTTTCCTTTATTACATTTATTTCTCTGAAAATAAAACCATATTTCTCAGTCTTCTTATCTGTGAATTTAGCAGATTTAAAATTCGGAATCCTTCTTTTTAAAATACATGACATTCCTTTTTTGAAAATGTAAGAGCCCTTTATTACCCTCTCTTTATCTCTACTGACCTTTGTCTAGCACATAGCAGGCATTCAATAAATAACTGTTGATTGAATGAATGTTGATATTATTTATTAATTCAATAAGTTTTATTCATATTAGACTATCATTCCATCTTAGGAGATATTGGAGTCAGAGAGAATAATAAGAAAGTTATAGTTACGGAAACATCAACAGAGTGGTGACAATGACAGTCAAGGAATGCAAGAGATATTGTCAAGGCAGATGACTTAACAAATCTAGGAAGCAAAGAAGAGGGAGAAATCCAAGATAATCCATCTTCCTGAGCCTGATCGACTGGGAAGACAGTGACGCTGTCTAACAGGAGTGTTAGGGAAGGTAAGATGAGAATCAGGTTTTGTGATGGGGAGATGATTATTCTTCAAACTCCTAAAGCTTAAGGTGCCAATGGGACATCCAGGTAGAGAGCCCAGCAAGCCAGTGTGAGAGTGGAGCTTGGGGAAGAAGAGCAAGACAATGATTTGGGACTATCTTCATGGAAGTGTCTGACATCCTGAAATTGTGTAAGATGACCAAGTGAAAGAGTGGAGAGAGAAGGGAGATGGTGACACTCATGCTGAGTGGGCAGAAGGAGGAAGGAGGGCCAGAGAAGGAGCACTTTGAAAGGGAGCAAGAGAAGCATCCACACCAAGGGCCACAGAAACCAGGGTAGACAATCATGCCCAAGAGCTGCTAGTCGGCAGAAGGCAACAGAGAAGTGAATGAGAAAAAGCCACTTGGAAAGAAGTCCTGGTGGGCTGCAAGAGCCTTCTCAAGAGATAATAGAAGCTTATAAAGAAGACAGAGAGTTGAAGATATGGAGGTAAAAGAACAGCTATATTCTACTCTCAAATCACTCAGAGCTTCAAGTAAGGAGATGAAGGCTGTCCCAGAGATGTTATCCCAGAAACCTCAGTCACTTCCATCATTCTAAAAGTTTACTTCTTTAAGTTCAGCTATAACTTTTACTACTTCCTCTTTTGAAATATTTTTAAAAGTCTCCTTTTATAATCCCTTTAAATTTCCCTCTTTTCCATTCTGTTTCCAGGTAATTGCCACATTTACTCTTTCTTTCCTGTAGTATTCTAAAGTTACTTTTTTCCTCCTCAGACTCACAGGCAAGACATTTTTCTGCCCTTATTATTTCCTCCCTTGAATATTGCAACCTCCTACTCAATTTTCTCCTGCTCCAGACTATTCCCTATGAAAATCTATTCACATCTTTGGGAATGGATTCCACTTACAACTACACCCCTAGTTAAATCTGGGCTTGGTTTGTATATTAAATCTTATTCTTGACCCTTCATAGTTTAGCTCAAAAGCTCTAGAAAGTGGTAAAACTGATTATTGGCTCTTCCAATCATTGTTTTTGCTTTCTAGGTTTTGAAGAACTAGCATAATAAATATTTACTAGGAATAAAATTTAGGAAAATACAATCTCACAAATATGTCAGCAGTAAGCTTCATGACATTTCACATTTTCTGAATCATCTGACTTTATCTCGGGGATTATTTATAGAAGAATAAGGCTGCAAAGTAATATCATCTGGGTTTTACGGTAATTTTTATCCATTCTTTAACAAAAGAATAAACTAGTAGACTTACTATTTGAGTGAATAGAAAGTTAACAATTTATCATTATTGAACTTTGTAGCATAGTTTTTCTTCTTTAAAGACATATGCATGGACTGTGTATTACAGAACCAGAAAAATTGGGGTCAAATTCCTACAATTGAACTAGCTGGTACTTTTAACTTCCTCTTCTTTAAAACATAATATTTAAATTTTGCTTTTAAATAATAACTTGGTTTACTATGTTTGTCTTTTGTAAGCACTCATGATTTTTCTTCAATTTTCAGTAGTTTCTAGTCCAAGACGTGGATAATGATAAGTCGACATAAACCACCTTGAAATACTAAAAGGGTGATGTAGATAGTAAATGCAGTGTGTTAATAAGCACAAAGAACAGCTAGACCATATCTGTATGAGGCAAATTGAGAAGTCTTTTGTAAATTTTATCTCTGGGGAAAATTTCACAAAAGCATTGTCTTCTCACTTTAGATTGGCACTTAACAATTGTAAAAGTTGATTTTTTCCCTTGTAAATGGCTCAAAAATTATTCTTACTTTTGCATCCCTGGAGATAGAAAAATGTTTTATTTAAAAAATCCGATGTAGAATTTATTCCAGGCTAATTACAACTGCAAGAATTTCTGAAGAGTAACGTGCAGTCACGGTTATCTTTGGTTCAGAGTTTACTCTTATCATAAGCTAATGAATTTGAAATAAACCTGGCCCAAACATGTTAGACAAAGCTCCATTATTACCCAGATCTAAGCTATCATTTATTCACTGGGAGAAAAAAAAAAACTTGGGAAGAAGCTTGCCAACAAACCAGATGTCACCATCAGTAGACAATTATGTTTCACAGTTTGGCACCTGGGGCCCACAGTCATCATCCAAGGAGGAGGAGAAATAAAAAGTAGAACATTCTGGCAGGCTACAGACTAAAAGATTCCAAATGGCTCATGGTGAAAATGGAGGCTAAAAGGGCTGCTTCTTTAATTCTCAACAAAGGAGACCCTTGGACCAAAACTTGCTCAGAACATTGTTTACTTGTTTAGAACATCATGATCCCAATAGATAATAAGAGTTTAAAATGCTCACATGCTCACAGGCACTAGCACTGAAGCTGATTTGTCAATGTTTTCTACTCCAGAAGATTTGCCAGCTCATATAGAAGACATCTTTTTGGGTAGATTATCAATGGAAACTAAAACGTTTCTTTCTCTGATAAATTTTAAGGAATGCAAAATAAAAGAGCTGATTTGGAGATGATTTTAGTGAAGTACTGACCAAAACATATGGGACTGCACTGCATAAAATACCTTTTCAAATCTCTAATTAAGAAGTTGGAGATTTACACGGAGAATTTCATCAAGGCTTCTCGTAGATTCAGCTGAGAAAAAGAAAATGAACTTCCCCTTTTGAAATGTATTTCAATCTAAGATAGACATTTTATGATCCTATCATGGTTCTAAACGAATACCTAGATGTCCTAATAGATCTTTTTAACTTTTATGTAATCGAAGAATTAAATAAACAAATAAATAAAAGTTGAAATAATTCATTTTTCTTAAATTTTTGCTAAACATTTCTTTATATAATATATATGTGTATATATATATTTACCCTCACATGGAAACTGCCCATCTGCCCTTAGTCAGATAAATATGAAAAGTAGACATTAAATTTATTAGTTCCTTCTGCAAGTAAACAGAACAAACAAAATCTTATTCAAATGAAGACTACTTTTTCTATCTTTCTTTGCCTTTATAAGTTACCAAATCCTGGATAGCACAAAATAAAGAAGAATTTAATTCAAAGATTATATTTATTGTGCTTAATGTATGATTATTATTATACATTAAGCACAATAATCATGATTATTATCATACATTAAGCACAATAATCATCAAATTTAGTTTCATCATCAAAACTAAATTCTTATACAACTGAGAAAATATTTTTGCTAATTTTGAATAATTCTTAATGTTTTGTTTGACTAGAGATAACTGGTCCACTTAAATTAATCTATGAATTCACAAATAGTTCTTTTCTACCAAAATCTCTTACCATATTTCTTAAACTATTCTACATTTTGAGCAAGGGGTAAGATTTTTCTTTATGTGTGACATATATAGTGCTAAATATCTCCTTAATTAATATGTATTGATTAATTAATATATAAATATATTATGTAATTATTATAAAAATATAATTAATTATATATTAATGTATGTCTAAAGGTTATGGTTCCAGAGCGTATCTTTCAGGCTTTCAATAATTATGTTTGTTATTTCATGATGAGGTAGCTCATTAGTTTGTTCCTGGAAATGCTATGCTTTTAATGCAGTGGTTTTCAAGTGTCTTGGTTTGCAAATCTTTTTATCAAGGGTTAAAAACAAAATGATGGACCACAAGTCCCACTAATACCACCACCACCTCCTACTTCCTTTACCATCAGCCCTCCCCACTGAAACCCTTCATGAGCATTACTAGAAAGAACATTGCTGTGTGTTCAAATTATACACACAAATTATACCATAAATAATTTCCAAGTTTGCCTCTATGTGAATAAACACTGCAATTCCCTGATGGTTATAAACTTTAATGCTATCAGCTTGTGTGGTGTTCTTGATCGATGAAAATTTGTTTTCCTAAGTGCCTGGAAACAATAAGCTGAGAATCAGAAGTCCCCAGTTCTATTGCAGGATTTGCACAATCAGGTTCAGAGCCTCTCTGTGCATCTGAGTTTCAATTTACATGGAGAATTGTTACTCCTGCCTTTAATTCACAGGACAGAAATAATAAACCGTCCTCAGAGTCGTGGACCGTAGGCCTGTGTAAATTGAAAGAGCAGTAACAACAAGCTACCAAGCAGTCCCTTGGTCTTGCTGCTGAAGCCTCACATGCCCCCACAGTCCCTCTGACAACTATCTATTCTATTCCTAAAGTAACAAGAAAAAAACCTGGAGTTAATGGCCACACTCATCACCAGCTCCACCTGAATGATTCTTGGAATAGATGAAAAAATACAGAAGGAACAATTGGTTTCTCTCCTCCTCAGTTACAGCAAGAACTCTGTGGCACTCTCAAGGTCAAGGAGAGTACTGAAGTGGGTGGAGAATTTCTGCAAAACACTTCAAGGCCTGTTGAAAACTGAAAAGGAGATACTTTTATAATAGTACATTAGATATTGTAAACTCCTCTGCAAAGTTTCTTGACAGAAATTATGACTTTGATTGCTATAACTCTGATATATAGTCAAGAAATGGTTGGGAAAAGGGTAAAATAAAATAAAACTATTATTTAGTCATTGATGTCAGCTTTCTAAAAATTAATATATATATATATACAATTTTTTATTTAAAAAATTTATACCCTTAGTTTCAGTCCTCCATGGTGAATTTCTTCATATAATTTACAATCCAAAATGTTATTAGAGATTCTGCTTCTAGATAGCCCAGTATTTTTCCATAGAGGAGGGGAAATCCAAAGGAAAGTTTTAAGAGCTTACATAAAATTGTATGATACAGTGTTTCCTGACATTAGCAAGATGACTTTCTCAATTTCTCAGTTTCTTACCCTGTAGAATGGAGGTAATTCATTAGTATAAATGTAAGGAAATTCTTCACAGTATAATGGAAAGGGGTAGAAATCAAGAGACTTGGATTTTGCTTCCAGCATTATTTACTATCTGTACATCATTGAGAAAGCCATATAACTTCTCCAGACCCTAGTTTATTACTCTGTAAAATAAATGGCTTATTCATTCATTCATTTGAAAACATTCGTTAGGCGCTCACTAGATTGAGGCACTGTGCCAGGCTCTGGGGATAAAAAGCCAAATAAGATGTTTTTCTTGCCTTCAAAGAGCACGCAGCCAAGCAGGAAGTGACAGCAGCATAATCAAAGACAGGAAAGGGATAGATGTTCTTATGGAAAAGGTATTGGGGAGTCAAGGAAGCCAAGGAGACACACTGTTGCAGTGGGCATAGAGTAATTTCTAGGGTTTGTGAGACTTTGCAAGCACAAGAAATAGTAAGAGAAAAAGCACAAGATATGAAACAGCGTGGCCTGCAAGGAAAACCACAGGGGCCCAGTGCGGCCAGAGAAGTCAGGAGCCAGATGGCAGAGCATACTGAAGAGTTTGGGGTTTAATGTGTGGGCATAACCTTTCAACAGGGTCAGTGGGCATGTTCTTGCCTAACCTGCAAAGCCTTCTAGAAGAAGCTGCCTCACCCACTGCCTCTGCTGAAAGCAAATTGGCAATATTATCTACCATATGACTCTACCCTTCAACTAGTACTCATGATTGGTGTGATACAGGCACTTGATTCAAGAGTGGCCTACCTTGATCTGGATGAACTGGCTTGAAACGATGAGCTACATTGCAAGTCCACTATGGCAAAATTCAGAAATCATTATTATAAATATTTGTGGGGATATAGAGAAATGGGAAACCTCAGGCACTACAGATAGAAATATATATTTGGTAAGCCAATCTGGGGAGTAAGTTTGAAATATTTGACAAAATTAGTTATGCACGTATGTAGCAATCCCATTCCTATATACGCAATCAGAAGATTAATGTAACGGATGAGTAAATGGACATATACAAAGTTGTTTCCTCCAGCATCGTTTTGGAAGCAAGGAGTTGGAGGTAACCCACATGTCTATCATCATGAGAATGGAGAAGTAAAATATGATGGGTGCATAGGCTGAAAAAGCCTGCAGTAGTCAGAACTAGATGTGGATACAAATACATAAATTTTAAAAACAGCATTGAGTGGGAAAAAAAAAAAACCCAGAAGGCAGTAATTTAGCATTATTTACATAGATTCCAAGAGGAGACCTACACAAAACACCACTCTCTCTCAAACATACACCATCCAAGAACATATATTACACAAATCAGAGTCAATGCTTTCGGAAAGAATGAGGGTGAGAAATAGAGAGAAAAAATTAAAACAGTTAATTTTACTTTGCGTAAACAAATTACAGTGCCCAGGCATTATTAACTCAGTTCCACATTCTTCGGGTCAGGAAAACAAAGTAAAATATGAGTTTAAAGAGCCATATTCTCTTAAGAAACTAAGAAATAAGGCAAAAATTTGCACTTCTAATGAGTTTTGCAAAGGAGTATGGCTAAGTCACATTTATGATGGGACACTGGTATGAAGATCTGCAAATGTGCAAACTCTGGTTTTTAGTCTACAGAGCCTTCTTAAATGCAGAAACACTCTCCAGCATCTGTCTCTTTGAGGTCCAAACTTTTGTAGCTTCTGTTTCCTGAACTATTTTGAGTAGTTTTCTGTTCCTACTCTCAAAAGAGACAAAATCAGTTTTAAATGTTCACAACATGGCCACAGTCAGGGATACCCGCCAGGACATTGCTAACTAACAATCCAAAGAAAAAATGATAACTAACTGAGGAGAGGGGTTAGTACTAGAGATACTGATTTAGGGGAAAACAGATTACAGAAGATTATTGAAATCCTATAGGAAGGAGTAAAATCATGCTTATAACTGTAGAGAGGAGAAGAGAATAGTCTTTTAAGGACTGTGTAAAGAGAGAGAAACCAGCAAAAGAGACTAAAAAGAAGATGAAGAGAGTGAAGAACCAGGAGGAAACACCACTAAGGAAACCAAAAGAGGGAAAACAAGAAGCTGATTTCATTATTTACTGCTAAGTTATCAATTATACTGAGGTGTGGAAAGGTTCTATTGGACTTCCAATTGCGAGGTCATGGTGACCTTTTCCAAAGCAGTTTTTCTGCTGTGGTAGTGGCAGAAATCTAGTAAATGGGGTGCCAGGCCAGAGCCTAGGCTGATGTTGGCTTACCCAACCCCCAGGGGCAAAATCCAGCCCTCTGGCTTTCCCATGATGATGCAAGGAAAAAAAATAACTCAAAGTAAAAAAAAAAAAAAAGAACAAAATTTGATAATATTAAATAAAATAAAACATGCTTTTAATAAATCAAGAAGTCTTAATTATTTTAAGTGTGACCAGGAGGTAAAGCATTGGAAACAATAAATATAGACTGTCCATTATAGAATTTAGCTAGGAAAGTTGCATTTGAACTCTAAGTCTCTTCCAATTCTAAGTGTCAATGATTACAACTCATAAACTGTAGTCCATAAACACAGAAATGACCTTAAATATGTTAAAGAAATAATAATAATTTACTTCTTTTATTCAGAATGCTTATTGTAAAAGTAATACATGCTCTTTGTAAATTTAAGCAACACAGAAATATATAAAGTTAAAATTAAGTTCTTACTTCCACCTCTATCCTACGCTAATTTCGCTCCCCAGATAAACCACATTTTCTAGGCATATGTAAACGTATATGTATATGGAACAAAATCACTATTTTTAAAATATAATATGTATAGACATGAGTGATATTAAAAATGTTTTTTAAATGTGTGATGGTGCACTGAGTATTTGGAATGGATGCCCATGGCAAGCAGCTGGACAACCTCGTGGGCCACATTTTCTTTAACCAGTCCCAGGAGAGGCACCAGACCCCCTGATGTGATGGGAAGAGCTATACCTCAGTGTCCAGCTTAGTGGTTTCTCTGCTGGAGCTACCCTGCCATGTGAGTTGGACATGATCCCGGCTGCAGAGCCTCCAAGTTTTGCTCTTTGGTTCTCCAAGATATTTCCATAAAGTGTATGAAATGCTTTCAGAAAGGCCTTTTCTATGTAAAGTAGACAGAGCAGTTCGGTTTTTTGTAAGCAAGTACAAAGGTATATTAAGAAAATTAAAAGTCAGGTGCTCATGTCATTTAAATTAAGGGCTTTGAAGATGGGCAAACTTTGTGATCTGTAGCCATGTTCAAGGAAGTGATCAAATCCCTGAGAACTGTGCCTCTTCTCTCTTTTCTCCATAAAGAGTCAGCATGTGGCAGCTGTGGATTGCCAGGCCCTAGGTGGAGACTAATCTATGATCGAGACAGCTATTTTGAAAAAAATTATTTCTCTCCTTTAGCTTTAAAATCTTTAAAAAATACGTATTACTTTATTTCAGATTTTTCTTTTGTAATTTAAAAAGAAAAAGCAATCAAGAAAAAAATAAAATCTTTGCATATGTCTGCTCTGAAGGAAAAATATACTCTTCATTTTTTTCTTGATTACAACAGCAAAAGGCATTCAGAACATAGTGTTTTCAAATTACTGTTTCAAGTCCTGATTATTTTTGAAGTCTCCATGAAATACTAGTTAAAGAAAAAATGGAAAAGAAAACTTTCCAAATTTTTTTCAAAAACACTAATTATGCATATGTTTATGTTAAGAAAATAAACTTTTTAATTTTTGATGTACTGTAATACATTGAGAATTGCCCCACAATATGTGAAGAAAAAAAAGAA
>NW_006494614.1:10443580-10457027 GCF_000325575.1 Pteropus alecto | reverse complement strand
GGGAAAGAGCGTTCCAAGTGTGGAAATATATTTCATATGTTCGTTGTCTTTGATTTTGATATATGCTTAACTATATTGCATTCTAGGAGCAGCTAATTTCCATATAAAGTGTAGCTACTTTCAATTTTACTATGTCTTGTCTGCAGTGAAGGCTTTGATTTGTATGCCCTAGGCTAGATCAGAGCAATGCATAATTTTCTTTAAGTTCCTTCTGTCATGCACAATCGATGTTTAGAGAGACATTACCCAAAAGGGGGTAAAATAAGATAAATGG
The DNA here is from genome assembly GCF_000325575.1 of Pteropus alecto. Classification (NCBI taxonomy): domain Eukaryota; kingdom Metazoa; phylum Chordata; class Mammalia; order Chiroptera; family Pteropodidae; genus Pteropus; species Pteropus alecto. The sequence goes on along the minus strand of NW_006494614.1, from coordinate 10,456,753 downwards.
CATTTTAAAAAAGTTAGCAAATCAAAGAAAAATTATCAGAGAGAACCTGATGGCAATCCTCCTGAATTGTGTGCATTTGGCCATAAGCCCACATGAATTTTGGTCTGTTTTGGTGATTATAATAGCTATTTCAAGCCTAATAGCAGAAGAGAGATTCTGCCGAGTCCTATCAAAGCATCTGACATCATTCAGCCCTTGTATGATGGTTATTGCAAGCTGGTAAGAGTTTTCTTTGTAGAACTGAAGGGAGGGTGCACACAGGACAGTGGGTATCATGTGAGGTGTGACTTGTGCAATAACATAAGCCCTCACCCCCAAATATTTTCTAATGGTATTCTTTCACTCAATTTGCTCCTTCAGTTCCTTTTGAAGAATTGTGCTTTTGAAGTAGATTAAGAAATTCTATTGCCTGGAGGGATAAAATCAGCTAGTCACACAATATCAGCATAAGCTATAACCTAATGACTTTTTCTGATTACCATTTAACGGACAGAGCTCCAAAATGAGAATCGAGAGACCTGAGTTCTATTCCCAGCAATGTGGCTATTCACCTCTGAGCAAATCACTTATCTTTTGGGGGCTTCAGTTTCTGCACCTTTAAAATGACAAGATGACTGAAGATCTCCTGCAGTTTGGAAATTCTGGCTCTGTGTCTAGATTATCATCCTTGTAACTTAGCACCCTGAAGATTGGGAATCGGAAGTGTTCAATTTTGATGGACTTGGGGATGAGAGAGCAAAAACAGTAAGTGAGTCATTCACAGACCAAGAGTGAGTTCCGAATTGTTAGGTACAAGGTACAAGCATTGAACGAATTAAAACCAGGGAAGAAAACAAACTTCCCATTTCTCTACTTCGAGTCATCATATATTTTTGAAGTAGTTTTTTCTTTTTGATAACATTAAAACATTGGTATATGATTGATTTTTTCTTTTAAAAAAATCTTTTGGTTGGATTTATTAGTATCATAAAAATAAAAAATAAAAAAAACTGTGTGTTCTCATCTCAATTATTGTACATCTTACAAGATAATCATTGCTAACAGTTTGGAGTTTCTCCTTACAGACTTTTTTCATGCCTATGCAATATGTAAGCAGATTTATATATATTTTTACACACACTCCCTCCCATAACTTGTTCTTTTTCATTTAATAGCATAACAGTATGATCCTCTCCTCCTATTACAAGAAAGACTGCCAATGAGTGTCCCTGTACATATATCTGTGACACATTTTAGTAAGCTTATTCAAGGCAGAGATTCCAGAAGGTGAGATGGCAGGCTAGGCACACACTCTAAAGCATGCCAGCTATTACACGCCTTAGTCTGATTTCCGCAGATCTTGAGACAAAGACTTATGTGATAGCACTTTCTGAGGAATGTGATTCCAGGGAACAGGAATGAGAGGAAGGAGTGAAGTAGGGAGGAGGAATAACTGATACTAAGATGCTTTATTGAGTTGGTGGCTGAGAAATTTTTAAGAAGCTATATGAAATGTATCTCAGGACCATCTATTTGGGTGGGAGGCAGGGAAGTAAGAAAGGGAGAAGCATTTATCCATCAGTTTTGTCCCTCACTGGTCAAAGATTTGCCTCATGGGATACTGACTCCCCAGCACATCTGGTTTGCACATGTATCAGCCCTTGTGCATGTTCCTGTGGAGTCCTGAGTTGTGGACCATCCCAGAAGCCCTGGATTGGGGCAAGAGATAAGTCAGCTTGCACCAGTGTAAAGCCCACCCAAGCCCACACTGAGTCCCCTGGAATAAGACATAGGCGAGGTCAAGAAAATCTGAAATTAAAAGTTTCAGATACACTAACAACCTGTCACACAAAAACGTACTGACACTTCCGCCAATAATGCAAAAGTGTCCTTCCCTTTAACGACAGTGGATTCTGTCAATAATTTTTGCCAATATGATAGGTGAATATTTTTTATTTCCTTTTTATATTGTATTTCTGTATTGTTGAAGCTGCATATATTTGCATATGTTTATTAGCCTTTGTATTTTGTCTGCTTTGTGAATTGTCTGCTATATTCTTTGCCTTTTTTTCTATTGGGTTGTGCTTCAAGGCCTCGATTTTTAGAACCAACAAGAATACTTTCATGGAGCTTTTGTAAGTATTCGCTTTTATAATCTAAAATGTGAATATGCTGCTTCCCACTTGCCCAGTTTTTAGGATTTAGTGTGCACTAATGACAGTACTTAATCACATATATATTCTTTGTATTAGTGAAGTTACTGCTATATTTTTTTTTCAGTATTAGAATGAGACCACTTCTTATTTCATATGTAATAGCAGATATGGTTTTTATTTAAGGATGAATGCATTCTGCTTTCAAGTGCTTTCTGGAACAAAGTCACAGTTGTAAGCTTGCTCTTTTCATTCTTCGTTCCTTGGGGTAATGACTGCATATCTTTAGTTGTTGTTGTTTTGGCAGAGAAATCTATTATCCTGTCATAGTCCAACGCCACTCTTATTTACTACTTGTTAAATGGCTTCTGAAAGAATACAAGGGCTTTTCTATAACCTGCTCATGATATCACTTTCGATCTAATAATTCAGCTGCCACATATGATCTTGTCATTCAGTTATCAACCAACCAAACAAGGTCTACTTGGTTTTCTCCCCTGTTCTACAAAGCTAACTTTTGTTCTCTTCTGCTATTTCCATTGTCGTAGTAAAGCATTAATTGCTTGGAGTTTCAAGCGAAGTACACATTTATTGGGGTAATATTATAAAAGATGAAAACAGGAAGAATTACCATATTATTTTATAAATTGTGTATGTGGTTGTAGGAATATTATAAGATAAACCTAATTTTCTAACTATGGGTTAGAACAAAACCCTAGAGTGAATAATTGTTTTAAGTGCCATTTTTAAAAGTAAGTATATCCTAATAACACACCTGCTAGGTTAATCTCTTGGTAAATAGGATGTATGTATAATCCCTTTTCCTGGCATAAAGAGGTTGGTTGTGACTCAAGAGAAGATAACCCCACTTTCAACCTCAGGTGTCACCTTATTGGTGTAAGGGTAAGTCTACCTTCCTTACGTGTTATTAGTTTAAGAATGAGCTTGTTTTCTAAGACAAAAGAGGAGTCATGCTGAGGGACTTCTGGGAAAATTTCCTTTTTCCTGAGAAACACAGGAAGGTATTTTCTCTCTTCTTTGTGTGAGGTCATGTCTGAATTTCTCTGATGTGATTGTAGTTGGCTTGCTAGCAGTGTGAGGGTGAAACCAATACTGAGAATAGCAGAGTGGGGGCATGGAAAACCTAGGTCTCTGGTGATATTATTAAGTCACTGAATCAATTGACTTTGAAAGCTGCCCTGCCTCTGCATTCCTGTGAGATAATACGTTTTCTTTTTGCAAGAGCCAGTTTGAATTGGAATTTCTGTTTCTTACAATCCAAAGCACCTTACCAAATCTGCTCCATTCCACTGGGTCAGAGGGATATAGGATTAGTCTGGAGAAATATCTAGGTACCATTTTTCTTTTAAGGTCCAGAGAGACCATGTAGTAAAACTGAAATATCACAAGACTTGCAAAGGATAGTCTTCAGACTCTTCCAAAATGAAATAAGACTCATACTCTGTTACTTCAGGGCTGTGTTACCTTGGGCAAATCACTTCAAGTCTCTGAGCATCATTATTTTCAATTGCAACATGGACATGATAATCCTGATAAATATCATTATTATTTATAGATTGTTACATATTTTATAATTGAATATATTATATTATAATTTTGTTTATGCTATGATTATTTCTTAATTGAACATAGGTATAATAATCATCATAAAGATTATTAATATAAAGTAATAATGTATGATAATAATAAAGTGACAGGTGTCATAAATGTCTTACAGATTCATTAAGAGGATCAAATAATATGTGTGAAAGAAACATATAAACCCAAAGCATTTATAACTTTTAATTATTAATATCATTAATAATAATAAAGTGTTTCTTCGATTATAGATTCTGTCAATTACAAGGCACATTATCAAGAAAGAAAATATACTGTCAATTAAACTATGCCTTTACATTGTGTAACTAGCATCTTTCGGTTTGACACTTTTCTTCATGTATCCCAATGGACTTGGCAATATCTCCTTCAGTTTCTTTGGTTGGCACGTAATAAGAAATCCTTTTGTACGTATTTCAGAAAAAAAATACTTAACTCATCTTCATCTACTTGTGGGTCTTCCTTCCTTAAATCTCACAAAGCTGTTTGTTGCTGCTTTGCAAGTAAATGGAATTATGGCTGTTTCCGTAATGGCGAAAATTTGCTTCATCAATATCAAATTTAAGCCCTACTGTTTTGTTTCCATCAATTCCCTTTACACAAAAATTTTCTATTTCAATCTCAAATTATAGTATAATCTTTTAAAATACATTTAAAATTACAAACTCAACATGTGTAGTACCAACAGTATTCAACTGTATGATGTCAAATGTGAAAAACTGATATCTTAGAATTGATAAAATAGGTATTTATGAAATGACTACAGGAGAGACAGAGGGGCCAAACAACAGGGAGATATTCAAGTTTTTTCTATTATCTATTTTTTTGAGAGAAGAGATTTAACTAATTGTATAAAAATTTTAAAACAAATACAAACAGATGATAAAAAAGGCAGTTTAAAGAAAAATATCATTTTTCCCTCTACCAAATTAACAAAGGCTCTAAAAATGAAAAATATTCAATTTTATGCCAAAAAAGAGAAACGGACATTTCCATGTGTCAAAAATATTAATTTTTATAGAAAAAATATTTGAGACCTGCATGACTTTATTTCTTTTGTACTTGGATACTTGACAGAATAATTCTTTTGACCTTAATTTCTCTGTCTAATAAAAAATACAGAAAAGTAGAGGTAATGAGGTGGAGAAAAATATTAACAACTAGCACAGGATTCTTGGGGAGAGAACAGTCTTTCAAGAGCTGCTCTAAGACATGCGTATGACAGAAGATGAACCCCACTTCGCCCCTGGACCTGGGTGTGAGCAGGTGCCGGGCTTTGAAGGGCAGGAAAGTTACTCTTGGTGAGGCAAGGGGAGGAATTTTTTATTTGCTGTTGAAGGGAAGGAGAAAGTGGTAGGCAGAAGAAGAGAGGGAAGGGAGGAGCAAGAGGGAGAGAGCCAGCGAGATGGAGAGCGGCTTGGATAGATAAAACTCCAAGGCGATGAGAACACAGCATTACAAAATGAGGATGACCTTTGTCTGTCCTGAAGTTGTTTGCTTTTCCTCTCCATTTTCTCTGGGAAATCCTTGCTAAAGTCAGCTAAACCCACAAATGCTTGCTGTTGGTGATTTTTGATTGTAGTTTTTGAGGAAATTGAAAAAGAGCTGTAGGCCATGGAAAGATTGTCACAGTGTGAGCCAGATGCAGGACAGGGTGAGGGCCAGCAAGAGTTAAAGCCCAATTCCTCAACCCACCACCACTACACCCTCCCCCGCCCTATCCCAATCCTTGGTTAAATCTGCAGAGATTGAGGGGTGGGGAGTGGTTTTGCTTTCCTGCTGGCTGTGCATTGGGCAGGAGGTTGATTCATTCATTCAATACATATTTATTGATGACCAGCTATGTGTCAGGCACTGTTCTAAATACCACAAAGGAAACAAAGGGGTGTCCATTCTTGTGAAAGAGACAGAAAATAAACAGAGACAGATAATAAATATGATTTAATGTCCTGTGTCACAACTGCTATGAAGAAAAATAAGGCAGGATCAGAGAGTAGAGATTGATAGGGTAAGTGAACACCTCCTGGCAGAAGCGAGCATTTTAGGCAAGAACAGCAAGTACAAAGGCCCTGTAACACAAACCACCTGATTAATGTGTGTAAGAAAAAGCCTACAGGAAGGTGTACAGGGGTGAGAAGGAGGAAGAGCCATGCGAGACAGGTCAGAGAGAGGCAGGGGCCAGGTCACTGAGGGCCTCGTAAGCAGCACACAGCCGTTGAGTTTCACTCAGAGTAAAACAGAGGATTGGAGAAAAGGAGTAACAGGGTCTGATTTACTGTTTTAAAAGACCACTCTGGTATCACATGGAGAAGGGATGTAGGTGACACAGGTGGAAGCAGGAGGACCAGACAAGATGATTAAATGATGAATTAGGCATAGATTAATTGAGATGTAGGTGGTGAGAACAGATATATTTTGAAAGAGGAACTGACAAGACTTGCAGATGAATTAGATATGAGATATAAGAGAAAGAAAAGAATAAAAAATGACACAGGTTTGTTTGCTTAGTTTTTTTAAAGAATAATTTATGGTTTTAATTACAATTGCAAAAACAACATGTTCACTGTAGAAGATTTAAAGAATACAGAAAAATTAAAGAGGAAAATGAATTACTCATAACCACAGCACTTAGAAACATTTTAGTGTGTAACATTAAGATATATGTATATATATGTACATATATATATATATATGTATAGGTAATCCTAGTTTTCTAACTGTACATATACATATATGTACATATATGTTTACTAACTATATATAGTTAGAAAATTAAGGTTATCTGTTTTATTATTTATTTATATCAATATAGAGTCATGCATATTTATTTTATTATAAAGGTTAAAATTTACTATGATCAATATTTATTAATTGCTCAAATTTTTCCCACTTTGACTATTAGAAACTCCTTTCGGTTAGGCCCTGTGTTCTTTAGACAAATCTTTAGACTTCTCTTTAAAATTATTAAATATTTTATTAACACAAAATAATTAAGAATATATATTATATATGATCTATATAAAAAAATATAATGAAAATCTGTGTACTTAAATCCTAGATCTGTAACCTGAGCATTGAGTGAGGATGTAGAAAAATGGGAGATGAGCAGGATGGGGAGGAAAGTCAGTTTGGTTTCAGATATGTTAAGTTTGAGTAAAAGATATGGAAGAGGAAGTTGGAGCTCAGGGCAGCGGTCAAAGCTAGTGTTAAAACTGAGGGGCCCACACTGACATATGGGTTTCCAAAGAAGAAGAAAAATATCTTATACATTCCCATCACTCAAAGATAAATGCTCTTAATTAATCTTTTGGATTAATTCCATTCTGTTCATGTTTTCACATGGCTAAGATATACTATTGTGCAATTTTGCATTCATTTTTTTCTCACTTAACATTATAATATAATATTTCCAATATTTTTAGTATCTATATGACATTATATTTAAACATGCTTACACACCATAACTTATTCATAAAATTCAAATGTTTTATCCCTATATGGTTCTGAAGACTTGGATTATTGCTTGGGCTCATTTTCTCTGTATTCTTCTTTGGAAACATGTAGGATGTAGAGGTTTCACCTCTGTTAGTTATCCTTCAAGGTCATTATGTTATCTTTGTTTTTTAAGATTTTTTTTTTCTTAATTAACTTTTCTCTTTAGCTCATCTTCTTTTTCTTTAAGTCTTTCTAAAATTTTATGAGTAATAATGGTCAGATATAATTGGTGTGGACAAAAAGGGGGCCACATTCGAAACCCAACAAGCTCAGGGGAGCCCCAGATGGCAGGCCTTACAAACCCAGAGACCAAAGTAAGCACATAGGGTGGTCAGAACATAAAAACTCCTAACTAAAAGCAGTCGTGGTGGTAGTCACGTTCTAGGCCTGTAACTTCCTTGACAAAGGTCAGCCTTTATCTTTGAAATTGTCCATTGGCTTTTTGCATCTAAGATGACATACTTTTGAAATATTAGAGAAATCTTTTCGAGATCACTCAGGTCACAACCGCCGGCACCAGAGCATGAGACCACCAAACCCCTCACTGTTATCTCGTTCCTCGAATACCATCTCTATGTGCTGTAAATGTTATTAACTATCCTGTGCCCATCAATGTAAAAGAAGTATGTGTCTCTCCATTTTGCTTTTTACCTGATCCCAGAGATTTCCCCACTTTGCTTTCTCCTCTTGCCCCCTTAATCTACCACCAGCGGACTTCATGTCACCCTCCTTTTGTCTTCTCCTTTGATTCTAATGTATAAAACAAGCTGCAAAACCACCACTCTCCAGAGCATTCATTCTCTCAATTTGTTGACATTTTGCTTCCCGGCAAATTGTCATCAGTTTGGCTCAAATAAACTCATAAAAATTCTCTACAGCTTTAAACATTATTTACATCGACATTGGTAATACAAGGAAGTTATTTTCTAAGACATTCTTTACCTCATGAAGTAGGAATGCGTAGTAATTTTGAGTCTACCATTGCATTTTTACGTTCCTTATTATATATACCTCATTTTATCTGACATTTTTTCTATTTAAGCCAACATCTAGGCCTGTTAACTTTGTATCAAATCCAGCCATCTTTTCATTTCAACTCTTTATATCTTTCTATATTCCTCTTTTAGCCAAGTAGAAATATCTGAAAAAAATTTTTATTTCTTGTGGCAAATCATTTTCAGATATCTGTGTTCTTCCTTTCTATTTTTAGATAATACTCCCTTTTGTAGGAGCCAGGTGTTCCTCTGTTTCCTTCTTTTTTCTAATATCAATAACTTATCATTTTAAAGGAGCGTGCAGTCCCTATATAAATCTAACTTATTGACAGACATAACCTGTGGATTATCTGTGGTGCCACTGACTGCTCTCTCAGACGCAGAACGATTGACCTCCAAGATATATGCACAGCCTCTTTCCCAACTCTGTTGATTTGCAGGCTTTGGAGGGCTGAACATCTGCCCCTTACTGGAATTTGTCCATTAGAAGAAAGGTTTTGTGTTAAATAAGTTGATATTGCATTTCTTCTTCTAAATAATCACTGAACATGTAAGTTACATAATGAATACTATAAATATATAAATATTCATAAACAGAAAATGTGACCTTATTATTTAAAAGTATAAACAAAGGCCATATTTTCTGGTCCTGGTTTAATGTGTGTAGTTATTAATAATAAATTTTTAAACAAATATCTCACCTTCCTTTTATGATGTCTTATGAAATATTTTATATGAAACTGCAAATTCTTAAGGACTTTTCAGATGTAAAGTACCATTTGTACTTTTGTTATTATTAAATATAACAAATTTTTAAGATGAGCAAAGAAAATATTTACATGACAAATTAGTGATGAAATGTAAATGAAATTGTAAGGTAGAAGCCATGCTCCTTCAAACATTAGAGTAACAACACACAAATGGAGCCCTGAGGTGCTACACCCTTGTTATGCAAGAACTGTAATAGACTCTTTTATCTTATTTACCTTTGAATAAAGGTTTTCCTTTAGTTTCTTAGCAAAGCAGAATTTTAAATTTATACCAAAACTCAACTGTGTATGTACATTATAATTTGTGATATGTAATTATACTATAACCATATTAATGTAGGTTCACTCATTCCCAGGTAAGCATTTTTCTGTCTCTTTTATTAAGTCCTCATTTGAATAATCTCTTCAGGTATTGTAATGGTGAGACATCTAGGCTGAGAGAAGCCTTCTTGACTTTTCCAGTCAATATACTAGTGTCCACACACAAATTTTTAAGGCTGCTACAAGTTGCAACTGCCTGTCCATTTCAATACTTCAGAAGACTATGGTTTTTTAAAAGCAATACCAATGTGTAAGGAGTATTTAGCAGCATAAACAAGCTGCTTACAGAGAGATACAATGAAAGAAAAATCAGGCATTCATCCTGATGGGGAGAGGGCGTGTAGTGGAGAAGGAACTGTCAAATCCTGATATGTCAGGGATACCCTTTTTCTTGAAAATCTTACATTTTGTTCTGTGGATCTTCAATCATAAATTGCAAAGTATCAAACAGCAGCAACCAAATAATGACAACAACAAAATCTAAAGTCACTCATTCAGAAATGCAGACTAGAAGATAAAAATGTCACCCTGGGAAAGAATTTGCTTTATTTCAAGAGCTCTGACAGCTGAAAAACTAGATTCAATCAATAAAATACAGAAGAGTAGAAATGGCATATACTGTTTAATTAAGCACCTAGCAGACATCCCCTGAGAAATGAGACAGTTAGTAACAAATATATTACTTAAGGACTCTTGTAAGTAATAAATATATTATTTAAGGATTCTTGAAGATCTCTTACCCTCGGTGCCTCTGACTCTACCAACTTTTTTCCTTAAATGTTCTCCATGTCAATGCTTCTGCTTAAGGTACGTAAGGCTTCTATTTAAATGCAACTATATTAGAAAAAAAATTTATAACCCCTTCTTTTCCTCCCATTTGTTCCCTAGAAGGGGTAACATATTCAAAAGTTATCTTCCTTTAACCTTTTAGTTTATCAAGTTTGCTAGTTACTCACCTACTAAGGACCTGAAAAAAATGGAGCCCCAAAGTGAAAACTTTTACATATAAAAAAGTTTTTATCAAATTAATGCATGATGTGGTAAAAAAAAAAAAAAATACATAAAGACTTGTAATAAAAAAAAAATTTTTAAATTAAAAAAAAAAGCAGGTAAATGTTGATGAAGCACTTGGAGAGAATAATGTCTGGAGTATCACATAAAGACTTGTAATAAAAAAAATTTTTAAATTAAAAAAAAAAAGCAGGTAAATGTTGATGAAGCACTTTGGAGAGAATAATGTCTGGAGTACCCAGAAGGCAGCCTGAGTTCCCTATAGCAAAGTGAGAAGACACCAAAAGACAATAGAGAAGGTGTATGGAGGTCAAAATCCACCTACTTAGCTATTTTGCCTGGACATAGAAATGAAGGAAAGTTCTGAGAGAGAGAAACAAAGGAAAGTTCATTTGTTCTTTTATCTATTTGGTTCGGTCTTTCCTAATTACATCTGTAAAGTATTGTTTCACCTTGTGTCTTACTCTCAAGCACAAGTACTAATCTGCAGCAAAAAGATCTTAAGGCAGCCAGGTAGGCAAAGAGGACACAGAAAAATGCCCATGGACACCCAGTGGAAAGAGGTGGTACTCCAATCCTTATACCAGGGCAGTGACACCAGGTTAAGGGGGCAGCTGAGCCTCCACCCTCACCTGGCATCAATGAGGTGGAACGCAATACCTCAAGCACAAGGTGGGACTCATTGGCACTCTTCTCCCACCATTTCCAGAGCCAAGCAAGCCCAGTGGGGAGCCAACCTGCATCAACAAGATGGAAAGATGAGAGAGTATTCAGTACTCTGATTCCTTCCAGAAATAAGTGACACCTCATTTTTCAAGTGCTGAAAGAAAAATAAAAACCAAACCTGAATTATATACCTAACAAAAATATTCTTTAGGAATGAAGGGGAAATCCAAATGAAGGATAAGTAAGAAGGATAAGTAAGAATGCCAGCAGAATTACCCTTAAAGAGTGGCAAAAGGATTTTCTCTAAAGAGGAAATAAATAACTGAAGGAGATTGGGACTTCAGAAAGGAAGAAAGAACATTGGAATGGGTAAGATAGGAGTAAAAATAATAAATCATTCTTCTCTTCATGAGTATTAAAGATTATGAGTTTAATGGATGAAGTGAAAATTATAACATCATTTCATGTGGTGCTCGTTACATGTAGAGGAAATACTTAAGACATATTTTAAAAGCGAGGAGGGTAAAGAAGCCTAAATGAAAATAAGATTTCTAGACTTCTCTTGAGGTGGTAAATATGTATGACACTCAACTGTGGATGTTACATGTGTATATTATAATACATAGAGTAACTATAAGAGAAATATTTAGGAGCAGTATAATTCAAAATGTAATTCAAAAAATATTCATGTGATCCGCAAGAAGACAAAAAAAAAATGGAAACAGAGAGATGAGAAACCGAATGAACAAACAGAAAACAAATAATAAAATGACACACACAAGCCCTAACATAGCAATAATTATTCTAAGTGTAAATGGTTTAATACACCAACCAAAACAAAGATTGGCAGAGTAGATTGGTAAAACATAACCCAACTATATGCTATCTGTAAGAAACTTCTTCGAATCTAACAACATAGGTTTTTTGAAAGAAAAACAATGGGAAACATGTATTATGCAAATATTAATGATGAACCAGCAGGAAAGGCTATATTAATATTAGTTAAGGTAAAATTCAGAGTAAAGGAAATTAATAAGGCAAATAGTGATATAGAAGTCAAAGTACCAATAACCAAACTAAAGGAGTCCCTAAAGGGAGAGGAAAAAAAGAAAAACACAAAAGAAATAAAATAGATGATAATAAACCTCTCAGAATTAAAGAAAGATGAAGAACCTCAAATTAGAATGACTCCATAGAGTACCACACAAGATAAAGATATACCCATCACTGGAGTTATGACAAAATTTGATAATCTTACTTTAGACTAAAATTTAGTAACACCTAAAAGCTTTGAGAAAGAACATATCACTTCTAAAAAAAACAACAACAAAAAAACAGATTTACAACTGACTTCCCAATAGCAGCACTGAATACAGAGGAAGATGGACTAATATTTTTTTAAAATATTAATGAGAAAGAACTTTGAATCTAGAATTAATATCCACTCTATCTTTTAAATGCGAGGTTATATTTAAAAAGAAAAACAGGCTTGATCTTATACATATGTATCAGTCTATTTCTACTTAATTGAGAGTCTTAAAAATTTGAGGATGCATTTATAATTATCCCCAAATACATTTGAGATGGCATATTTATTTTTGCATTATTACTGATGAATATGTGTTTAATTGTTGCCAGCAGTTGAATGAAGATAACGTGTCACTGGTTATTTTAATCGCTGATGTTCCAAACTCAGTCTCTTTGAACAGCAAATGTATTTCTATGAAAGCAGAATTAGTAAATAATGCAATATACAGAGACGATAATAAGATTAGAATTAGTAACTCAGTAAGATATTTACTCTGTATTGTTATTTATACTATCTAATCTGACCTCATTGGGCATCCTACAAAACTAAGTGGAAAAATAAGTAAATACACGCAAGGGTAAATATCAAGCACATAAAGATTTAAAAGTTGCCACAGAAGGACCCTTTCAAAACACTCTTTGAAAAAGTACTTCACTGAGAAGAGAAGAAAATCTAAAACCATGCTACAAGAGATATGGAAACTTAAAAGGATCAGGTAAGTTAGAAAATATATTACCTAAAAAAGCAAGGATCAAAACAGAAAAACTAAAAATAAAGTAAATAAGTAAACAAAACATGGAGAAGGACATCCATAATAACCCAGACCTAGATGATGATATGTGGGAAAAGAGGTTGAT
>NW_006494614.1:10342965-10443520 GCF_000325575.1 Pteropus alecto | reverse complement strand
TGATTAGTTAACTGATGCATTTAAGAAATTGATTTTTTAAATTTGCATAAACATAAATCTTAAGTGGTTAGGCACATACATCAGAATGACAAAAAATAGAATGTATAATGTTAAAACTAAAGGAATAAAAGTTGATCTAAGCAATGGAAAGCTTCCAGAAAGGAGAAAAATATAGTGAATATAAAATATGAAGTAAGGTCATAGGAATAAATCCTAATATAATTAAGATAAATACAAATGTATTAAACTCATTCTGAAGACACAGAGAATCTCAGAATGAATTTAAAAATAAGATCCAGCAATACACTGTTTATGAGACATACTTTTATAAAAAGGACATAGAAAAGTCAAAAATCAAGGGATGTGAAAAAATAGGTATATTTTTTCAATAATGAAAGGTAGTATGGACGAAAACAGGGCCACGTTTGAAACCTGATAAGTTCAGGGGAGCCCCAGATGGCAGGCCTTACAAACCCAGAGACCAGAGTAAGCACCCAGGGTGGTCAGAAACTAAAAACTCCTAACTAAAAGTGGGTCATAGTGGTAGTCACGTTCTAGGCCTGTAACTTCTTTGACAAAGGTCAGCCTTTACCTTTGAAATTGTCCATTGGCTTTTTGCATCTAAGATGACATACTTTTGAAATATTAGAGAAATCTTTTCGAGATCACTCAGGTCACAACCGCCGGCACCAGAGCATGAGACCGCCAAACCCCTCACTGTTATCTCGTTCCTCGAATACCATCTCTATGTGCTGTAAATGTTATTAACTATCCTGTGCCCATCAATGTAAAAGAAGTATGTGTCTCTCCATTTTGCTTTTTACCTGATCCCAGAGATTTCCCCACTTTGCTTTCTCCTCTTGCCCCCTTAATCTACCACCAGCAGACTTCATGTCACCCTCCTTTTGTCTTCTCCTTTGATTCTAATGTATAAAACAAGCTGCAAAACCACCACTCTCCAAAGCATTCTCTCAATTTGTTGAGATTTTGCTTCCCAGAAATTCGCAGTTTGGCTCAAATAAACTCAAAAAATTTTCTGTGTGTTTGGATGTTTCTTACATGGACAGTCGCAACTTTAATATGTTACAAAAGCATGCAAGACAAATATAAAGGACCTAAAAAAAAGTCACATTGGTAAAAGAAACAATAATTATGGGAGGTAAGGAAATAGAGACAGGAAGTGAAGATATCTCAGGAAGTTTGGCTCTAAAAGGGGAAGATAGGTGGTAGCTGGAGGGAGAAAGGGAAGGGCATTTTTAGTATATAATAGTAGAAGCTTCTTGAGAAGGTGATACAGCAGAAAGTCAGAGGAGAGAGAATACCTCCACGGCAAAAGAAAAATAAAAGGGAAAGGCAGAAAGTACAGAGGGTGGGCATACCCTCTATATGTGGCGGTGGAAGAGTGAGGCCTTCCATTCCGTGGAGCCTGGGAGAGCCCTCACACGCCTTTCAGCCCAGCATTTAGTTTGCAGACAGATGAAACTTATGTGTCACCCCCGCATACATCAAAGATATTCAGAAATGAGCTCTTGGAGTCTAAACTACTCATACATTGAACAACAAGAGACAGAAAGAAAAAAGTTTTACATTCCACGTCTCAATAAATCCACAAAGCTTGCTTTTTTAATCTCTTATTTGTATATCTATTTTCCCCATAACTCTGGTCTCTCTGATATGTTTAAAGATAGAAAAGTGGAGTGTATAAATGCAGCTTAAGTCGAGAACTATAAGACATATAACTCAGATTTCTAATCCAGTTTTCATGTCCCAGAGATGCTTTGAAAGCTTGGTTCTACATGTGAACTAAGCCTTTGAAACTTCTGAGATTTGCCATCTCTGATGGAAATGTCTGCCTCAGGAATGTGCCTTTATTACACTGAGAATGAAAACCATTCGTTACAATAAGTGGCCTGATGTCTTCATGAGGGACTTTCAAATACATGAAGGAAATTGTGCCAGTGAACCACAGTTATGGTGTATGCAGGGCTGGTGCACAAAAAGAGCCAGCGACACAGAGAGCTTGATCTGGCTTCCTTGTCTAAGAAAATAATGCATTTTTTTTTTCCTGGAAACAGCATTTCCAGTGCAACATGTTGTGCCTGGAGGAGAGAACAAAGGTTGCTATTTTTCCTTAATAACAGCACTGGGTTCTGAAATTGAGCTCAGCAGGTAGGAAGAGCATGTATAGATTTCAAAAGATATCTAAATGTTACACAGTCACTCCCCTTAAGAATGAACAGCACCAAACATGTTAGCAGTTTTCTTTATTTTTTCAACCCAAAACAAGACATTCTGAGAAAAAGAACCCCTATTCTTGCTTCTCTCTACCTTGATTTACTGTCAGGAAGGAAAGGTTTCGCTATGATGGAAGCCGGGGGGCAGGGAAGGGCTAACTTGGTCTTTTCTGGTGACTTCTGGCCTTTGATTTATTCCTAACCTCAGGGATGCCTCTTCTAGCTTCTCTCTTTGTTTCAATAATTGTCATTATTGTTTGCTAAATGTATCCCTGTGTGTTCTCTACTGCAATACACTGTTTCAGGATCTTAATGGATTCCTCTACTCCCAGACATTTCACAAATAAATCAAGGAGATGGAAAAGTTCTGTTTCTCAAGCTTGATGCTATTAGATGCATTTCTAAGAGACCCTAAGGAAAAAGAAATATTTTGAAGCATTGATCAAATGTCCAATGTCTAACAAAAAATAGGCAAATAGGTAATTTTTAAAAGGACGTATGTGACAAGGCAATAGGATCTGCTTAAACGAAAGATTAAACAGAAAAGAGAGAATGAAATTTGTAAAACTAGGTACAGAGTAATTTAAGGATATGAAATTCCCAATCACTGCTGGCTATTAGAAACCAGAGGCTGGACTCTAACAGTGCATCAAAAGGCTGTACAGATAAGCTGATGAACAACTAAAGATGAATATGCAGTGGCACGTTATAATTGGAAATGTAAATGTGTGGCTCTAAGAGGCATAATTCCAGATGTTAGATATGTTAATGAACAAAAATTCAGAGTAAATTTAAAGATCTTAATTGGTTTTATTGAAGGATTCATAAATCAGGCAGCATCTCATCTAGTAAATAAAGGGATACTTTGGGAAGTTATACAAAATGAGGGTTTTCATAGACAAAAACTGGGCAGGACAAGAAAGTTGGCAAAAGAAAAGATCGTTTCATACAGTTTCATCTTTCTTTGGGGGAAGGGCGGCAGGGGTCTGAGCAGGCAGATTGCCTCACTACGACTGAAAAGGAAATTACAGGCTGATTTAAGGTCACATATCTGGGAGGGGCCTAAAGCTGCAATTAAGTCTTGATTTGCTGTCCTGAGGTAAGAGACTCCATCTTGAGCCTGTCGCTTCATTTCTTAACAAATAATTAAGAAAAGATTCTTTACTTATTTATGGCTGGATCCACAGACAGATGAGTTTTGTAGGAGGAAAGAAACACATCAAGGGTTTTGCCAAAAGGCATGGCAGAGAGAAGCTGTGACTGGTAAAGGGATGAATTTCTTCATGGTTAGGATAGTAGAGCAATCATTCTGTTGAGGATACATATCGATGGAGTTTTCCAGATTAGGACAGATGAATCTTGCCATGGTCAGATGAAATTAAATCATGAAAAGTTCTGTTTAGACAACAGTGCGATGAATAACAATGAAGATATGAGGACAGAAAAACAAGTAGATGAAATAGTTACCAAAATCACCTAGGTGTAAGAATTAAAATGACCGGAGATTCCTATCACAGCCTAACAACTGCATTTGTGGGACATTCTAATGCTCACTCTACCCCTGACCCCCAAAAAGAGTGGGAAGGAAGTCTGAATGCCTGAGAGATTCTCATAATCCCTGACAATTCTGTGACTTCTGTATGCACAGAATTACTTATTCTTCCTTGTGTTGTAGTGAGAATCCCTAGTCATATTGCGTTTCTAACCTAAAGTTTATGTTCTCAGAATTTTGAAAGCATCTTTCTGGGCTGGCCATCTCTGGCTATGTGGGCATTAATTACATCTGTGAATCAAATTGGAGGGGAGATGTTTGAGACCACGCACAGTGGCAAAGTGATAGGACGAGGAGTACCTGATCTCCAGTATAACTAGCATAATTTGGCCTCTTTTATGTTACTCTAGTTTCTTCTTTGTCTAAGAGTTTTCTCAGATGAAGCGGACAGATGGTGTATTGGGAGACAGGCTGAAATGAAAGAGGAGAAAAAAGTGGGTGGTACTTCAGTAGAAGGTGAAAAAGATGAGAGACAAAAGCAAACCGTATTCCCAGTCTCCTAGATATCATATCGGCAGCATCTGTTTGTTTTTAAATCAATTTCCTTCTTATTTCTTCCTCAATAAGAGTTAGTTGACTGCTTTCACTTTAGTGTTTAAGTGAAAAAAATTGCAGGTCGGTTATCTACTGCCTTACCGTAATGAAAAAATATTGCTTTTAATATCTCCTCCCTGTTAACTGACTGGCTTAGCTCTTGATGTGATGAAAACAGATTATTCAAAGAACCATTCAACTAAAAGCAGATACCATTGGAGTAAGTGTCCATTCTAATAATTCCACAGTTTAGTTTGCCTCCAGCAGAGGTTAGAACACTCAAAACAAAAAGAAAAATGGTAGTGGATGTGAAGAAATGACTGTAGTTCCTGCCCAATGATTGAAAATTCTCACAACATTATCACAGGCAAATGGTTTGCTAGGGCAGAGGTCCCCAATCACCAGGGCCCAGGCTGCACAGCAAGAGGTGAACAGCAGGCCAGTGAGCCAAGCTTCATCTGGATTTGTGGCCGCTCCCCAGCACTAGCATTGCTGCCTCAGCTCCACCTCAGATCATTAGGCATTTGATTCTCATAGGAGCACCAGTCCTTGATGCCAAAAAAGTTGGGGATCGCTGTACTAGGGTTATGATAGTAATATCAAGATTTAGCTTAAGACAAAAAAAATTACAATAATTTCTCTTCTTCCCTCCCATTACTCCAACCCAGGAAGCCGGCTGGGTGAACACTGTCATTCATAAAGCAGATGTAACATTTGAAGGAGAGAAAAGCTCTAGAGATTAGTGAAGGACAAAGGGGCAGGCTCCACACAAGGAGAGGGCTGCCAGTTCAACAAAGGGAATGCTCATTAAAGATGTCTCAAAGCTGGCTTTTGGTATCCTACTCGAACATGGTGCAATTACGGTGATTGTGATCCTGAATATGGCTTAAAGTTCTATCTTTCCAATACCACCCATCAATTGTTCGATGCCAGAGAATAGAAATCTCTCCAGTAACTGATCTTGTTCAGAATTGAATTATTTTTCTGTAATTAGTTGACTCTCCTGTATTAGTTTCTCAGGGTTGCTGTAACAAAATGCACAAACTGGGTGGCTTAAACAATGGAAATTTATTGTTTCACAGTTCTGGCAGCTAGAAGTCTGAGATTCGGGCCTCTCTCTTAGCTTCTGGTGGTGTGCTGGCAATCTTTGTCATTCCTTGGCTTATAGGCGCATCACTCCAATCTCTGCCTTCACCTTCAAGTGCTATTCTTTCTTTGTGCATGTCTCTGTGTTCAAATATCCCCTTTTGATAAGGACACCAGTCATATTGGATTAGGGCCCACCCTATTGATCTCATTGAAACTTGATTGACTCTGTAAAGACCCTAATTCCAAATAAGGACACATTCTGAGGTACTGGGAGTAGGGACCCTAATGTATCTGTTTTGGAGAACACAATTCAACCCAAAATACCACCTAACCTAGTTAGCGATAATTCAGCTGTTTTTTCAGCTATCCTTAAATGAGAATAACCACCTAAAAATGAGGGTACTCGCCAAGACTTCTAATGTAAAGCTGGTCTCTCAAATTGCTGATTCCAAATCATTCCAGAATTGAGCTGTGCCTCTTCTGGACCTAAGAAGCAGAAGTGACAATTACAGTGGTATTTAATCACATGCCTGCTTCGGAGATTGTTAACAGGGCTCCAAGTTCCCTTCCAGTGACTTGATTTTCCTGACAATCAGAGGGGTGTTAAAGTTCACCTCACGAGGGGGTGATGGGCCCCCAAAGTGTGTAGTATCAATCACAGAAGACCTACTTTCCCCACTAACAACGCCACCTACTCTATGACGGTTGTTCACTGTCCTTTCTCTTGAGGTTGGTGAGGACTTCAATATGGAAGGCATTTGCTCCAATGGTATCATTAGCTCCTAGAGGTCATAAGAGGCAATCCCCTTCCTTCAGCTGGCTATCACCTCTACTGAGACTACTGGGATTGGGGCTGCAAATAGCTGAAGACATCATTTCATGTCTCTTCTCACCCGATATTATGAATGAATCTAGTGCAATTTATATCATGAGGTTCTTGAAAATCACAGCCATTATAATCGTCCCTTTATTATTGCACATAACCCTCTTCTAATCCTTCAGAAACCAGAATTCATTCAGAAACCAGAACGCTAACGAATTTGAAAGAAGCGTGAAGATCTTTGGTTTCCACATGTGTGCCTCACCTGAGTAGCACATTCTCATGTGTGTCGCAAGGCCACTGATTGCAGTTTTCCCTTTAGCTCTTTACCTACCTATGCTCAGCCACACAAATCCTGAAAAATACCACTGTGGAGACCGCATCAAACAAGTCAGTGATGCAGGAGAAATGAAACTTCACACAGCTGGAGGGATTATTTTGGGAGTCACAAATATTGATTCATTGACCACTTACTTTTGGTAATAATATGGAACATGAGCCCCCCAACCTGATGGCCATGAGAAAGCTCTGCAGGCATTTTAGGGGGAGGTTATGCACGGGGGTTTTGGAAACCTTGCAACTTGATTGACTCTGTAAAGACCCTAATTCCAAATAAGGACACATTCTGAGGTACTGGGAGTAGGGACCCTAATGTATCTGTTTTGGAGAACACAATTCAACCCAAAATACCACCTAACCTAGTTAGCAATAATTCAGCTGTTTTTTCAGCTATCCTTAAATGAGAATAACCACCTAAAAATGAGGGTACTCGCCAAGAGTAATAAAAGTCAACTGGTCTTTATGATTGGAGGAAGAAGGAGATATTTCTTGAGAAAGATGACAATTTTCCACTTCTATTATTTTTTTTCATGAGTCAGATGGTTATATGATGTGGATTTTTAAAAAAACAGAGAGAAAGGGAATGAAAAGTAATACTATCAAGAGAAGAAAGAATGTTTCATCTTTGGCTTTTTAAATCTGTATTGCAACGTATACATTTTGTTTTTATTATAAACACAAGGCCATTATTTCTGCCAAAAGGAAAAGAATGCTTACTATTTGTGATGAGACTAAAAGCAAATAAGAAGGACCAAACTATATGCTCATTCAGTGAAAATTGGTTGCTTCTCTTGATTAACACAAAGAACTTTTCCTACAATCTGTTAAAAAGTAACCTGAAATTGGTAAAATATAGAAGCCAGTTTCTCAGATTGAATAGCAGCAAGTTGAAAGTTGCCTTTGTACGCTGTTCATATGCCATCCATTTTCATGGTATTTAGATTCAGTAAGTACAAAAAAAAAAATAGCTTTGTCTCAGCAAAAGAGCCATGTAAGGAAATAAAGGAAAAAAAGATTATGCTGAGACAAAGATATATTTTTTTGTACCTACTGAATGATAATACGCTTAGAAGAATACAGGAAAGATGCTCTGGACAGGGTTTTTAAACATATTTTTTCTGTTACTTCCCTAAGGCTACCCAACATCTATGTCAACCTTCAGCACAAAGGCCAAAAGATAGTTACAGAAATTTCCTTCTTTGGGGAAGAGGGAGCTAGAGTAGCTTTATTCTCAGTCACAGGGAGGAGTGATTTTAAATGGGGAGGACTACATGATGAGCAAGTGATAACAGGAAAATCTGCACACAGCAGGAGGAGTTGCTTATTGTTGACAAGAGGAAGAGTAACCAAAAGTGGACACGGTTGCAGGAAAGTGCTGGATAACTGGTTGATGCCTGAAAATCAGAAACCCCGAGAACTAGGTTAAGCTCTATTATTACCAGTTGTGTGACTTTGGGCAAAGCACAGCTGGTTCTGAGTCTCAGTGTCCTTCTCTATAATATGAGCCTAAATCAGTACTCTTAGAAGTATTGATGAGATTGGGGTGATGAAGATTTGCAGGGACACACACACACACACACACACACACACACACACACACGACGGTGGCGAGTAGGAACAGAGACCATTTTATTATTAGCTGGGCTAATGCCTATATGCTGTGATAATCTAGACTGCGACATATTCCTTAAGCTCAGTTAAGCTTTATAGATTTTTATAGATCCCTCTGCTAGAAGGCTAAATCTTACTGCCAATCGGTCCCTGGAAATCAGAACATTCAGTGTTTACACATGAAGAAGAAAAGAAAGTTAGAAAAATGGCCAGCCCACTTCCAAAATCTGGACACTGGGCAGGCTTGCCACACCAAGCTGGATACAAAAGGTCAAAGAGAAAGGATTCCTCTAACGCAAGTGTCTCTTAAAACAGGGCTACTCTGATCACCAGTAAGTGTGGCCCAGTAAGTGTGGAACTCAGAGATGAATGAGGCAGGAGATAGAGGGGCAGGAGCTTTTCCACCTTCATCCATCTGCATACTTATCTCAAGGACTGCGGTGGTAACCAAATCCAGTAAGGTGAAATCTCTTTGTAACCTATAGAGTACTATAGAAATATCATGGGCTATAACTTTTATCATTAGAAGGAGGACATGAGAGCAATTATGCTAATGACCCACCACAATAAATCCCCATAGCAGGAACGTGTCTTAAACTGTCTTTGAGCCTCTCACTTTCAGGAAAGCCAGCCTTGTCTTGTTGGTGAGCCTCTAGAAAACAATGGATTTCCAATTCTATTAAACAAACTAGAAGCCCATCTCCTCACAGTGACACTGATACTGGTATTAACTTTAACATGTAAAATAGGAGTCTTGGTCCAGGAAGCTACCTCTGGGTCTTGCCCTCAATGGGAGGCTGATGTGATATACCAACAGGGAAATACAATGTGCAGAGAAATTAAGTTATTGGTTCCTTGGGTACTTTACTCTGAGGAGCAATTCCAAATTTCTATTCAAATTTAACATTTGAATACTAAATTCCCTCTCTTATTCTCTTAGGTTTCTATTCCTTTTGTTTCAAAAAGACTTCAGGAATCAGAACCAATATAAATGTTGAGAAGTATAGAAATGGGTATACGTATATGTTACATTCATGCAATAGGACTCTCTACAGCCAGATATGAGATCATTGTGATGTAATGGAATAAGTGAAAAAAATTCTTACAATGCAATGATAGGCCTTCATTTTATTTTAGTAAGACAAACAAACCCATAGCTATATGGAAAAACTGCTAAAAGTATATACATATACATAAATGTTAACAGTAGTTATTTATGACCATAAAATATTGATTTTCTCTTTTTCACTCTTCTCCATGTTCCATATTTTCTATAAAGAATATATAGAATCACTCTATCATAAAACAATAAATATTACCTTATGAATAATGAATTTGAAAAAGACACACATCTTATATTTTTTACTCATTGAAGCTTAACTTTTCTAAGTGAATCTTGGAAAATGTGGCACCTGAAAACCATCATCTTTTTCAGAGCAATTTATATGGGCCTGAAAACATCTGGTCAGTACATACAAAGTAGCCCCACACCCTACGGCCCGGTGCCTGGTTCAAGCGAGTGGCAGTAGGTGTGAGGTACCTTCTGGAGAAGGCTGGAAGCAGCCCAGCCTGAAAGCCTCTAGCATGGCCTCAGGGAGAGCCAATGAGGTGCTCAAGTAAGATCCTCCCTGTGCTCTGAAGGGGTTTAGGGTATGCAACCCTGAAATATGCCACCGCAGCATAAGAATTATTTTTGAGCTGAAGGCAGTTGAGAAAAAACAGATACAGAGTAAGCTCTCTGTCCCCCAACCCCAACCGCCCAAAAGTAGAACACAAATTCCCCTTTGAAGGTGCCCTCCCGCAACAAACTCCCAAACTAGAAAGAGGATAACAACCTTATCACCTGAGACAAGATGGCACTGAGAGTCTACACAAACAAACCTTACTGACTAGCCCTTATCTTCCGTTTGTTTCTCATATATTTAGACCAAGCAGCTGCCCCAACCCCCCAACCTCTCCCTCTTCACCTCCCCTCTCCTGGGCACCTTTCCCTGAGGCTTCATGTGAATCTCAGGAGATTGGAGGATATCTAACAAAACCAGGGGCCATTAGGAAGGATGAAGGAGTCATTGATTCTGGGGGGGCAACAAAAGTGTTTATCACACCCCACTCAATCTGAACTATTTGGATTCTCGTGGTCAGTGGGAAACTAAGTTTCTTCTACTCACTGGATGAGAAGGCTATGAATTCAGAGCTAGGGACTCATGCTCCAAAGATAGGAAATGACATGACTTTTTTCACATGAAAAGTTATACATGCAATATATTTTGATTGTTAATGATTCACATAACATAGAAGAAGGTATGGTAAGGTATAAAATTTTCTGTACAGGAAGCTTTCTACTTGTCCCTCTAGACCCGCTCTCCGTCCTTCTCTACCCTGATCTCTCTCTGCATCTGCAGCTCTGGATAGGCTACATTGACCAGCTTCCTCACTTCTGACTTAGGAGAGGATTCCGTCAATAAGGAACCCTGACAGGAGAATGGAAGGAGGGAGGAAAAGGAGTTGGTCAGAATATTTATTTCCCTAGTTTCTTTTCTAAGTGGTCATCGTAGACTGTGTCTCTTCACCCCAGCTTCTCTCAGAGAAGTCCTTGTCCCATTACTCTCCTACGGGGTGCCAGGAACTGTTCTCTGCCTTTGTCCCTTCAGACCTAGGGATTGTGACAGCCCTGATGTTTCTAACCCCAGGGAACTGCACTATCCCTGAGTGTTTCAATACAACCTGCTCATAGTGTGTTAATTATTAAACTCTCCTCAAATTATTCTAATTTAAGGACATTAAATTGAATTAATTTCCTGTTAGAAAACTGATACTGTTTCCATTTAAATTGCTTACTCTCACTCCAGACCTTTATCTTACATCTACACATTTATATATGTGTATATACATGTAATATATGTATATGTATATATACACATATGAATATACATGCATAATTGTATATATGTGTATATATACATGCATAAATATTTTACTTTTTAATAAGTTGCCATTATGTTATACATACTGTTCAGTTCCTTGCCTTTTCACTCTGTAATCTATTAGAAGGTATTTCCACATCAGTACATTCTGATTTACCTGACTCTTTTTAGTGGCTGAATAGTATTCCTTAATATGGGCTACCATAGTAAACATTTATCTTATTTATAATTTTTAATTAGTATAAACAATGTCACAATGTACATTCTTATACATATGTCTTTATGTGTATATACGAGTATTTATTTAAAATTTTTTTCAATTACAGTTAATGTCAATATGTAGGCAGTATAGTATTTAGATTTTCATACAACTTATGAATTGATCTCCTTTATAAGTTTAGTACCTACCCGACACCATAAGTAGTTATTACAATATTATTGGCTATATTCCCTATGCTGTACTTTACATCCCCAAGACTATTTTGTAACTTATACAAAAGTTACACAATAATGTAACTGAAAATAATGTAACTGAATGTAACTGAAATAATCTTCCCTTTGCTGTACTTTACATCCCCAAGACTGTTTTGTAACTTATACAAGCATTTCATTAGGGAAGATTACTAGAAATGCAATATTGGATCAAAGGGCATTGCTTTTAAATTTTTATTGAAACTGCCAAATTGTCTTCCAGAAGGATGTCACCAGTTTTATTCACTCTCATCAACAGAGAGAAAGGGCCAATTTTTCATACTTGCTTAAATTGACATCTATCTTTTTCAATTTGGGCATTCTAATTGGCAAAAAATATCTCATTATTGTTTTGATGTGCGTTTTCCTGATTACTATTGTGGTTGTCATCTTTTCATATGTTTATTGGCCATTTGGGTTTTTTCTTCTGGGAATTGCCTCTTCAGATCTTTTCTGCATTTTTTCTATTGTTTTGTTTATCTTTTCTTTTTGATATAAAGAAGCTTTAATATGTTCTGTACATTAATCTTTTGTCTGTTAAATATGTTGCAAATATTTTCTCCCAGTATTTATTTAATATTGTTTATGTTACTTTCTGGCCTATAAAAATCACTAATTCTGTAAAGCTAAATCAGTGCTATGATTTTTGCTCTTTGTAACACAGGAATATAAGAAAAACAAATATTTAAAGAGTTGCATTAAAGTCTAACCCTAGCGTGCATTTATTTTATTTTTAAAATTAGTATAATAGTAAAGTTAGTATAATAGTATAAAATTTTTTTAAATTAGTATAATCAACTATTTTCCTTGGTGCACAGTTATATGAATTTTAAAACGTGTGTAGATTTTCGTAAAAACCACCACCACATTCAGGATAAAAAACATATTCATTACCCTATGCTATTTGATTTCAGTCACTCTTTACTCATCCCAGACCCCTGGCAATCTCTGGTCTATTCTCAGATAGTTGTTCATAATATTCGATTATTATTCTTACAATATCTGTAGAATATAGTGATATCCTCTCTTTTATTCCTAATGTTGAAAATCTGCTTTTCTTCTCTTTTTTCCTCTGTTATTTTTGCTAGAGGCTTATCAATTTATCGATCTTTTCACAGAGCCAGCTTTTTGTTTCAACAATTTTTCTCTATTTCTCAATAGAGCTTCCTGTTTTTTATTGATTGATGTTTATTCTTTATTAATTTCTTTTTTCTGTTTGCTCTGAGTTTGTTTTGCTCTTATTTTTCTAGTCTATAAAGGAGAGAGCTTAAGATTATTAACTTGAAACTAGTTTTCTTTAAAATATTATAAGCATTTAATGCTACAAATTTCCCTCTTAGCTGCATCTCACACATTTTGATATTTTTATTTTCATTTTGTTCAATTCAAAACATTTTCTAATATTCCTTGTCTTCTTTTTTGATCTTTGGATTATTTAGATATGTTTTATTTAATATCCAAGTATTTGGGGAGTTCCCTTTATGTTATTAGTTTCTATTGGTTTCTATTAGTTTCTATTTATGTTATTGGTTTTATTTTATATGATCAGCAAACATACTTTGTATGATGTTGAACATTTTTAATTTGTTAAGATTATGGTCTATCTTGGTGAATGTGACCCATGAAAGGAATGCTTACTCTGCCGTTAGATGGGATGTTCTACAAATGTCAAGTAATCCAGTTGTTTGATGATATTGTTCAATATTATTATATCTTCATTGATATTCTGTCTGCTAGTTCTATTGATTCTGTGTCTACTAGTTTACAAAGGAGTATTGGAGTTTGCAAATATACTTGTGAATTTGATTGTTTCTCCTTTCATTTCTGTTGAGTTTTGTTTTATCCGTTTTGAAGCACTGATGTCAGATGCACACGTATTTAAGATTGTCGTGTCTTATTGAATTGATCATTTTTTATTATATCATGTCCTTCTTTGTTTCTTATATATATATTTGTCTGATATTAATATAGTCACACCAGTTTTCTTTTAATTAGTATTAGCATGATACATATTTTATTCTTCTACCATGTATTATTTAATCCACTTGTATCATTTTATTCAAAATATGTTTCTTACCCACCTATAGTAGTATATCCAAAGAGTGTTTCTTATAACCAGAATATCATTGGGTCATATTTTTTAAAAAAATCTATTCTGATAATCTAAAATTTTTTTTAAATTTTTACCATTTACATTTAATGTAATTATTTATGTCTTTGTATTGAGGTCTACCATTTTGTTATTTGTTTTCTTTTTGTTTTACCTCAGTTTTTTATTCACCTGTTTCTTCTTTCTCACTTTCCTTTGGGTTACTTGAACATTTCATCTCTTGCGCTTTTACTATATTTCTCTGAATAGTTTTTCCTAGTGGTTTCATTTAACTGTTCATGATCTATTTAGAATTAATATTGTACCACTTCAAATGGAATGTAGAGACATTCCCACCATGTAGGTCCCTCCCTCCCTTTATGTTGTAGTTGTATCATATATTACATCTCTACTGAAAATGCCATCTTTATAAAAAGGTTTAAACTACACTTATGCACATTCACTTCCTTATCAACTTTATAACCAGTTTGTCAATGTCCTAAAACATTCATCTGGGGTTTTTATTGGAATTATGATAAAATTATAAATATTTGGTAGAGAATTATCATTGCTTAATAAAGTATTTGACACATAAGAGATCCTTAGTAAATACTTGTTGAGCAAATGAGCATTACTGAAGTTTTCCATAAAGAAAGATGGTATACCTTTCATATACTTATATATTTTAAGTATTATTTTATTTTTTAAACTAGTTTATTCTTATGTCAAAGTAATTAATCTGCACATGAGTAAGCGGCTCAAGTTGAACCAATCATAACACTCTGACTCCCTTGGTCATAAGTAATTTGTCCAGGGATGGACATCTGACACAAGTTGTGACTACCATAACCTTTACCAAAAATTTTAAATTCAGGAACAAAGAGAAATAGTGTGGTTTTTCTGAGGTGGTGGATGGAGTGAAATGTGGGTAGTCATGGCACAGTCCCTTATAAGAGGAGGGATTTATTCCTTCCCTGGTTTCAGTCATTCCAGAAGCCCAATTGGACTCTTGTTCTTCATGCAATTAAGAGAGTAATAAATTATCCTTTTCAGCCTAAGCTTGTTCAAGTTGAGTTTCTGTCACTTAAAACCAAAAATGTCCTATCTATCATAATGATTCTATCCATAATGATAACTATTCATAATGGTTCAAAAAGGGTTAACTATAAGATGTCAAATAAATATCGCTGGAAATGCCACTTTCATGAATAGATAATGATTAGTATTATTATAATTATTAATTAAGTATTGATGTATAAGTAATAGCTTTTAAAACATTTGAGTACTTGAAAATTATTTTCAAAAGTCATTTAAGAATTTTCCTCACAATCTTGCTAAAGTTATTTAGTCTAGTAAATGACAGTTAATGCAAATCAATCAAAGATAAACTTAAGGTGAGCTCCTGTCAAATTATTTAAAATTATGAATTAATTAAATATTACAATATTAATTTTTTCAGATGCTAGAATAAGCTACCATAATTAGAGACCATAGATATTTTCTAAAACTATAAAGATCTTACGAACATTTCTATAGTAACAGACAAGATTGTCAGATGACTTACTAGTGATAATAATATTCTACCATTATCATTACTCAGAATAAAATGTTAAGTAAACCTTTAGCAGTTAATATTCTAGGATGACAATGAAGAGCACAGTGAATTATCTATGATGTCATATGGAAGCTCACTGGCCTCCTATGCTCTCCATAGCTGGGGCTTGTTATTTTCTCCTACAATCTGCCTTTTCTTAAACCTACACTGACTCAGACTCTGAAGCCAATCTTATTCTTGCTAAGTTTAAGAGCTATTTTACTTTTTTTATTATTATTATTTATGCCTACAGCACCTGGTCTTCCTAGGTGGTCTCTCATCCAAGTACAAACCAGGCTCGACCCTGCTTAGCTTCCAAGATCAGATATTGGGCTTGTTCAGGATGGCATGGCTGTAGACCATGGACCGTGACTCCACTGGGGCATGAACCCAGGACCTTCTGCATGTAAAGCAGTGCTAACTGCTCCACTATGGAACCACGTCCTCAAGAGCTATTTTAAATGCCCCTCACCAGAAGCATAGATGTTCATGGTTAAGTCTGATTTAAGGCTACCCTTGTTCTGATCTTGTTCCTTATGACAAACTTAAGGCCTAGCTGTAGTTAAGGGACCTGATGAATATCCGTGGGAATTTCCAGAGCCTTGACCCAAGGCACGTGTGTTAGAGTGCCTTGATGCTAACTGCCCCACTGCTCTTTACCCACCACCAGACTTCTTTGCTGTTGTGCTCACCTCTCCTGCTAGGACATCCTTCTGGTGCCAATACCTGTGTCCTGTACATTCATCTTCTATCTTCTGGGACCTCCTCAGATTTTTCCGTCCATCTACTCTGGCAGGAGTATCTAGAACCCAGAATCAAGCCCTCCATCAGTTGCTCGCTGTGCTACCACTTCAGCCCTAGTACCCACAGACCTTGACGACCTGTTCTTCACTGACAATATAAATCTTTTCTTGACCATTAGGCAGAACTGTCTTCACACCTGTTCCTGTAGCACCTTCTATGAGCCTCTATATATGTAAAAATACATTATAATTGTATACCATTGTATACCTAGCTGCCCTTTGAAAGGAGGCACAGCATTCTATTCAATCTTACATTCCATGTACCTATGCATACTTCTAAACCTTCATATAGCATAGTATAGATACTTCATAGTATAGATAATCAATAAATGTGTATAATATTAAAGCTGAGGAGTAATAATATTTCAAAGATTCTTTTCTATTAAACAGGATACTACTATCCCCTGTTACTCAGAAAAACTGTTGATCACTTTTGTGACTGGTAATTCTCTCCCTCTGCTAAGCACCATGGTAAAAGAAACAAGACCACTATTTCACTCCATCTAAATCTGTTTTGAATATCCATAATGATGCCAGCATTCTTCAGTGCACACTAGTAGGAAGTTAAAGGACAATACTGCATTTTCCCAATCTACTTCAGTGCATGCCTTTGGTCTTTTGTTCTAGAGCTTTCATCAGTATTAACAGTTAACTCTGGCACGTGAGATATCATAGTAATAATGATAAAATAATAATGCTGATACATCAACAATAATTAAGAATTATAGGAATGTATTGTATAAACACTAAGACCACAGAATCTAGAGTCATACCTGTCATTAAATCTTGAATCTGACCATGTAATAGTGATTTAACCTCTGTAAGGCTCAGGATCGTCCTCTTCTAAGTGGGACATGATTAAATGAGGGGATGTATTTAAAATGTCAGTATAGTGCCAGGCCAGGCACAGAGAAAGTTTTTTTTTTAGGAAATGGGAAAAAAAGCTATTGCTTTTTTTATTAGCTGTGGCAAGCTCTTAGAAGCAGCAACATTTCTTTTCTTTTCTTTTCTTTTTTTTCTTGGTATTTATTAATGCGAAACTGTTTATTAAACACCTGACTATATGGGAAATGTAATGCTGTAAAATGCACAGTGTCTGCCTGCTGAAGCTTGTAATCCAAAGGAGGATTAAGACATAGATGAAAAACTACACATAAGGACAGCAAATAGGAGGTGCCCTCAAAAGCTACCAACAAAATGCTAGGAGAGTATAGCAGACAGAGGGAGAGGACACCCATGTCTCGGAGAGAAGGAGCCCTGTGTGCTCCATGCAATGACAATGGCACAAGAGGTGTTCCATAAATGCCTGTTCTTTGCCCCATACCAGGAGTGTTCTCGATTGGTAAAAAGCAGCTACTCAAAAAATGCCAGTCTGAATAGCCTTAAGAATTTTTTCTGCTTCTGCTATTTATTCTTTCACCGTGATATTTAATTATATGTTATTCTTTAAAAACTTTAAAGGGATCCTTGCAAGTCTGTCTAATAGGTAGGTACTCATTAATTCAGCCAAGCTAAATGAGCGGTAAATGAAGTTGACTAACGATATTATTCTACTTGCTATATTTTTTTTTCATATCCAGTAGAAGATAGTTTGAGGATCTCAAAACTCCTGACATGGTTCAGGGAGCCAAAGGGCTATAGATAATTAATGTGGACTGGTGCTGAATCCATTTCTCTTTCATCTTTAATGTGTAGTAAAAGCCACCAGAATATGAATCCAGAGGCTTGGATTCAATAGTCTTGATGTCCCTGAAAAAGCATCAGATTTAATTATCCCATCTCTATATCCTCTCTTTCCTGGTCTGTAGGTGGAAACGTGGAAGTGGACCCCTTGAGGAGAGCAAGCTTTCCATGCTACTTGCCTCAGAGACGGGCAGAGCTTCTGACATGGGAGAGTGGGGAGAGAAATTCTTTCCAGAATTTATTCCTTTGGGGATGAAGAACAAGGATGACTATTTTAGTTAATATGAAAATTATGAAATCTGTGCTGGGATTCTATAGAATCAATTTGTAGATGATCATATGGCAAGTGTGGAAGACTTAGGGCCAAATCTACACTCACATTAAAATGTCAGGGCCTCAAATTACACCACTTAACATTTTTTCTAGGTTCTGTATGTCTTCTCTTTGTAGTCCTCTTTTTAAACACAAATGCTTCTGGGAGAAGCAAAACATTGCTGCAGTACTGTTATGCTTTAGCGAAAATTGGTTTGTCAATATCCTTCTAGTCATCACCATCTTGTCATCCTCATGATCACAGCCATCATTTATCAAGTGCCTATTTTATTCCAAGCACGCCATATCTGGTTCAGAAATGGTGAGTACACAAGACTTAAATACAATTTTTTAAATCATTCATAGTAGTTATAGGTGGAGCAGACAATTAATTACTTATAAAATTCTTGAAACCAAGTGAATTGTTTATTCTCTCATCAATTTCTAAATATCTAATTCCTTAGATTATCAAAAAATAATTTACATTTGGGCTTGAAATATACCTTGTGCTTTTGTTTAAATGTAAATGTGCTCATTGTTCTGGGAATTCAGGAATACTTCTTCCATAGTAGTCCTCCCAAAATTCATATGTTGAAATTCTAATGCCCAATGTGATGGTGGAACCTTTGGGAGGTGCTTAGGTCGTGAGAGTGGAGCCCTGATGAATAGGAGTAGTGCTGTTATAAAAGAGGTCCACAGAGCTCCTAGCACTTTTTGCCCAGTGAGGATACAAGGAGAAGTTGGCAGTCTGCAACCGATGAGAGGGCCTTCGCCCAACCATGCTGACACTCTGATCTTGGTCTTTCAGGCTTCAGAACTTTGAGAAATAAATGTTTGTTGTTTATGAGCCACCCAGTCTCAGTATTTTGTTATAGCAGCCCAAAAGGACTAAGACAGGTTCTAAGCAAACAATAACATTGCACTATATGAAAGTCTCTATCAGGAGAGCAGGGGAAACTGTCCGAGTTCCCAACAAGCTTCTTGATGCCAACTGGCTCACTATTCCACCTAGGCAAGGAAGAGTACACAGCCTTCCAGAATGGCACAACCTCCCCTCAGATTTGATTGTTCTTGTGGCACATTTCTGAATGCCTCACTGGGAGGGGCTGAGTTGGAAGGAGACAGGAAGCAGGACACTCACACTATTCCAGGGAAAACAGGTATTGTGAATGAATGACTTTTCCATTCTCTCTGTCTGTCTTTCTGTCTGTCTGTCATCTATCTATCATTTATCACCCATCTATCATCTATCTATTATCTAATCTATCTTCCTACCTATCTTTATTGTCAGGAAGGAAGAAATTTTCCTCTACCCTTCTAGGTTCTTCTGGCTGGTCTAAGAATTAAAATACATAAAGCAGATTAACAGGAGAAAATCAAGCTTCAACATATATTCATGGGAAATTCATATAAGGACAAAAATTCCAAAGACAGTAAGGCAAAGTGAAGGAAGTAGGGATCTGGTACATCAAAGGAAAGTAAGGCAATTCACGGAAAGATGAAAAGAATTAATTTTTAGTAAACGAATGTTTGCTGGGTCATCTAGAGACAATGGGTCTTAGAGAAGACTTCGATCTTGCTAGATTTCTCCCTGTTTGCCACACTTAGTTCATATTATATTATGGTTATCTATGATGATAATTCTTCCTAGAATAGCCTTTCTATCTTAAATTTTCTTAGGCAAGTTGGAGGAAGGTCAAAGATTCTTCCTAAGTCTTTTGTTTTTAAAAATAAAATAACCCTCATGCCAGAGAGACAAATTTGAGAGTGGTAAAATTTGCTTCCTTACATTATCAAGAGACATTTGCTGAGGTGCAATTTTTTGCTTTTGTCACAAATCCTTGTGCAAAGATCTTAATTAGAATTATATTTTATGTAGTTACATTTGGATAATTCAGGTTCATTGTGGGTCTTCCACAAGCTGTTGACTTTCTTGACACTTAGGTCCCATCTAAGCAGCTTCCTCTGTGCACAAGAGATGTTGCCTTTTCTGAGATAATATGATGATGCTTGAGTTATTCTGGGCCTAATAATGATTTACTTCTTGAAACCACCTGTGGCCACCAGCAAGGATTTGAAATTCAGATGCACTCAGTTGAAATTTATACACTTCCCCAGGATTTATTTAAAATTATATTCCCTTCCAGTCTGCAGCACACTTATCTCCCTTCCTTGATTTTTCTCTTCTTTTTCTCTTTCCCAAAATACATATCATCATGATTTATATTCTGTGGTCTTACCCTACTACAAATAAACTCTGAGAGTTAAGAAATTTTTGTCTTGTGTTGACCATTGTGTCTTCAGTATTGGCATAATATCTGGCCCATGATAGATATTCAGTAAATAACTATTGAGTAAATGAATTTTTTGGTACCCATTGGTACTCTGAATACATGATTGATAGGAATTTTTAAAACTACAGAAAAGCACCAAGAAGAAAATTAAAACCACCACCCATAATATCAGCAACCAAAGATGTTGATATTGTAATGTAAATATGTCCAGTGTCTTTTTCTCAATTTCTAAAGGACAGGATAAGAATTGCATTGCAAAGAATTGCATTGTAAACTATTTGTCACACATGTTTTTTTCTATTGCATGATTTTTAATGGATGCATAATAATCTATAGCATAGCCATACTATAATGTATTTAATTAATCACTGTTGACTATTGAGTTTTATTATTGGAGATTTTTTGGAAAATCCTCTCTGCTGTAATATATCTAATTTTCCTTCTCTAACAGAAGCATGTAAAATTAACAAACTGAGACAATTTCTATCATTCTTAAATAAGGTGTGCCATAGACCATTTAACTCTTCCCAGAGATAGGTTATATAAGTGCCATAAAATAAGAGACTCTTTGCAAATCCCATGCTTAAACGTACATTTGTGTTGAAGAAAAAGTCTGTTTGTTTACTTGATTGCTTATTTTTTATTTTTTTTATAAAAGAGAGAAAACAACCTTCTCTTGGATGTCCCAAATGAGATGAGAGACTTTCCCTTAATTTCTGCCTCAGGAAAAGCAGTATCCTCAATAAAGAGGATCAGATCATTTTCCCTTTTCCCCTTGCAAGAGGCTTACTGAGAACCAACTGAGCCTCAGTCAAGCTTGTCAACATCACACCCACCATTAGACGAAGCTATCTAGGACCCAGGAACACAGAGGTAAATACCAACTCTCACCTTGGGCCTAGGGTAGGAGAAATAGGATTAAATATATGTTATTGGATATTGTTAGACACAGTGTCTTATAGGAAGTAAAAACTTTAAAGGATGTCTATGTCTACTGGTGTCCTGATTTCTATCTCGCTTATATTTAAAACAAACAAACAAACACACGAACCATGATTTTACCCAGAGAAGGAATTATCTCTAATTTTAGCAGCTTTCTAATGGGTTGTTTCTAATTTTTGGCATGTATAAATAGTGCTGCTTGATTATCTGTGTAATAAACTTTTGTGAATATCTATTATTGTTTTCACAAAGTAGATTTCTGGAAGATGTATTATTGTTAAGGCTTTAAATCACATGCTAAAGTGTGCTTAAAAATGTTCTGCCAATATTCCTACCACCAGCAGTTGAAGAATGCCTTTTTTACTACATTCTCACCAATTTTGCCAATTACTTTTTTGAAAAAAAAAAATTAAGCATATCTTTTGTTCATTTGTAAAGGTTTATAGACAGGTTTAAACTCATTTCACAGCATCATTTCTCTAAGTGTGGGTTTTATAGACCTCAGATGGTATTGTGCAGAGACTTCAGACCATGTTACAAATAGTATTCCCAGAGGAATCTATTAGAGGACTTTTTCTGTAGCCTCATGATATATCTTTAAAATGTTTTTATTCATATTTTTGTATATCTCCAAGATAAATAAAAATCAAAATATAAAAGTAGTAGATAATTTAAAAAGAGAATCCAAACATGGCTATGCTATTGTATTCAAACCAAAATATAAAAACTTAGATTTGAGGCTAAGCATGAAGAGTTTATCTCTATGCGCAATACTATAAAGCTCTTCATTACACTTGTGAAATAGGATTTACATTTATAGTGAGTGTAATTTTCTTGGAGAGTTTTGCAAAATACAATACGTTTTTT
The DNA here is from genome assembly GCF_000325575.1 of Pteropus alecto. NCBI lineage: Eukaryota > Metazoa > Chordata > Mammalia > Chiroptera > Pteropodidae > Pteropus > Pteropus alecto. The sequence continues at coordinate 10,421,362 of NW_006494614.1, read as the reverse complement.
TAAATTTCTGCTAAAATACTTTATTGTTTTTTTCTTTCAGAGATTCTGAGCAGCATATGTGCATTTATTTGGGGGGGAACATCCCAAGAACTATGAATCTCAGCTTTTAAACGGGTGTTTAGATTCTTTGTATTATCTTTAGCTCTTCAGGGCCAATATTCATTGGGTGACCGGAGAATCTTTCTATTCTTCATTTGCCTTTTGGGGATCAATGGGCAATTCAAATTGTTTATTCTCGTTGCTTTTTGGCATACACCATGTTGGCAGCATTTGTCTTTGCCTCACCAGTCCCTACTTGAACCTTTGCACATAGCCAATTTCTCCCTGTACTTTCTGTGAAATGGTCTGAACCAAGTTGGGCCTGATGTGAGGCTTATTTCATTTATAAGATGAAACTGCCCACATCTCAAATCATATATTTTGTTGGGTTTGAATTTTTAAAGCTTTGCTATTTTTCATTTGGTTTGGACCTTTGATGTACCATATTATCAATGATTAAAGATATTTTTAATTTGTGTATCCACAGCTACAATTAATTTGGTTTTCCACAATTTTAACTTATTTCATTCTAATTCAAGACCTGGAAGGCCATCCCTTACATGGCAAGCTTCTTGGATCTATCAATCTTGGTTTAGGAATGTCGTAGAAAGAGTTAAAAGTGCCTATTCCCTGGTTCACAACCTCAAATTTTCAAAAAGTCTCTGCAATATTGTGATTTGAAAGGTGCTGTCCAGCCCAAACTATTGCTTCTATTGACCTGAAATTCGAAATATGCTTATTTATTTGTTTATGACATGTTCAGGTGGTACAGCCACTGTGGAAAACAATTTGGAGGTTCTTCAAAAAATTAAAACATAACTACCTTATGATACAGCAATCTTATTTCTGGATATTTATCAAAAGAAATCCAAATCACCAATTTAAAAAGATATATGCACCCCTATGTTCACTAGAGCATTATTTATAATAGCCAAAATAAATAATTAGATAAAGTATGGTACATATATGCAATGGAATATTACTCAGCCATAGAAAAAATGAAATCTTACCATTTGCAACAATATGGACCTAAGTGAAATTATGCTAAGTGAAATAAGTCACACAGAGAAAAAAACAAATACTATATGATCTCATTTATATGTGGAATCTAAAGAACAAAAGAAATGGCCAAACAAAACAGAAACAGACTCATAGATACAGAGAAGAAACTGATGGTTACCAGATGAGAAGGGATTTGAAGGGCTGGGTGAAAAAGGTGAAGGAATTAAAAAGTATGAATTGGTAGTTACAAAATAGGCACAGGGATGTGAACTACATCATAGGGAATATAGTTAATAATATTATAATAACTATGTCTAGTACCAGGTAAGTTCTAGACTAATGGGGGGATCACTTTGTAAATTATATAGATGTTTAACCACTATGCTGTACATCTGAAACTAATATAATATATTGAATGTCAGCTATAATAGAAAAATAAAATTTTTTAAAAAGACACATTCACCAGAAATTCCTGTTAAAATGTAATCGTACCTTAGACGATAACATATTCATGTTTAATAGATTATTGTGTTAATTTAGTAGAAACTAGGTTCCTAAAGGAATGTAGGGATTTTTTTTAGTATTTTGAAGAAAGAAGGAACCAGAGTATAGGAAGCAAAGGTCCAAATGGAAAGCGTCAATGAAACCCCCAGGAAAATCTCTCAGGCAGGCATTATAAGAGACGAAGCGTAAGACTACTAATACCAAGGTCTACCTTTTATTAAGAACCTAGTATGTTTCAGGAAAGCTACATAATTGTTGCACTTATTCAAATTCATACAACATTATGACCACTGTTGTATCATGTGTGATTACTCTCTAGTGAGGGAGTAATGTGGCTCAGCAAACTCAGAAAGTGGCCCAGCCTTGAGGTGCTGACAAGTGCTGGAGCTTTGCTGGGGGATGGCTACCTGGCTCATTAGCACCAAGTGTTCTTTCCATTTTGCCATTGATGTCCCAAGCGGGAAGATAGAGGAAAGGGGGAAGGGGAGACTCCTGGAGACAAATAGTTTACAATGCTTAGTGTCATCTCCTCCAAAGACTCCCATTCAGAACATTAGGCATCTAAAGAAATATTTTAAAATCAACCAAAAGCAAAAATTTAAATCATGTGACTTTCAATGCTTGATAAATCATAAGGTTTAGTACAACCTGACATAAAGTGTGATTACATGTTTTACAAATTCAATATTCTTTTTGGAGGTAGGTGGAAAAACATAGACTTATTATTATTCCACTTTGTTACAAAAAAAAATACTTAAGTCAGTTTAACAGACCATAAATAATATCAACTAGAAATATATTATAAATAAAAATAATGGCGTAAAATAGAAACAACATCGAGATCATTTAAAATGGCACATCATCAGTCTGAAAAATTTGAGAGAGGTAGACTCTTGGCTTTCTAGCACAGGACAAAAAGGGAAGCTTGACGATATATCAGTCCAATTGCATAAAATAAGGCAAATCAATTGTTTCGATAGCAATAGGCAAAAATAGATCCACTAGTCCCTTAAATGAAGAAAAAGGTATTCCGAAGAGCACTGACATTTTCCATTAAGGTACTGTGCCTAAAATGTAACAGATGCTCAATAAATGTCCATTATTAACATGACCATACTCTTTTTTTTTTAATGTTGCTTGTGGCTTCTGGTTTACAAATGACATTTCCTCACCAGTAACAAAAATACCTATGAAGCAGAAGAAAACATAAATTTCATATCAACACTAAAAACTAAAATTGATATCTAATCTATTGTAACTAACAAGAGAATATACTAATTAAATATAAGCCTGTAAAGCTAAACTGAACAAAACAATCAATGCCCAATACATGTTATGTTTCTCAAAATGAAGTAAATCTGAAGGCCAAAAAAAAAAAAAAAAAAAGCAAAGATCTATTATGTACTCCCAATTAATTGCCTCTGGCCCAGAGTTTACACCATTAACAACTAGAGTCTATGCCAACTAACAACTAAGAGCAGTCCACTCTTTTTGAAGAGGTCAAAATACTGCTGTCCAAACCAAAATATCTGTGTGTCAAATCCTAGAAAACAATAGGTTAGACTGGTTGTGGACTGGTATGATGCATGGCACCCTATTAAGTATAGTTTAAATAAGTCAAACGCTGGAGCAAGAACAGAACGAGCAAAGAATAGTGAGACAACAAGCAGCAAGGGATGTAGGCTTGAGGAGCACCAATTACTCAGGTGTCAGAAATATAGTCAACAAATAGAGAAGATAATCCTATCTCAGTCTGTCAGTGCCATATAAATATACCTGCTAGAATCTGAAGATGAAGCTAGAACTGAGAATGGCAAAATGACCACAATATAGAAATCTGAGAACACTCAGAAAGAGAGAGAGTGAGCAGGGCCTGAAAAAGAAAATGACTCTTTATTGTCAAAGTCTGGTTCTGGATGGAATTCTTTCATGGAGGTTAAGGAGGAAAAAAATAGCCCAAGAATTACAGAACTGGGAGAATAAATTTTTATTTTAAAAAAAGAGAGCACACCATTGAAACAAATACACTTCTAAAACTGGAAAGAACCTGGCATCCTTAATTATATACTAGAAGATACAATCTTTATGATATAAGAGCAGAAAAGTCAAAAAAAGACCAATCGTATCACTAAGAACAAAAATTAATTGGTTTTAAATGTCCTGTTTAAACATAATGAAACCCATCTGCTTAGGTGAAGGGGAAAAAAGTAATCAATTCAACCTACTTACAAAAGATTCACCTAAAAGAAAGGAATACTGAAAAGTCAGAAATAATGTACTACAAAAACTAAAAGGGAAATTACACGGGTGAGCATCTACCCTGGGGCAAACAAATAACAAAGCAAGGATCACAAAGATAATACCAAAGAATTCAAGATAAAGCACTGAAGAAGGAAAAAAGAATCATTTCATGTCGATGAAAGGTAAAGTTTATAATAAAGAGATTAGATATATGAATCTGCAAACCCTATATAACGTAGTATCATATAAATTCTTAAAACTTAGATATTCAAAGAAAATAGATCAAAGAATAATTTTTGGAGTGTTAGATTAAAAGTAAATTTGTACTGTTTACATTTTTTCTCAAATATGGTGCAAAGTTTACAAAAATTGTCAGGTACTCTACTACCAAAACCTCAATAGTTTCCAAAGGAAAGAAAAAAGAAATTAAACTAGACACATCGTCTGTCTACTGTGTATTAAAACAATAGATTAATAATAAAACCTTAAGCAACAATAAAAACAAACTTTTCATAACAACAAACACATATATGTTTTCCCCAAAATAACACTTTAAAAACTGTTGGAACAAAACAAATATAACAACAGAATATTTTTTTTTAACAACAAAAATTAAAACAATAGTTTCAATGTTAAGAAAACAGATTGAAAATAGATCATTCAACTCAACATTTTAAAGGAGAATACCAAAAAAGGTAAAGAAAGAACTGAAGTGAATAAGGTACAAATAAACAACAAAGGAAGTAAAGCTGACAGAGCTCTGGCAGACAAGAGAAAAACAGCCATAATGCAAAAAGTAAATAGATATCTGTGAGAATGATAGGGAGTCTGTAATAACAAACACACAATTTAACACAATAAGAGAATGTGTTATAATATTCAATGTCAATATTAGAAAATTTCAATGAAAATGAACTTGTCTTTAAAAACTAAATCACTAAAATGGACACTAAAAGGAGTCAAAATCAAATAGACACAACCACAGATGACATGGAAAAGATATAAAGGTACTGGCTCTGAAACCAGATAGAGTTTTTTCAAATGTTGAAGAAACAGCTAATGCTATATAAATTGCTCCAAAGAACAGAAAGATATAGATAGCTACATAATTTATTTTATAATGATAAAATATGCAAACAAAAAGAAAGGCTAATTCCTTTTTGATATTTCCCAAAACTTGAAATAAATTGCTAACAAACTAAATTCAAGAGTATATTAAATCAATCAAGGGAGTTTTATTCCCAGAACTCACAAATCTATTAAATAGACTCAATAAGAAAAAATAGTACCTGATAGATAATAAGTATATTCTGAAAAAGATTTTGATACAACTCAGTCTTCATTTTTAAAGAGTAGAAAACTAGAAGTCGAAGACTTTTTTGAACATTATTAAATCATCAAAGAAGAAGCTCAACATCACATTTCAGGATAAAATATTAGAGGCAGCTCCATTGCAATCAGAAGCAAAGCAAAAATCCTTGCTGTAAAAATTCTTATATAAAATTATACATTGAGTTCATTCCAGTAAAATAAAATATGAAACAAAATATGAAATTTAAAAAAATACTGGAAATATAGAAGACAAAATTATCAGTTTACCGATGACATGATTATAGGTCAAAAATTAAAATCATGTTTAAAGTAAAACTTCTTGGAATTAATGAGAGAACTCAGTAAGTTAGTAAGAATAGGGAAAAGTGTATATTTTAATATCATTAGCTTTCTCATATGCTGACAATCTCCAGTCAGAAAATGTAATGGAAAAATACCCATTCATTATCACCACACTAAATTCATGATCTTCAATATAAGCTGTGTTCCCTCATACTCCTGAGGAATCCTATCACAGTTTTTTGGTCCACTTCTTATCCCATCATGATCATCCACCCTCCAATTCCTCCTCCATCTTAGCATTTCTTCTACTGTACCATTAACTTCTTCCTTCTATTTTTATTCTATTACCATTTAGATATGATAAAATCTCTCCCATATTTTCACATTCCTCACTCTTTCTTTTCCAGTTCCATTCCTTTCCCCCTACATAGTCTTTTCTCTTTTTAAATAAATCTAGAAAAGTTATTTACATTTATCACTAGGAAGGTCAATTCAATAGGCAAATTTGATCATGTAACTTGTCCCCTTACAACTTCTTCCTGGAATGCCCTTGAATTACCCCAACCTTTCACCTAGTTAATGCCTATGCATTCTTCAGCTCTTAGATCAAATGATACTTCCTCACATCATTGAGACTTGAACACATGGAGAGATAATATGTTCTAAGATTCGAATACTAAATACTAAATAAAGGGAATTTTTTCTAAGATAATTTGTAAGTATTAAACAAATCCAATCAAAATCCCAATAAAAGGTAGCATTGACACTGAAACTTGACAATGGTAGCACAAAATAATAAACTGATTTCACTTATTAATAAAGATGTTAAAATTCTTTATAAAGTTGTAGGAAATAAGATCCTCTCCTTTAATAAAATAATACACTATGTCCTAGTAGGATTTAGGAAAAGAAAACTGTTTCAACATTGAGAACTGAATTAGTAAATTTCTCTTGCCAATCGAATAAAGGAGAAATATATATGTGTCAATCACTGTTTAAGAGACATTTGATAAAATTTATGATTTATTCATAATAAAATCTTAACCTGAAGACATTATATATAATATCAAAATATAAAAACCAAGACAATAATGACTACTGCCTCATCTATCATCAAAGAACAAACAATACAACAAGGCCAAAAGAAAATGGAAGACATAAATACTGGAGAAGAGGAGGTATAATCTCTATTATACAGAGATGATAGGATTGTCTCCCTGTAAGAACAAGGAGAGTCAACTGTATTAATTCTTATAAACAGAGTGGAACCATTACCTTTATAACATACCATTAAATTCAGTTAAAAGAGTTAAAAGATTCATTCTTAGTGAAATCAAATATATACATTATCTAAGAATAAGCTTATCAAGTAATGTGCTAAAGCTATGTATTTTTTAAAATTACAAACAATTTTTGCTGTAGGACATAATAGAAGATTTGAATTAATGCAGAGATCAATCATGTACCTGAAAGCTTTAATATTAAAATATCAACTTTTTTCCAAACAAAATCTCACACAGAATGAATATGACAGGAGCAAAACATGTTTCTAAAGTTACCTAAGATAAAAATTAACTAAAGAGAATAAAAATTTTTGAAAATAAAAAAAAAGGCTTTCCCCTGTAAGAATTTAAATTACAGAATAAAAAATAAATGGAACTGGCAAACAGGTGGATAAAGAAAATTGAAAAATTATTATGACCATTTATAAAATTTTAGTATATAATAAATTTCATACTTCAAAACCATTAGGAAATGATAGATTATTTAATAAACAGTGTTGAAGTATCTAGCTACTCATTTAGAAAAAAAGACTTTTTCTATACCACAAATCAAATAAAACTCAGAGATTTAAATGTTTAAAAGAAAAAGTACTATATGAATATATACACAAAATTGTGGCATAGAAATTTTCTAAGCAAAGTAAGAACTTTATAAAAGAAAATATTAAAATTTAAATACCTAAAGATTAAGTGTCCATACATTGAGAAAATAAAAACAAATATAAGGTAAAGAAATCAGCAAAAAAGAAATATTTGAAATATTTATTAGAAGAAAGAGTATTATCCTATCAAAAGAGAAATAACTTACAAATCAATAAAAAGATGAATGATCCTATAAGAAATGAAGAAAATATAAAATGGCAGAATAAATATACAAATATCCAAAGTATTAAACATCACTAACAATGAAATCTTAACTAAAATAGCATTGACATAACTTTCATTCATATTGAAATGGCAGACTTTCATAAATTATAATAATCAATTGTGATGAAGATGTGGTAAGACAAACGTTTGATTACAAAATTCTAGTAATTTGGTAATTTGACATCATTCCTCTTAAAATTAGTTTTTACATATATATCGTAAAAGTTTTAACAACTTTTAAGGAAATAATTAAAAATGTAGAAAAGTTTATATTTTGTTTATGTATATTATTACAGCATTATTTTTATTATCAAAATTATTAGCAATTATGACCAGTTATAATGGAATGATTAAAATACATGGGATGTTTCATCATGTATCCACGAAACGTCACATTTTTTGAGAAACGTGTGGTAATTTACTCACGATTCAATTGAAATAGTTTTAGTTCAAATAGCAGAATCTGATTCTATTAATAACCACATATTGGAAGGAACTAAGCTTTCTCACAGAGCCAAAATAAAAGCTGACTAAGGAAGCTTCAAGAAGGATCCAAGCAAGGAATGCCTTGAGAATCTCAAGAATAAGAGCTCTCAAATCTTCTTGTAAGAGTACAGCTATCGGATCTGTTTACTCCAACCACCTTCCATCTCTGAATGTCCCCATTCAGTTCCCATGAGAGATCTGGCTGATTAAACTTTGGTTAGTTTTCACTCCACTTGACTCAATCAGTCAGGCAAAGGTTTAAGGTTGGTAGCACCAAAACTGCCCTGTAAAAAAAAAAAAAAAAAAAAGCGGCTTTAATTAGCTTAACAAGTAGGTGTGTCTACTACAATCTATGTCATTTTTCAGAACAGAGTCTAAAATTACATTGGTTTGGTTTTATGCGAGTGTATATGTAAGAATATTAGAGGAATATTTGGAAGAAGATACTTCATTGTGGTAGCATTGGTGTCTATGAGTGGCAAGTTTAAGTGTGACTTTTATTTTCTTCATACTTCATGCATGTATGGTAAAATTATTTATGCAAAAAAAATGAATTTGGCTACAATACAATTAGCAGCTGACCACACTCTTCAGCCAAATCCCCATTTTGCTACAATTTTTACATTCTGGGAGCTGGGAAGTAATAAGAAAATTGAAGAAGAGAACCTGCTAAGGAAATGACAGACAGTCCCATCTTGAGAAATAGAAAGCTTGAAGTATGTGTTCTATTGTCCTCAGTATTCTCATAGCTTGATATCTCCAGATTGGATTGACAAAGTGGGCCCCAGCTCACTAGAAGTTTCCTGGAAGTCCCAGTCAGTGACAGGACCCAGAATCATCTTCACCAATATTTCTTGAAGAACGGGCATGTACCACCAGATGGCGTCAAACCACATCTGGGACCAAAAGGGATTTGGAGAGCCTGGTTTGACTTACAGAATATCAGGTGGGCTAGTTACACAGGCTTGCTCAGGTCATTTTACATGTTTGAGTTTTTAGGGTCCACTTATTACATTACTGTGGGATCTTACTGCATTATTCTTTCTCCTGATTAAAAAAATATATATATCTTTAATTGAATTTTTGAATACGTGATTCTTTACTTAGTTCAGATCTCTAATGAAATAATGAATCTACATAATGTTGAACAATCTCTCTGGTAACATCACAAAAAGAAAGCAACTGGACATTTTCTATCTCCCAGTGACAGACTATAACACCATATATGAAGTCTTCTTGTCAAAATAGCAAACCTGTATCTGCTTAAGCCTCTAGATATGACCTTCAGTTTAAACATACACTGGGGACAGTGGAACATGTAAAATGGCACCATGGAAGCAATCAGCAAAATCTGAAATATAGAAAATTCTACTTTTAAAAAATAAATTTCAAGGGTAAAGTAAAAAAGGAGAAGTTATAGATTAAAAGAGAGTTAAAGGAGTTAGTAATCAAATGCCATCTGGATTATGACATGAATAAACCAACAGTAAAAATATTAAATGGAAAAAATGACATTTTAAAATACTGACTAATGCATGATATTTAAAATTATTGTTAAAATGTTAATATCTGATAATAGTCGTGTTTATAGTTTTAAGTGTGTCTTATATTTTAAAGGTAAACACTAAATTTTTGTTGATAAAATTGTGTGATGTCTGAAATGTGCTTGAAAACAATTCAGTGGATGTTGCGAGTATAGATAAAACAAGATTGGCCATGAGTCAATAAGAGTTAAAGTTGAATAAGGAGTATGCGGTGGTTCACTATGCCATTCTCTCTACCTTTTCTATGTTTAAGAGTTTCTGTAATAAAAAGCTAAAAAAGAAACTACAAAGTTTCCATCCTATTTTCTTATTTGCCCAGTTCCCAATTCTCCCTGGGTAATATCAGAGTTTTTATGCAATAAATTATTTTGATAATTGGAAAAATACTAAAAAATATATTTTAAAAGACAGATTTCTTGAGAAGTATCTGACTTTCAACCTATCAGTTGACAGTTTTTTGAGTTCATTCCATAAGACCGATGTTCATTTCCTTTCTGAGTTTCATGGACACAGCACCAGATCATTGGAACCAGGGTAAGTGCTTGAAAATAATGACAGCAGAATCATTCCTGGTGACTGTTTCCATGGGGATGGAAATGAATCAGCGGCAGAAAACTCTTAAATTTCAGCCCGAGGGTCACAGAAGGCCATTCCATTTTCAAAGGGTTGTGGCGGCTTACAGCTTTTATGTTTGGGGGGAGTGAGGGGTGGGGATGAAAAATATCAAACATAAATTTATTCCATTGAAGAACATTACCTGATTGTGCATATGAAAACTCAGCCATTATTCTGGGAGATTTGACAAGCTTTCTGCCCATACACAGTCCAGGTTGTGAGTGGCTCCTGAACACCATCATTTTCAATTTGACTGTGATTGTTCTGAAATTCTGCCATTCCATAGCATTTTAGAGTGAAAGGTAGGTTTATGGGGGTACCGGTTTACAACTTTGAGTACCGGTTTACAACTTCCAGTTACCTGTGGGGTAACTGGAATGTAATGAATATAAAATTGAAAACTGGAATTAATTCAAATTAATCTTTGACAAGAAGCAATATACAAAGAGTTTGAAGAAGGACAGCAATGTCATATCTTAAATGGAAATAAGTTTTGAGAGAAGCTATTTAAGGATATTTTGAATAATTTAAATAATTATACTCAATCCAAATGCTGTTTATACATCTGTCTTCTTATTGTTTAATAATACTAGATTGCGGTTGCAGAACAATACATGGTCTCTTCTTTATGCACATCCAGCAGCATGAATCTTGGCAATATATCATCTTGGAAAATTGTTTTTTTGGGTGATAAATTGCCAGGTTAAGAGAATTATATTCCTGCTATCATGCTCCATTATCAGAGCAGTTTACAAATATGTTTTTATATGATACAAGGATATTGTTTTCACAAAAATGACTATACCATTTTAACAAGCAGCTTAAGAAAGTCAAAGTGTGGTAATTTTAGATTTACATTCCACGATATTATAGAGGCAATGTAGCTAATGACATTAATAGCATCTTTTTTTAAAAAGCTGTGTAATGAACACTCACTTTTATAAGTGAAACACAAGCATAGGAATAATATGGAGGCGGTTTTAGCTAATTTATTAAAATAAATAAAGGAAAAATGAATGTCATGTGTAGCACCAGATGATAGTAAAATTAATTTCACTTTCTTGGGTGCGGAGAGAAAGAGAAAGAAAGAGTAGAGACAAGGGACAGACAAAGGCACCAATGTTGCATTGCTGTATTGAAGAAAAACCACAAACGCATCATTTCTTTGCTGTGGTTGAAAGCAGTAAGGAATCAAGTTTTTCAGTGACCATTTGCATAGGTAAACTTCAGAACCTCCTTTGAGGCATGAGATATTTAAAACTAATTAACAATTATTAATACTGGAAAATTCTCCAGGCTTTAAAAAACATTTTCTTATAGAAACGTGGTAAAGACAAGTGTTTGAGAAGAGCATCCTGTTTTTTTCTAAGTGAGAGACGGAAGACAAAGCATCGAACGAGGCAGCTAATAACTAACATGAAACAAGCTCACAAAACAAAACTAACAGCTGACGTATTCTAGACAGAGGGACTCATAGGAGCATTAACATGATACTGGCATCGTGAAGCATAGGAATGTTTGAAACGGCATAAACTCTCAGCACTGTTCCTTAGATTGTCATGTCATTTCTCCTTTTTTTTTTTTACAGTTCCATGTTTCTCATTTAGAAAAAGCTATGAAAAAATACATAAAAGCAATATTGTATCTTACCTTTTGTTTATTTGTCCTGAGACTTACTAATAATGTTGTATTTTTTACAAGCAACAGCCAAATGGGGTTCAAACTGTTAAAAGTACAAACGTTCAAGATTTACTAATTTTTAAGCTTTTCAGGTGCATATTTACATGTTTATTGTTCTTGCTTATTTTTCTGGTAGTCTTTAATACTTTAAAATTTTCAAACTAAGAATTAATTTGAAGTAGAATCTGAGTTATCCTCCACTAGGAAATAGTAATTTTTTATCCTTGTCACGTATGAAAGAAAAATACCGAAAACCTTGGGTGTCAAGTGCATTTATGCTCCAACAGGCCCTGTCTATATCAACCTCTGCAACAACCTTTTTTTGCAAACATAATCTCCCATCTATACAAGGCCTGACACTAGGCTAGATTGTTTGGGGCACTTGATAAATATTTTGATGATCTGCTAAAGAAACCGAGTCTGAGGAATTACATATTTCATCTAAAATCAGCTGCTTGGTAAGTGGCAGACTTGAGATTCAGAACTCGGGTTTCGGATTCCAAAGCCATGTCTTTGCACTCTCTAGAGCTCTTTCTTTTAGAATCAAAACATGTGCTGAGTCTTGGACTAAATGGAGTCCATTTAAAAACAATGCAGTCCCCTGATCAATTGTTTTTGAAGGTACTATGTCAGAAAGGAATTAAGTTGTTTTTTTATGTAAAACCTACAAATTTATCTCTGGCTTTGGCTTTAAAATTCAGCAATCTTAACCCCCCACCTCTTGTTTCCTGCCAACCAGGAAACAAGATCAGAGTACTTTGTATGAAAATTGTTTAGTGGCATTTTATAGGAGTATGCTTTGGAATATGCCTTGGAATTAGAAGATGAACTATGATAATGGAAATGGGTTGCAAACCTTCTCCAGATCATAAAATGCAACAGTTTACGCCAGAATAACTTATGGGCTGATGGCCTTCCTGCAGTGAACTAAACTCAGACGGATATTTCAGGGCCTTATTCCTAAGGAGAAGGCTGTTTAGTTGGGCATTCATCCATTTTTTAAATCTTTCATTCAATAAATATTTGTCAAGTGCATTTTCAGTAACATTTCCTCATCCGTAAAGTGGAGGAAAAATAGAACCTACCTAGTAGAGTTGTCAGAATTAAATAAGAGTGTGTGCAGAGGGCTTAGAAAAACACCTGTCATACCTTTGAGTAACTCCTCAAAAATAGTAGCTGTGACTATTATGTTCTTACAATGCCCTCGACACTGTGCGAGGTGCTAACGATTCTAAAACGAAGTTGACATTAATCATTTCCTCAGGAAACTCACAGTTCACAAGAGAAGATATATAAATTAAAGTTGTGCAAATAAGGTAGAGTACCAATATTTCTGACTTAAGTGCTTCAAAGTATGTTCAGCAAAGTGGGGAATGGAAGAGGAAGATGTGGAAAGATAGATATTAAGTTCTGCTTTGAACACAGGAAATTCAAGACACTGCTAGAACATCCTAGTGAAAATATGCAGTAAGCTATCAAATGTATGACTTTTGCATGTAGGGAAGAGGTGAGGCTGGAAATACAGATTTGGAGGTCATCAGCTTATCAGCGGACATGGAAATCACCAATAAGATTCCTCAGAGAGACCATGCAAGCAAAGAAAAAAGTGCTAAGGACCAAATGTTGGAGAACTCAATACATAAGTGAGGCAGAGAAAGAGAAGCCTGAACAAACAGGCTAATAAAAATAATCAAGGACCTAGAGATTGAAACAAGAAAGAGTAGAGTCACCAAAAACCAAAGGGAGTCTAGACTCTCAAGAAGGTCATCGATATTAAAGACCATAAAAAGTACATGAAACCTAAAAGAAGCTTATTGGATCTGAGGCTTAAGGGTTTGTTGTTGCTGTTATTTCAGTCTTTACTAGGGTGGTTTCAGTGGGAGCCACGTACTAGGTTTCCTGGAATATGTAGCCATGTGTGTGTGTGTGTGTGTATGTGTTTGTGTACATACATATGTACATATATATATTTCTTCTTAATTACATTGCTGCCTTCATAAGACCACCTGAATATTTATCATATGTGTCCCTTCTACTCATGTTTCTATAGTTTTCTGTTGAATATATGCCTGATTTGATAGTCTATCCATATGTTGAGTTACAAACGTTAGGAGATTAAATGTCAAAATTGGTAGCGTCTCTCAAAGTTTCAGCTGTAATAAATATGGGCAAGTAAAAGTACTTCCCTCGGGGTTCTTCTTCCCAAAGAAAATGACTTTTAGCAAAGAGGAAAGAGCCACTCTTTATGATTTCAGTCATGACTACTCTGAAAATGACCTGCTAGGACTCTCTCTGTCTTAATAGGAAGATCTGGCAGACCTGCCAAGTATTCCTTAAATCAGTTCAGTATGAAGAAATGTATTCCAACTTCTACCATAGGATGAGGTTTTCTTTTTTTTAAGTTTTAAGAAATTCTAAAGAAATGATTGTTACATAGATTTTTCCTTGGCGAGAGCAGAATCTCAGCACTGCAGGACCCTATGCCCCAATTAAACTCATAGAAACACAAAAATATGGATAGAAAATTCACATTTGAATTTTCAACTTTTTATTGTTAAATAATTATAGATTCACTGGACATTGAAAAGGCAGTACAGAGAGGTCCTGCATATCTTTCACCTAGTTTTCCTCAGCATTTACATCTTACATAACTATAGTACAATCCCCAAACCAGGAAGTTGACATCAGTGAAATGTGTGTATAGTTCTATTCAGTTTTATTACAGGTATAAATGTGACAACACTGTAGCCACCATGACATGTCAGTCAAGATACAAAACTATTCCATCATTGTAAAAGATTCCATCATGCTACCTTTTTGTCATTTCGAATATGTTATATAAATGGAATCAGACAATATCTGATCTTTTGAGGCTGGCTTTTTCACTCAGCATAATGACAACCTTTGATCCATCCAAGTTGTTGCAAGTAACAATAGTTTATTCCTTTTTATTGCTGAGTAGTATTTCATGGTATGGATGTACCACAGCATGTTTAACCATTCACCCAGCAAAGAACATTTGGGTTGTTTCCAGTGTTTTACCTTTTACAAATAAAGCTGCAATGAACATTCATACACAGATTTTTGTGTGGAGTTAAGTTTTTATTTCTCTGAGATAAATGCTCAGGAGTGTGATTGCTGGGCCATATGGTGAGCATATATTTAGTTTTTTTAAGAAACTAAGAGACTATTTTTCAGAATGGCTGTCTACTGTTTTACATTCCCAGCAGGAGTGTGTGATTCAGTTTCTCCACATCCTCAAAAGCATTTGCTTTTGTCACTATTTATTTTTTTATTTTAGCTGTTCTAATAGGTGTGTTAATAGGTCATCATGATCTTAATTTGCATTCTCGTGATGGCTATTGATGTTGAACATTTTTTTTTGTGCTTATTTGCTTGCCATTTGTATATTCTCTTCTGTGAAATGTCACTTTATGTCTTTTGCTCATTTTCTAACTAAATTGTTAGGGTTTTTTAACTGATGAGTTTTGAGAGTTCTTTATTATATCTATTATGTATAAATACGTATATATGTACACATATATATCCCTTATCTTTATTATATCTAATATATATATACACACACACACATATATATCTTTTGTCACATATGTAATTTGCAAATATTTTCTCCCAATATGTAATTTTGTCTCGTCTTCTTAAAAGACTCACAGAGCAAAATTTTTAAGTTTAATGAAGTCAAATTTATCTTTTTTTCTTTTATGTTTCATTCTTTTGGTTTCATGTCACATTTGAATTTTAGGATCGAAAATTTATTTGAATTTCTGGAAGACAATAAGACAATTAAATTTAGCTCAAAAAATGGTTATAACTGAAATGATGGATATCTGGAATTTGCTTCAAAATAATCCAGTTTGGAGGATGAGGTGGGAAAAAGGTGGGTGGGTATATAAATAAACAAGAATGTCTATGAGTTGATAATTGTTGAAGCAGGGAGGATAGGTTCATCAAGTTCATGGTAGTATTCTTTCCACTTTTATGTACATTTAAATTTTTTTATAATAAGTTTTTTTAAAAGCAGTACATATCTTTTGACTAAAAAATTTAGTTTGGGGAACAATGTCCTAAGGAAAAGATTGAAATGATGAAAAAAGAAAGCTGTTTGTACAGAGATAATTATAACGACATTATATGTGAAAGTGGAAGGAAAAATCAGAAATACAAATAGCTAATGATTAGGGAATATAGTTATATAATCTATGGTGTATCATATCAGGAGACCATTATGGAGCCTTAAATTGATAAATGTGAGTCTTAAGATACATGAAACAGTTTTTACAAAATAATGTTACATAGAAGAAACAAAACACAATCTTTCAACTGTAATTTAGCCAGCCATAGTATCAAAATAATATGATTTCATATTTCTGTAGCAAAATTTTAGTTCAGTCTCTTTAAACAATTTAATGATAATTTCAGTTGCCATAAATAAAAGAGTATTTATGCAGCCCCTGTTGGAATACACTGACAGGTCTAGGAAGTAGGGCAGGCAAAGGGGTCTCTTTTGCTTCACCATCTCCATGTAAAGGTAGGTGGCAGCAGCATACACACTCCTATCCCTCAGATATACACCCTTGAGCACCTTGATAGTGTGTTAAAATTTGTGGCAGTTACACAAGCATTTTACTAAAACTTATAAAGATTAAACAAAGGAGAAAATAGAAGTGTAAAAGACATTAACTATTAAGCCAGTAAAGGGCTAATTTTTTTTTAATTGCCAAGAAGATAGTTTACTTGACTTATAACTTCAGAAATAATCTGCCTTAGAGTATTGTAATGCTCACAGATACTTCTAAATAAATGTGGTAAATCAGGTGGTGAATCCCCATTAGATCATGTTCTTAAAGGCAGCAAATCTGGTTTGTGTTGGAAATCATGACAATTTTAAAAGTGCCCATGAATTATTTGATATTTCTTCCTTCAAAAGGCAGAGCATAATTCCCCTGACCTTAAGTGTGGGCTGTACTTAGCAACTCTCATCTCATGCATAGGAAGAAGTGGAAGTGAAGGTGTGTGATTTACAAGGTTAGGACATAAAAGGCATGTATCTTCCTCCTTGCTCTCAGATCTTTTGCTCTAGGGAACACTACTACCATTTTGCAAGGACACTCATACAGCCTTATGGAGAAGCTCATGTAAGGAGCAACTGAGGCCGCCTGCCAACAGCCATGTGATAGAGCTTATAAGCAAATCTCCAGACCCAATAAGACTTTCAGATGACTGCAGCCCCAGGCGACATCTTGATGGCAAACTCATGAGAGACGTTGAGCTAGAATCACCCAGCTAAGCTACTCCTGAATTTGTGACCCACAGAAACTGTGAGACAATAAATGTTTATTGTTTGAAACTACTATATTTTAAGTACTTTGTCATGTCACAATAGATGATACAAAAATTTCTAGATGCCGTCTAGAAATTTTATTTAATGTAATTCTTAAGAATATATGCTTTTTGGTTTTTTATTGATTTATCACTGATAAAGTCCTATGGAACTATAATTTTGCCAGCAGAAATTTTGTCAACTAGAAAAATTTTCAGAAACATAATTCTACAAATACAAAAAGACTTCTCTATCTAAAATCTATAAACCCACATGATATGAACTAGAAAATATCAGTGATATAAACAATAATGCTAAGGTAAAAAAGATTTTTGAGTACTTTTAAGTTGTTTAAATATTAATAATTTAAAATATCTTTTATATTAACATTAGTTCTAAAAATTTTTGTCTGTAAAATGTTTAATTGTTTAAAATTTGTTTGTCTGGGTTTTTTTTTTTTTTTGTAGTTTTGCTTTTAATATTTATGCCAGAGAGAAAGAAAAGGAAAAGAAAGATGAATGGATTCCAAAGCCTAGGAAAATAGGATGCCCCCATTTGTGAAAATACTTTTCATGTGTCTAGTCCCACAACATTTTAGGTCTTTAGGACAATGCCCTTCCTTTTAGGGAAGACAAAAATATTATTTTTTAATGTATACCAGTTTTTAAATTATTTTAAAGAAAACAGCATTATGTGACATGTCTTAGCTGTGATTTAAGAATCCTTTTCAATGCTTTCTGTGACTGTTGGTTGATTTAAATTCTTTCCATTCATCAAGGGTTTCAACTAATAGTTGAAACACACACCAGAAATGTGTTCTGGCATCTTGAAAGAAAGGCTACAGGTCTCAAAGTCTTTGATTCCTCCATGTTAATATATGAACTGGCAGTTTTATCCTGTAAGGACGTTTTCATTGTACTACATAAGAGAGGTTTTGAATTCCATCTTAGGCAGTAATTGACCAAGAAACATATTCTTTTTCAAATACCTCCACAAAAATAACTTAACAGAAAGTCTTTCCACTAACAGTGTGAGGATATTAGTCCATGTTGGCTGAGAAGGGAAGGTAAAGTTTGGTAATCATGACAATGTACCATAAAAGCTAGACTTAGTTAATGCAGAACAAATAACCTTTCTGATGCTGAACAACTGTAAAAATGATCAATTCTAATGATAAAAACCAAGCCTGATTAATGTGTCTGGCTTAAGAATTGACTTAACAAATATAACTGAAATATGATGGAATAATAAGCAGATGGTACCAGAAATTATTAAATAACCCATCCCCCCTGGGGATATACCAAAGTAACTTGTAGAAGCAAGAACATCTGCTTTTGATTCCTGGACTTTAGAGAATACAAATGTAGCTAAAGCAGTGTGTTAATTCCACAGTATAGTGGGACATCTTGGTAAGTATCATTCAGTGATGAAATTAAGCAGAACTCATGCCTATGCCCACAGATGTTTAACATATTTCTAAGTGACTTCTATGTCATTAAAACTATACTCATTAAACCTACAAATAAGTGTCTCGTCATTCAAAGCGTAGGATTAAACATCACAATGTGAAAGAATTAGAAGCCAATGCACACAAATTGTTAGTAAGAATAATGTAAGCCTGCTTTGGAAATATAATTAGACACCATAATATCAGACATAATGTACAATATGAGATATGTCAAGGAAAAATATAGGATTACTAGTTAAACAACAGTTATCATGATTGTTTCCTTTAAGAAGAAAGTGACCATAAAATGCAAAATTAAGACACAGCCTTACAATTATATTATGTCTTAATCTCAGTAATTACTATTGTTTTCCAAGCAGTGCTAAGTATGTATTACTCTACTATGTACCATATTTAATAAAAACTAAAGTATATAGCTAATCTTAAAAGTTAAACATAGAAAATGGTGTTTCACATCTGTAGTTCTATAAATTAAGATATACATAGTACCTGGAGCAAAGTTTCAAGGAGTAAGTCATACTACCATTTACCTATTAAGATGATTCTATTGACCTGTAGGAATGCTTTGAACTCGGTGCTGTTTCCGGAAGTGGTGTAGGCTTATTTGAGGTCTTTCTTTTGGCCTATGTCATGTTTTTATTAGTTGACTGATGGGGTAAAGGTAAAGGTCAGGAGTGAAAAGCCAGATGGAGGCTAACTGCTCCTACCAGGGCTGCATGTATACATGTCTTACAGAGCTCCAACTAAATTCTTTGACTCATATGGAAATTCAGAAGGAACTGGGCTTACTGGGTTTGAACAAGAGAAAGCCATGGACTGTTATGATGACAACCTTAACAATATGTTTGAAGCTGCTAAGTAAATGTCATCCAACTGTTCTTTAGTCTACACAAGGTCATGACTAATGCAGAGGAAATATGTCTTTAAAACTGTAGCTGAAGAAAGCTCTGATGTAACATAAATAATTGTTGCAATTTAAGAGAAAGAGACAGGTTGGTGTCTTTTTTGTAATGGTTGGATTTTGTAATTCGTTTTTGCAATGGTTGGATTCCTTCTTGAAAATGAAGAAATGGATCTCATATGACTCTGTGATTCCCAAAAGCATAGATTTCTGCTTATAAGAGAAAGATGAAATAAATAACAATGTTACTATTGATTTCACACCTTAAAATATTAAGGTGAGAGATTAGTTTATAGAAGCCATACCAATCATATAGAAAGTTTTATTTTCACAGAATTCTTTTTCATCTGAAAAGTAATTCTATTTTAGCCATGTTGGTTAACACTTAAACTATTGGACTTTTCTTCTCAGATGTTGACTAATATATCTGGATTGGTGATAATCATTTGGAAGGTGAGAGTATTGTTCACATGTCCCAGAAAAGAAAGGAACCTACAAAAACACCCTGAGAATGAGGATGGCCTTTTCAAACTACATCCCCACATTCACCCAGGCCCCATTAAGAGTCTCTACTGTAGGGATCCAATGTTATTGATAGCTGATGACACATCCCCCTGTGGGGTCAATGGAGAAATGATTGAACACCACTGATGTAAATCAATGCAAGATGACATCTGCTTTAGAACTCTAGCTGTGAGAGTGGACCACCTGGGTCCGAATTTTGCCTCTTCCTAGTTGTGAAACCTTGGACAAGTTACCTAAGCTTTCTAAGCCTCACTTTGCCACATTTGTAAGATGAGGATAATAACAGAAACTTGTTTGTACATGAAGATTGGGAATTTAAATGAGATAAAGCAAGTAAAGCACTCAGCACAGTAACTGGTATATAGTAACTGGCACCCAATAAATGTTAGACTGTATAGTTATTGCTCCCAAAAAGATTCAAAAATCTCAAATCTGAGAAGATATAAAGCTGTTTTTAAAATAGCATTTTAAAAATGTCTAGGTAGAGACGGAATTAATGGTATTTTGTCTTGGAAATCGTAAAGGAAAGCCTTTTATTGGGTGGTATTTGATGGTCTCTAAGTTTTCTTTTTACATTTTAGGATTTTTTGAAATGCAGTTGAATACAAGAACTTTTGCCCCATTGGTTTTCTCTATAAAATGAGCACTGTGTGAACGAATGATGATTATGCACTTAGTAATTTCAGTGTGATTCAGAGTTCACTGGTCAGAGTCATGCCTACAATTCCTTATCTCATTTGTTCTCAGCTAGTCTAATTCTCATTGTCTGTGAAGATTCACATAGAATCATTTATTAAACTTTTCCCCAAAACTCCTAAAGGACAGCCAGCTGGTCTAGGAGAAACATCCTATGCTGAATTTTATTTTGCCTGAAATATTGCCACCCTTTGTGTCTCTTTGCTGTTGAAGGAGTTCAGAGTCCTTCCCAAGCTGGTCCTAAATTATGTGGCCAAGTCTGCTTCCCTCACTGTTCACTCAGGACTCCAGAACATGCCTTCCTGCTGGTCCTTCCATTGGACCATCCTCTTCTCTACCTCTTTGCTCTTCCTTTCAAGGCCTTTCAAACGGCAGTGTAAATTCCCTGTTCTGGCCTTGCCAAAACATTCACATTCTCTCTCACACACACCTTCTCTCTCTTTCTCCAGGCTCCCGTAACAAAATACCATAAACTGGATATCTTAAACAACATACATTTATTTTTCATGGTTCGGGAAGCTAGAAGTCAGAGATCAAGGTGCCAATATGGTCAGTTTATAATGAGAGCTCTCTTCCTGGCTTGTGGACAACTGCTATCTTGCTGTGTCCTTACATGGCAGAGAGAGAGAGAGAGAGAGAAAGAGAGAGAGAGAGAGAGAGAGAGCTTGTTGACATTTGTTGTCAAGTTGCCAATAAATTCAACACCAGAAAGAGAGAGAGAGAGAGAGAGAGAGAGAGAGAGAGAGAGAGAGACAGGAGGGGGCCTCTGAGAGGATGCAAGCTCTGGCGTCCCTTTTTCTTCTCATAAGGGCATCAGCCCTAAGAGATTAGAGCCTCACCCTTATGACCTCATTTAACTTTTATCTCCTCTTCATGGGCTCCATCTCCAAATACAGTTGCTTTGTGGATTAGGGCTTCAACATATGAATCTTGGAAGGGGGCACAATTCAATCTATGGGATGCTCCTCTCCCTCTCCCTCCTTCCTCCTTATTCCCTTCCTCTTTCCTTTCTCTTCACCTTCTTCTTCCCCTTTTCCCTCTCCATCCCTTCTATTTTGAGTCTTTGTAGCTTCTATGATCTGTCCTGTTCCCTTACTGCTTCAGACAACATGTTTTCCATTGTTGGATAATTTCTTTTATGTCTATATCTTATCTTCTCAACTAGACCATACGTTGACTAAGGAAGGCACTGCACTTTTTGGCCTCCTCACAGTCTGGGCACATAGAAGAAATTCAGTATAGATGTTACCTGATTAACTCATTAAAAAGTACCTTCAGTTCAGTGAAACTATCCTCTGCAGTATCAAAAAATGGGTAAGAATTATTACTGACAATCATTGAAGGTTTATAAAGAGCCAAACACTGTTCCAAGTGGTTTTGAAAAATTAATTTAGCTAATATGGTTAACTCATTTTCTTTAAATGTGAACTAAGTTATTCTCAGGTGTTTTCCGTATAGGTCTTATATCTCATTTAATTCTCTCCACTACCCTGTAAAATAGCTGTTATAGCCCTTGAGCCCTTGAGCCTTTTGAGCGGCTCTTCTCTTGCTCGGACAGCTTCCACGTCTGGAAAGTGTACTGCCGCTTCACTTTCCCTTCAATAAAGCTATTCTTTTCTGCTGTAAAAAAAAAAAAAAAAGAAAGAAAGAAAAAAGAAAAAAGAAAAAAGCTATTATAGTGGCCATTTTAGAGATAAGGAAAATGAACTTCAGAGAAAGCAAGTTCCCAAGGTTATATGGCTAGTAGAAGGGGAGCCGAAGTACAAAGCAGATGGGTCTGATTCTAAAACCCATGTTGCCACCACTACACCACACTGCAGTAGAATCTGCACTGCTGAGTAACACAAGCCAGCGAAGAGCTGACACCCTGAGAGCTTTGACAGTGGCATCTTGACTGCTCCTGGGACTAAACCATTGTTCAGACACTGTTGGAGTTTTGCTGCTGGCAAAAGCATCAGTGGAAATTTTTGTGCAATATTGAATGTTTTAAGCAATCCAACAGTGAATGAGAAATTCATGCTATGCTTATGAGGCTGCTTTCAGTGGCCAAGTTGATTTTGTCTGTCATTCAGAGTAATTCAGCTCTTCATTATGAATACTACATGGAGACAATTAGTATTCCATTAGTTTTAGAACAACAAAACCCTAAGGTGTACAGAAAGAGCACGTGGAGCCTGGCCATAAGCAAGGATTTATGCAGAGATGCCAATAGGACACCAGGTTGTGAAAAATCCAGTCTGTGTCCAGATAAATTAATACCAAAACTCCAAACAAAACCAAAACATTTCTGAGTATTGTTCAGTAATTTCATCTCCAAATAATTTAATAATGTAAAAGAAATAAAAAGGTAACTCTAAGAGGTACAAGGAAATGGGTTCTCTCAGTCCTTTGTTGGTAGTTGTATAAATTAGAACCACATTTCAGGAAACAATTTGGAAATACATATTAAAATCATACCTTTGAGCTAGCACTTCAAATGGCCTCTGGGAAAGAAAACACACAAGGGAGTGAGAATCATCTCTTTCATGGTCCCATATCCACCCATGGCCAATCAAATTGAGCACTTATCTGCAGGTCTGTTAAATTAGAAAGTTTTGAGAAAGGGTAGATGAATTTTATGTTGGTTTTTTTTCCATATAAGCAACTCAAAAAGATAAAAAAGATACAATGTATAGTGAAAAGTCTCTCTCCCATGCCCCATAGCCACCCAGTTTCTCTCCCCAGAAGGAATCAGTTACTGGTTTAGAAATCCCTCCAGAAATATTTCATGCAAGCACACGCACACGTATACACACAGAAACACACTTGTTATTCAGGTGAATTGTGTTTTCTTATGCATTACAATCAAGGGAGGCATCAAGTTTCAGTGTAAATTTTTATATTAAAAATGAACTTTATCGTCTAATCGTAAATCTCACCAACCCACTGACTTTCATTATGTCTACCTGGGAAGGATCACGCATCTGAATGTAAAACCCTATACTGTTCTTGGCCACAAATATTTGAAACTCCAATCTAGGTTGCTGCCTTCTCTGCCTGAGATCTTGCTTCACCAATATCCTGAGAGTTCTTTTTGCCTCTCCTCTGTGTTGTACGTTTTTATTTTTCTGCATTGCATTATTCCTCTCTCTTGATATGCTTTCTTCTTTAGATACAACACATCCTCCAGTAGTCTCTTGAGAAAGTATGAGAGCAAAACTTTTGCATATCCGAAAATCACTTTATTCCATCCTTTCCTTGATAGTTTGGTTGAGTATAGAATTCTAGGTTGAAAATCATTTTCTTTCTGACTTTGAAAGTATCGCTCTAGTGTGTTTTCTATTATTGTTGTGGAATAGTATGAAGCTATGCTAATTCCTCATCCTTTGCAATCCACCATCTGTTAAGGGCAAGAACAAACAAAGTTGCATTCACATCCATGCTTTCTCTTCTCCTCCACTGGTCACAAGCAAGATACTCATGTTCTCTCTTGGGATAGAAGTGGCTGATGCTCTGCGAGGTTTCTTCTAAATTTAGGGTTCAATTATAAAGATATAGATGGGAACATTCTGCAACCTCACTGAATAGGAGAAGTATTTATTATCATCACTGGTTAATGATCATGGAAATTGTTGCTTTTACCCTGCCTATCTTTTTCCAAAGCTCTCCTTGATTCTAGTCTCTGACTTGGGGAAATCACATTAATTTAGGCTAATTGGCCTGTCAGGATTAATGAAAAGTCTAAATTACAGAACACATTAAAACCATTGCAAGTATCTGTGTTTCAGTGAAGTGAACTTTGGATCGTGCATCTGAAGACCTACATTTAATTAAATCCCAGCTTTGCTACTTACTAGTCATGTGTCCTTGAGCTAGTCTATTAACACCTCTGAGCTACTGTTTTCGAATCTGTAAAATGGGCATAATGTCTAGCTGACAGGGTTGCTGTGATAATTAAATGTATTACAGGCAGTTGTTCAGTAAATCATACAACAAAGCACTATACACATGTAAGACATTCTTATAGCAATTTAAATTAGACAAATAATATGGCCTAGTGGAGTTCCTTGGGAAGCTACTTTAATGTATATAAAGAAGAGTATGTTTACTGTTGAATTGTACACCTGAAACTTATTGGATTTTGTTAACCAATGTCACTGTCATAAAAAAGAGTGTGTTATTTGCATATTTATTTATGTTAATGAATTTCCAGGTTGCTTAGTAACTGTTCTTCTATATAATTTAAATTTTTGCCATAGTAGGTGGCTTAACAAATTCTTTTTTTCCAAAGTATTGTGAAAATAAACTTTAGCCCAGTTTCTTGTCTAAATTATTAGAAATTCCAAGTAGATAAGTTTTATTGCAGTTTTACATTTTTATCATTTAGAAAAACATAAAATTGTCACTCTGAAGTAGTAAGACTTCTGAGAATAACATTGCTGAAATAACATTGGGGTTTGGGTGATTTGCAATAAATGGAACCCTGTTATTACTTGAAGCTGGATTGAATTTTTTCATGGAAAATAAAAT
Source organism: Pteropus alecto (assembly GCF_000325575.1). Lineage (NCBI taxonomy): Eukaryota > Metazoa > Chordata > Mammalia > Chiroptera > Pteropodidae > Pteropus > Pteropus alecto. Next base: position 10,396,047 of record NW_006494614.1, on the reverse strand, counting down.
AGAACAGCAATGACTTAAAGAAAAAAAATGGCAATTTTATTTTATTTTTTTTTAGATAGAATTGTACAGACATTTTTTATAAAAAGCCTCAAACAAGGAAACAATGACTAAAGATCAGATTGAAACAGGTTTCACGTGCCAGTTACATCTGACATTGTACCTCAAGGACTCTTGCCCTTTCTATGTACTGCTGTTTGGTTAAAGAAGGAACAAGTAGCATCTGAGAGGTCTGTCATTCAGGAAGAAATACAACTGAATTCTGATAAATATATAAAGGGAGATTCATTCAAAATTGAAACAAAATAAGAAGGATATAGGAGTTGTCATTATTCTTCCTATCACAGATTTCTTTTGTCAAAACGGTTTTATTTCTAATGTTGCCACAACTCTACAAAAGGAATTTACTATAATTCAGTCTTTGATCAAATAATATCTTTCCCTCATTCCACGAATGTTTACTGAGCACCTTCTATGTACCAAGTACAATTCTAGGTGCTGTGAATGCGTCAGTGAATAAAATAGACATTTCCTATCCTCATGGAGCTTCCACCCTAAAGGCACTGAAGGGTTGAGTCAGGCAAAGAAAGCATGGATGACAAGCATTACAAAACATGAGAGGAAATTATCTTGTATTTCTTGAAAGTATGATCTTTCTCTGGGTGCTTGAGGGAACTAAAAGCTTGGGAATCCTTTGGCTCAGACCTGATTCCAAAACATCCTTCCATGTATATCTGGAAGGCAAGGAAAAGACTCAAGGCCTGGTGGTCTAAAGAACCTGGGTGAATATGAAGAAATCAGATCATTTAACTGAAAGACTCACTGATCCTCTCTTTTCACCAAACAAAAAATGTCAAGCTGCCAAACTGATCTGGTATATCTTGGATATTCCAGGACAGCCTTAATTTCTAAAATTTTGTCATACTCTTCTTGTAAGTACATTCATACTTGTCACACCATGCTTTTCTGAATTTTGGTTGGGAAAATATGACCTTTGTCGCTATAAAGCAAATGCTGGAGCAGCAGATGAGATATTGTAACTCTGCTCTGCCAACACCACATAGCAAGGGCAATGAGGGGAGACTGATTAACGGAGCCAGTAACAGTCTGAGATCGTGAGGAAAACATCCATAACTCTTAATATGTCAGGAAGCACAGTGGCATCTGGGGAGAAAGAACGACTTTGTGCTTTTGAAGACAGAAGAATTTCAAAACGTCTAAACCCATTTGGAGAGCTGTTAAAGACAGTAGAGCCGTACCTAAAAAGTAAACTTTTCTGCTCATTTCTCACTGTTTTCCAGATTGGGTGAGTGAACACTCTGACCTTCTTGCTGAGAATCTTCAGTGGACTCCCTAGCCCCATCTAGCCCTTTCTGCCCTGCTGTTTTCCTATTACAAACTCACCACACATATTTTCCACTAGAGAAAAAGGTCATGGAGGTGGAACCATAAACATCTATTCAATCACAAGTTCCTCAACACAAAATAGAATCTCTTTACTTTTTCTCATTTGACTGAAGGTTCCGTTTCCTTTTAATAAAAATAACAAATTATATATAGATGTATTTGTATATTTTGAAATTTACTTTGGTTTTTCAGTAATGGAGATAGTTTTGTTCTCCATTCTCTTTTCTGATCACACCCAGAGAGGTGACGTCACTTGTTCAAGTTACTCGATTCCATTAAACACAACATCACAGAAAATTTAAGCCAAATTAAAGTTTACAGGTCACCTAGCCCAAACCCGTATGGCACAGATAAAGGAAGTAAAACCCAAGGAAGTTAAGTAACTCTCCCTGGTCACAAAGCCAGTCAAGAGAAGTCAGGGGCTGCTGACTCCAGCCCTGTAGTTATTCCGCTAACTACAGGAATCCACTCAATAACATTTCCAATAGACTTCTTGTATCCCTGACATCGTCTACTGCTTCAGAGAGGGAACAGAATCCCTCCCATGAAACACAGGGACGTAGAAAAGGTACACAGGTACCTAGAAGAGCGAGGTTGCCCTGAGAGTCCCCAGTAACTCCCCATGTCAGAGGCTTTTTGACCGCACTCAAAGCACTGCTTCAGCCTGCAGATGGCACAGTCGGGCATAGAGTGATTTAAGGTAATTGTGTCCATGACCCTTTGTGTTTGAGGACTTTGTTTCATATAAGATGCAACATTGATTAAACTATCAAATTTGTATGATTCTTGACCTATAATATAGTCTCAGCCCATAGCAAGGATGTGCTAGCATGTGTGGAAAGAAAGCTTTACTTGGACAAGTGTGAACAGATACCCCTTTTCATCACATTAGATTTCTAAAATTGATTTTATATAAAGATGACTGCAATAAAATGAGCTGTAGTTGCCATAGGAACATGATCTCTTGTGTTTGATAGCAGTGTTATAAGTGTATGTATGTGTATGAATATATGTATTTGGGTGGGGGAGCATTCTTGACCAGAAATGAAGCCCTAGTAGATGGATAGCACTTAACATGGATAAAACTGATTTGTTGACAGAATAGTCTTACATTATTCATCTGTCTTAGAGATGATTTATTAATCTCAACATGAATTAATTAAATATTTAATTTGCCATCATTTGATTTTCCTCCTTAAAATTTAGAAGGACTTTGAGGTGTTAATTTTAGTCGCCTAGATCTCTTTCATTAGCTACCCACCAACCTTGAACTACTACTTTTTTTTTGCCTTTGGAAAATGTCTCCATAGCAAACAGAATTATTAAAAACAATCCTATTGCCCACAGTTTCTTTTAAAGTAGCGGTTTCTCCATAAAGTTTTGTTGCTAATACTAACTGGAAAGATTTCTGGAAAACATAAGTTAATTCTAGAATTCTCTCCATCTTCTTCTCCTGCTTCCTTAATTTATTTAAAATCACAAGTTAGGGCAACTGTTCATCTATCAGTCTAAAGGTAGCATGATCTGAAAACAGTGAGAACTGCTGAGAATCTCCACGTCCTTCATTGTCATAGGCTGAGCTTTTTGAGCACTTCACTGCGAAGGATCAAGCCAATTACCAGACCTTTAGAAGGGGCATTTTAAAAAAGAGTCCACAGAACTATTAAGACAGGCAAAAGCAACAGTCGGCTGCACTGGTTCTCTCGTTCTCCTTGGAGTGGATACATTGTCACCGGAAAGAATGAGAAAAGGAGAGCAAACACGGAGAATTTAATTATGGGTAGTGATTAGACAGCTGGATAATTGGGACTGACTATACAGCACAAGATTGAAACAAGTCTAGTCAATTGGTAAGATTTACTGGATTTTCCTGTCTCTGAAGATCTGAATTTTGACTATTATAATTAAGTATATCCCCTAATTATGCATTCTATCTATAAATGTATTTGAGGGATTCTTTATCCAGAGAACTTATGAACATCTCAAAATATAAATGGTTAGTAAACTTGAAAAAGAGTCGTGACAGCACTTAATAAAAAAAATAAATAAAAATAATAATGCTCTAGCTTTTATCTATTGTCCATCTTAATATTGCCAAGAATGGGGTTAGCAGGCATGATCATATGCTGAAGGTACGAGGGTATAAAATATACTGTCTCGGCAAAAGACGAAGAAATTTATAACTTTTTAACCAATACGCACACATATAGGAACCCTAATTACTAGTAATTGGTAATCTGTATTTTCTTTATTCTGGGTTGAGAGTTACCTTCTCCTCACTAACAACTCAGAAGAACATAACGTTCTAAAGCAACATTTCTCAAAGTTTCAGTTTGATAGCATTAGCCCTGTTCTTTTGACAAGCCAGGAGTCAAAAAGAGTTCTGAGCAGTTCTGAATCCTGGTTGGTCTCTATTGCCATTCACAGTGTATTTTTGACATATTAAAACTCTAAGAAATCCTGCAATAGAAACAACTAGTCTAACATTATTTAGCTTTGTTCCCAAGTTTAATTGGCCATGGAATGCATTTGTCAGATTACAGCTATCAACCTCGTCGGGTAGTTTGTAAAACACTGTCCTTGAACTGAAAGTCATGGAGTATTGTCACAGAGAACTTAGTGATCCATTCAATACTTTTTCCAAGCTCAGCTATTTCTGCTACTTTATCCTCAAGATGTGGTCATACCAGTCTAGTAAAAATAAACTCTATTTCATAACAAAGAGGCTATTACATTGTTACTAAATCTTCTTCCTTACATTGAGCCTAAACTTGTATTCCAGAACTTTTTACTCATTGCTACTAATTCTAGTCCCTGGAGCAACAAAAGGTGAGATTTTCTTCCATTTGGTACCTTTGCAGAAATCTAAAGATACTGCTCATGTTTCTACTGAGTTAATACTGTTCCAAGCTAACTAGCTCCACTTCTTGACTATTTGTCCCGTGACATGATTTTCAGTTCTTTAACATCTTACTTGTCCTCCTTGGTCATGCTCCACTTTTCAATGTCGTTCTTAAAATGTAAACCCAAAGACTGGACATCATAACACTGCAGGTCTGACAGTATTTTAGATATAATCCAAGCGAAGGGGACAGTGGAGTTATCACCGCCCTTGACCTCAACGTTTACTTCCCAGATTACCACAGTTTGAGTTTTCAGGAAGCAACTCTGAGATGGAAATTAATGTGTGGGAGGTTCCTCAGGGAGTATACTCTTAGGTCCAACACCCATGGAAGGGAGCAGAAGGAAGCATGATAAGGCAGAAGGAGAAGTTGAGCTGTGATGCAGTGTCAACAGAGGTATCAGCTGAGTCTGGGAGGTTATTCCTTTAAAGCTGGCCAAGTTGGAGTTGACAAGTTAGGGTGAGAAGGCTGGGCTTTTATACCACCCTCTCCCACCATCAGTCAGTTATGGGATGAACATGACTTCAAAAGAGGGGCATCTTCTTGGAAAAGGCAGCTCTCTTCAGTTGAGGCAATCCCCAAAGGAAGCTGACAGATGAAGGCTGGCAGCTAACTGCGCTCCCAGCAGTTGGGGACATAAGTCTTTCATCTCTGAAGGGTATTCTTGGCAGCACATGATAGCATTTACCACACAGATCCTTCATGACCTTATAGACTTTGATTAGAATTTTATCTTAAATGAAACTGAAAACCATTGAAGAGTTTAAAGTAGGAGAGTGACATAACTGGTTTTATATTTTTAACAGCTCACTCTTGCTAGTATATAAAAAATGAACTGGAGCAAGGGTAGAAGAGGGGAAACAGTTAGGAGCCCACTGCAGAAGCCCAAATGAAAGATGGTTATAGCTTGAATGAGAATGATGGTGGTGAATATGAAGAGAATTGACCACATTTGAGATCGACTTCAGAGGTAGAAGAGTTAGGTCTTGAAAATGAGTTGATGTTGATTGGGAGGAGAGGGATGGGGTTGGGCATGAGTTCGAGGGTTCTGGAGGCCAGATGTCTCTAATCAAGATGTCAGCAGGGCCATGCTCCCTCTGAAGGTTCGAGGGGAGAATCCATTCCTTGCCTCTTTCAGCTTTCGGTGGCTATCAGCATTCCTTGGCTTGTGTCTGCATCACTTCGATCTCTGCCTCCGTGGTCACATTACCTCCTCATCTTCTGTGGGTGGTCAAATCTCTCTATACCACTCTGTTATAAGAACACTTACGATAGCATTTAGTTCCCACATTTCTTGGAAATCTCCTTAGCTAATCATCCAAGTTCATCATTTACAAGATCCCCTTTCCATACAACTGTAGGACACGATTTAGCTATATTTCTGTCACTGCATAACAAAAATCCTCTTTCCACCAGTTCCTGATAAAATATTGAGTCCTCACCAGAAATGTCTTTAATATTCATATTTTTATAAATATTTTGTTCAAGGCAATTTAGGTTTTTTCCTATCATGCACCTCAAAATTCTTCCAGCCTCTGACTGCTATTTAGTTCCAAAGCCACTTATGAACTGTGTAATTCTATAACACCACTTTCTGGTTCTAAAATCTGTGCTAGTTTCCTATAGTTGGTCTTCTTTTCCAGTCACAGGACTGGTCTGAGGTGAAGGCACAGGGCCCAGGTCAGGCCCACTGAAGATCTTCTCTGAGATTTTAAAAACTTTACCTCAAAAGAAAAAAAAAACCCTTATTTATTCTCTAGTTAGGTCTTTTAGACAAGGTGTCTAAGGTGTGAGCACCCAGGTTCACTGTACTATAGAGAGTCCATCTTCACTAGAAAACGATAAAGCCAAACACACTAAAAACACAGATAAGGAGCAGACATAGAGTGAAGTTCTATTCTGAATTCTAGTTCCTGCCCCTTTTTGCCCATAAGGTTCCCCAAGCCTGAGGAACTCCTTTAGAGTTGGATAAAAAATGGGATGCCAACTAAGGAGATTGCAAAGGAGTAGCTGGAAGGACCAAAGAATGCCTGGAGCATGCGATTTTCCAGAAGCCAAGAGAAAATGTGGCCCCAGAAAAAGGAGATGGTGGGGTGAGTTGGGTACTGCAGAGACATCTAAGAGGGAGGATTGAAGAGTTACCTCTGGGTTCAGCAACAAGAGTGATCAGTTAGTGCTTAGGAAGCCCATTCCAGGGAATGGTGAGGATGGACAGAATTAGACATGGCTGAAGAGCGAGTGGGAGGTGAAGAGGCACAGAAGGGAGTGAGAAGATAAACTTTTGGTAAGAGAATAAAGAAAATGGAGTAGAGGCAGGTAGAATTGGCAATTCGTTGGCAGAAATATGAGGAATTCTATCTTTTCTATAACATGCGAGGCCAAGTCTGTTGTGGGTGAAAAAGAGAAAAGTAGTTTCTCTTTTGATGGGAAAAAAATGTTTGATGGAACAAGAGATGGGGGCAATATACAGAGAATTTCAGGAGATGGGAGTTTTGAAGAAAGGGGAGAAGATATTAAAGTTACTGAGGATAATGAAAAAGTCTCTTATAATCATCCCAAGAAGTGGCATCATCAATATAAAGATCTTTGGCATGTCCCAAAGAAGACAGTTTAACTAAACTCCAGTTGGATAACTCAGAAGAATAAAACAGAGAAGAAGGGAAATCTAATCCAAGGTACATTATTGAGCCATAATTTGTATTATTTATACTTTTTCTTTAGTTTCCATTTTTTTATCATAATCATTTATTAATTTCATAACTGTAATGTGATTTTTTTCCTTCATATACATAATCTCACTGGGGACCATTCAGGAGCCATGTGGAGCACGCCTCAGAATTGTCTACCCAAGAGAAGGGAGAAGGGAATGTTTTCCCATGTGGTCTACTCAGTGGTCAGGGGTTGCCCTTGGGTATTAACCCTATTGAGCATGTGTCAGAGTGACTGACTGTGTTCCCGCTGGCTCCCCTGGTGATATGGCAGAAAAGCCCCAGAGCACAAAGTGAAAGCTATGCAGTGCGAATGAAACATGGGGTTGTTGGCATGAGGCTGGCATAACAGGTAAGCAGAGAAGATGTTGAACACAGCACAGGCACTCTGTATTCACAGCAGGAAGCATGCTGGAGTTAGTAAATTGAGTCTAGAAATGTTTTTCAGAGCCCAGAATCAGGAAATAAAATAATGGCTCCTTAATAAATTTAGCTGTTAGTGAACAGTACCTTGGACTTGGCCAAGAGATTTCGTTTCTAGCACAGCACATGCCTCCTTACCATCTTGTGACATCACCCAAGTGTCAGATTCCTTATCTGAAAATGGAGATTAATACTTACTCTACCAGGTAGTATAAAAATTAAATTAGATAATAGAGACATTTACACACATATACATAATCTAACACATATTATATAAAATGCTAGTACATAGAATTTTATAAAATGTGATCCCTCCCGCCCATATGCAATATTCCTCTCACTCTCCATTACAGTACTGAGCAGAGCTCAGACAGAATAAGGCTCCTGAGTGAGGCTTGGAGAAGCCCCTTAGATCGCACACAGCCAGCTAGCTTCCTATTTCCTGAAGAGCAGCAGAGATGGAATCTGGAGCTCCAGCTCTCCCCACTGTTTTCTTTCTTCCTTCCCAGCATGTCCCCTTTCTGTTACTAATTAGTGAATGTCCCCATCAGAGAACCCCAAAGTGGCCACTAAGATGCATCTTTGTGACAAATGCAGTGTAGATTCTGCCAAAGACCTACGTACCTACACTTATTTTGTCAGAGAAAATCAATGACGATGCCCAGCCCAGTCTAGGATGTGACATTTTTACCTTCTTAAATGAAATCCATAATCCACGCCAACTGAGAATGTTAAATGTTAATGGTTCCTTAAAAGTTTAGCTTCATTTTAATTATCACATTGCACTTGAAAAGAGCCAAATGACTATAATTTGTGGTTATAAATGTGTGTTCTAAGTAAGTCTATTTTCTTAATTGTTTTTTTGTACATTTCAAGCAACATCTTATATACTGTTAATAAAAGGAAAAAAATTCTAATTATAAAAGTATGTTTATGGTAAAAAAAAAAGGGGGGGTAATTAGAGAAAAGTGTAAAGATCAAAATACTCATAAAGACTACTAATATGTTATGATGTATTTTCTCTCAATATAGTCATTTTTGTATATTTGGGATTTTTTTTCAAAAGTAGACTTTTGTATCCTGTTTTTCTATATAACTCTATAGTGAGCTCATTTTCATATGTGAGACTTGAAAATCAGGAGTTAGAGGTAGAAAAGGTGAATAAAAGGGAAACTTGGTCTGCTGAACTCAGCACCTCTGGCAGTAGACAGATGGGTCCTGTAAGACACAGTCACAGAATAGGGGTAGATATGGGGTGTGGGGCTCTGAGGGGGTGGAGAAAGATGGGCTACAGGGAATAAAGACTAAAAGCTTTTAAAGTGGGCAGAAGAGATGAGAAAACTTCCTCAACTGTCTATCAAACAGGCTCTATCCTAACCAGCCTCAGAGCAAAATCCCACATGCCCACTTCGATTGTCTGATGCTCTTTCTAAATTAATTTGCTGTCTAACCTTTTTCTGTTCTCTGTACAGATAAGGTTTTATTGTTTATTGCTACGCAAACCTCCAGAAGTCAGATTTTATGCTTTTGTCTTCACACAATTCCTCATGTGAAACTCAAAGAAAATAAGAAGCTAGAGGTGGGAGGGGAAAAATGATAAGCTTAGAGATTCTCTAGTCCATGAATAATACCCTCATTTTTATCTACTTCAAGGTTATATTATATTCACTTTTATAGATCAGGATTCTGGTCTTTACATTGGAATTTCAAGGAAGGTTGCACTTAGAAATTAGTAAAATGTATGAGTCATTGCAAAGTTGTGTTTGATCCAAGATTCAACTACCAGCCTAGCATAACACTGGCATCTGTCCTAAATTCAGTGGGCCTTCATTAAAGCTCCATTCCTATCATCCAACCGGTCTCGGGGTTAAATTACAGAATTTTTATTGCTGTCCATATTAACGTTCAATTACTTAAAATGCTGGACTTTTGTTAGAGGTCAGTTGCTATTTGAGGATGTGTTTATGTGAATACATGATTGGGTTATAAAGCAGAGCTTCCTGAAGGACCATAGCAAGTGCGGTTTTTAAAAATGAACTTTGAATAATAACCTTGACCCCTGTGTTCCAAAGACTTTAGCAAGAGGTGAACAACACTCTCATGTGGTTGTGACTTTTGGAAAAGAACCAGTCTATTTGGGAATATAAGATTCAAGAGGGAATATCAAGAAATACCAGATAAGGCAGTGAAAATCATTCAAAGATAGGCTCCATTAAACCAGGAGTTTCTTTTGGTGACAATTAACTTCACAGATCATAGAGGCTATTAAGTTGATTTACTTATTCAAACCATAAACTTTAAAGGGAAAGGGAAAGTTCTTTAAATGGCACTGCCTTGCACAGATTTTAGGCAGTAAACCAAGTTCCCAAACAATTTCACTTATTAATGACCCAAATTGTGTTAGAAATCGTCAAATCAAGTAGAAGAAAACATATCCCATGTTTGGGGCCCAGAATATATGTGCATTACTGCGTTCATGCATGTATGTCTCTGCTGCATTAAGAAGTTCACATTTACAGGCAGAAAAATTTTCTAGATTTTAGACCAAAACTGACACAATGTTAACACCAAGAAAATTGGTAGAATGTCACTGAAACTTAGATCCTGTCCATGAGAATTAAAATAGTGTGTTCCTTTTACATCTTGCGCCAAAGGGAGAGCTTCTTCTCAGAGACTAGGTAGGGCCTGCAGCAGGGGACGAGAAACGAGCTTCGAGATTGGCAGTTTTCTTTTGTGCAGTCAATATTGTTTATAGATTGCTCTGACGTGGCTGCATCTATTTGAAGGAGAGAGAAAAAGAAACTACAAACACATACACTTGAGAATTTCAGGAAATTGCCCAAATGCTCAAGTCCTTCCCGGGGGCAATAGTTTTCAATAGGAGTTTACATGATAAATCCATGCGGTGAATACATTTAAAAAATAATAATCTGGCAGCCGCATGGAACAATAGCACACCCATATCGGCTGCTCATTTTGAAAAGAGTTCTTAGTCAGAATGTGTGTGAAATTAGACCATCAAAAAGGAAACAAGACAAAGGAGGCCTAGAATGACTGAAACAGATGAGGCAGCTTATCCACTAGTCGCTGACAATGCCACGCATGCTGCGGAAACGACTCAGACCTGGACTTACAAAGAGGCATTCAAAGCAAGCGCAGAAATGGACGATAAGCAGAAATCTGCGGCCATCAAGAACAGGAGACGAGGAGGCAGCTGCAAAGACAGGAGGCTGGAAATGATGGAGTCAGTCTGTAAATAAATGTACCTATGGTAATGACCCTGTGAGGGGCAGGATTTGCTGGCTGGGTGTCACTTCCATTAGTTTGCTCTGTGCCATCTCAGTGGCTTATGAACTGCTGATAACAAGGTCAATTTCCACGGCCAAAGTTATGTTAGAGTTTTGATAAGGAGAGAAGAGACACTGCAGATTTCAAGTGTGGTTTTAAAAAATATCATGTCTGAAGCTAGAGTAAACAGCAAAGGCTAAGTTTTCAAAAACAAAAAACTAGGGCCAGCATTTGTGAGAAAGCCCATTCACACCCACGCTCTGGCTGGCACGGGAGTTGTGGGTATAACTCGCAGGAAAGTTGCTTCTGAAGTGAGAGCCCACTGACAGCCGTCATAGCTCTCCCAGCATAATCTTGCAGCTCCAGCTGTGTCTTCTGTGAGTGCAAGATCGCAGCGTTTTCAAGAACATTTTTAACACCTGAGTCACTTCTTTACCACGAGGGACAAGTGTTCCCACAAGACAAGTGACATTCAAGGTATAAGCCAAGAGAAGTTGTTTTTAAAAAATTAGGAATGTGCAAGAATCCTATTTCCAAAATATCCTCTCTATATTGAAACTCTCCATTTCCATGCCTGCAATTTACTAAAGGTTGCCTGCATACTTGTTTTAAAGAAATCTGCCAGCTAATCACTTTGGGGGTTGTTTCCCCTCGCCCCTACTGTGGATGGACAAAAAATCAGATATAAACGGTCACTGACAAATTAAAGGCTGTAGCACCAAGCCAGGACTTGTAAGACCTATATCATCCCCTCTAAATTCTCAAACGGATGTGAGAATATCAAAAGTTACTTTGTATTTTCAGCAGTGGGGGAATAATTTAACAAAAGCACTGTGAGTAGCACAGTTCATAAATTGGTCAAAGGTTAAAGTTAAGGAATAAAGAATTTGCCTTTAAGAAAAAAGAAGTCTCCCTGATTCTGGCTTTATAAATCGCTCCTTAGCTCCAGCACAAAGGAATGATGGAGGATAGAACTGACAAAGAATATTGTTTTCTCCCCATATGTCTCACTCCTGGCTCCTATTTACTTAGAGAAAAATTCACATTTTATAGCTCTACTCTGCATCAAAGTCTGCAGAATCACGACTGTGCTGTGCCTTCCCACCTCATAGGATGCCATGGGCATTTAGAAGGAGGCCAGTATCCCTAGTTCAGCAAGGTGGCAGTTTTGGAGGTGGAGAGGAGCTTATGACTGTTACTGCATGTGCACAGACTGAGAATTGCTCTTTGAAGCACAGCCCTCGTTTCCAAATGAAAGGTAAGCAGTCTTTGATAAAAGTGTCTCTGGTAGATAGTCTACTAATAACAGTAGGAAATTATTTCCACAGCATTTAGGGCTCTGCTGATTCCTGTATCTCCTCCCAGTGCAGCAAGCTCCATCCCTCCTTCATATTACAAAAAATGAGAGTAGGTCCAAGCCTCATTATAACAAGACTCCAGGGGGTGGGGACACTCCAGTCTATAATAATTGTGTCAGCTGTAAAAACTGCGCACCGACCCCCTTTTTATCAAAGATCACATTGTGATGAAGAGGCATCTTCCTTTCTTCATTGTAGATTTATTCCCAGTGCTGGAAGAAAAGATTTCCTCGTGTCGTTACCTTTAGGGGAACCAGTGCCGCTAATAACAAGTCAGTCCAGCCCCGATTCTAAATGTTAATAGACCGATGAAGGGCCTTGGGGAGGGGAGAGTCATTCTGGGCTGGAGAAGCGGGCTGGCAGAGGCCCATCTTGCTTCGTTGACTCATGCCTGAATCACAGCCAGGCTGGCAGGATGTTGTTTTGGGGAAGTTCGCAGGCCTGTCAAAAACCTGCTGTTGCCATTGGCTGATATTATGCAAGATTCCAAATGATATTTATTTATATTCTCTTTTTGGTTTTGTTGTGTGGTTTTTTCCTTTCCCCTCCCCCCACCACACAGGCATGAGAGTTTCAAGTGACCAAATTAAAAATAAATAAATAAATAAATAAAGGAAAGAAAGAAACCATTTAAAAGATAGGCAAGCACCTGTTAAAAATAAAAGACACTTTGCCCCCAAACTCCCTTCAGCTTTCAGATCAGAGCAGTGCCAAATAATTTGCCCTAATTCATTAAATCCCTCTCTTTGCTCCCCCAGACTGGCCTGGGGAATGAGGCAGAACCCCCATTTAGAATTCCATTGATGGCAAAGAGCAGCGTAAAGTTATGTCCAAGAATATTCCTTTCCACACTTGTAGAATCTCTTTCCACCTTGCCGGACTAACAGTTTCTCACATTAAACATGTAACTGCCCTAATGAAGTTAGCCTAGGACTAGAAGGATTCCCTTTGTTTCGGGTCTGACTAATGATGGTGGCTGAAGGTAGTGGTGACTGTGCAGATCTTGGAAGAGTCAAGGAGACTTAAGCTTTTCAATCTGAGCTTCTCCCACTCCCGGAGTCTGTAGGAGTTTGACTGTAGAGCTGAGGAAATTCTCCCAACTGTATTATGTGGCACTGATAAGTTCCTCTGCAGAAACTTTTTTTTTTGTGAGTGATTTCTTTTATGTGCCTAATTTAAGACACAATTGAGAGGCACAGTGTTCTAATAGATGGAGTTCTGGCTGAGAAGTTAAGAAACCTGAGTTCCATTCTTAGCTCAGATGATGGCTCAGCATACTGAAACGAGATTGGCACTTTGCAGAATTTGAACTCTAGAGACAGTCAATTCAGGACAAAATTATATATAAATACAGCCATGATCCCCATTATCTAGAGCTTTCATTGTTCTGACATAACCTAAATATTGCTCTCCCTAAATTCTTAGAAAAGTCCTAATAAAAAATGTTCTTTGAGTTGAGCCTCAAGGGGGAAAAAAATTGTTTATTATTCACTGTGTGAGGGAAGCTTTCTTTGGAACATTGTTCAAAGCAGACCTGTGGTGTGGGGGAGGGGCGCTCCCCCCACACTGGCAATGGAGAGACAGTTCTTTCAAGTCCTGCCTAGGGCATTGGACACAGCTGCATCGCTGCCTTGCTAGAAAAATGACCTTGGCCATTAGCTTGAGTGCTTGGTGGTTGTTTCCATCTGAATAGCACACTCTGAGAAGATTTTAGATTCAGAAGACAAAACAATCAATGCCAGTAGTTTCACTGACATTACATCTACTGCAATTTACTCAGTGGTTCAAGTTTACTTTCTCAGGCCACCACGATTATTACATAAAAATAAATCTCAAGTATGGTTATAACCAAGTAACGTTACCAAAATTTCCCTGCAAAATAATAATCATTTAACGAAATAACACAGTGCCCACTAAATAATACTGCAAAACAATGTTCCACTCAAAGTAGTTATTGCCCTTCTGGCACTAAGAACATCTTTTGATTCCTTTTTCTCCATGCATTTCAATTTTTCAACTGTCAGATAAATCTGTATTTGTATCCTGTTTGACTTTATCAGTGATAAACATCTTATTTTTATTATATTTTATTGATTCAGTCATTCAATAAATATTAATCAGTGCCAACTGTGGGTCATGCAGTTTTTTCGGTATTTGGGATACAAAGATAAATGTCTGTCACTGACCTTAAGGAGCTGACAATCAAGATGGAAAGAGATTAATCAGGATGGGACTGGGTCACGGATGCTGTGATATAAATCTGTGCAGGTTCAGTGGGGATGCAAAGGCAGGAAAGGATTAGGAAAGGGTTAGGAGAGAGGAAGTAATGAATAGGTATTTTCTAGGTGAAGAAATGGGGTGCATTTTCTGAGCAAATTCAAAGCACAGAACAGCATGAGGTGTTTAGGGCATCTCGGTGATTGAAACCAAGGTAGAGTGGGGAGACAGATGAGAAAGAAAGCAGAACATGAAAAGAAGGAAGAGGTCAGATCTTGAAATGCCACTCATGCTTTTCTAGACTTTATAGGCAGTGAAAAATTATGGAAGGATTTTATAGGGGGAAGGATGTGATTCAATAAGCAGAAAAAAAATCACTCTGGTCCCTGGATAGAGCTTGGGTTAGAGAGAGTTTTGATGGATATTTACTCCCAAGGGCACGTTTTCTCTTTTCTTCTAGAAACCACTACTCCCCATGCCCGTTTGATAGGGTTTGTGTAGGGTAACTCCTTTTCTGGCTCAGCTGGACATAGGGCATGGTTAAAGTGGATTCTGGGACTCTGCTGAAGCAACTAAGGAAGAAGCTGTCTTTTTCAACTGATATTACTGGGAGAACTGGCCAGGAACTGAGCTGCTAGCATGATCCACTTCTGGAGAGCCTGCCTGAGATGAAGCCCAGAGGAAAGTAGCGTTGAAGGGCGGAGTGAGACAGAGCTCTGATGATGTCATTTAGACCCTGGATTAAGCTGTCCCTGAATCTTCTGACTTCTAAGTTATAAGAACCCATTTAGTTGAGTTTTCTGTCACTTGCAACCAGAAGATTCCTAATTAATTCAGTGAGACAAGAAGATCAGTTAGAAGGTTAATAAACTAGTCCAGGTGAGAGATGAGAAGAGGCTGAACTAATAGCAGGAATTTAAAAAAAAAAAAATAGTGAAAAGCATGAAAGAAACTAAGGAGATAGAGACCTCGAATTTAGTGACTGATTAAATGTCAGGATGAGGAGAGAAAGTCATATGGGATGATTCCCAAGTTTTTAACTTGACCGCCATGATAGTACCATTCACCAATACAGGGGATATTTGAGATGAAAAGGAGAAGGTTTGAGGAAGAAGAGAATGAGTTTTATTTTGGATGTGATGAATTAGGTTCTCTGGGGTATCCAGATGGAGATGTATAATAGTACACAGTTGGATAATGATTCTGGAAGTCGGAAAAGAAGTCTGGATGAGATTGCTATCTGAAATATCAAATGTGACTTACAGATTCCTACAACTCATGACAGTTATTAGAAACCCAAAGATCCTAAGATGGGAAAATCAATAGATATGAACCAAAAAAACCCAGCCAGGCTTCTCAAAAGGAGAACAATTTACAGTAGTTCCCCCCTTATCTGCAGGGAATACATTCCAAGACTCCCAGTGGATACCGGAAACCATGAATAGTACCTACCCCTTTGTGTACTATGTTTTTCCCTATACATACATACACTTTACAGCTTCTCTTTGGCATATCCAAACTGCCAGCATGACTACTCTTGTGCTCGGGGCCATTATTAAATAAAATACAAATTACTTGGACTCAAGTACTGCGATACCAAGACAGTTGATCTGATAACTAAGTGACTAATGGGTAGGTAACTTATACAGTGTAGATATGCTGGACAAAGAGATGATTCACTTCCTAGGCGGGACAGAGCAGGATGGCACAAATTTCATCATACTACTCAGAACAGCGTGCAACTTAAATCTTATGAATTGTTTATTTCTGGAATTTTTATTTAATATTTTTTGACTGTGTTTGGCTGTGGGTAACTGAAACCGAGGAAAGCAAAACTATGGATAAGGGGATCTACTGTACATTTTTGGAATGACAATTCTTGTTTGCTCAGAACTGTTGAGGATGTTGCTGAATTTTTGAGATTTCCTGAAGCTATATGCTAAATGTTAGAGCACCTCCCATTCTTTGGTCAATGCGCCAACTGAAAATGCCCCTATATACTTCCAAACATCCCCCAGGAGAGGCAGTGTCATCCTCTATACTTCAAGCGAATTACTCTGACTAGTGTGTGTATCCATGTGCTAGCATGAGGGTAGTTCTCTACTACCTTATCATTCATATAAATATAGATAAAATGGCTTATCTGTAAGTATAATTGAAAAGCCACACAATAAATCTAACTCTGAGGAAGGTGGAACACTTCCTCACTGTGTCATTCTGCCTGTCTGTTCTGCTCTTCTCAAGACTTCAGTCTTCTCAGACTGCTTAGAAGTTCTGTCTCTAGTAGCCTATCATCCCATGTACCACCTGCAATACATCCTTTTCAAATGCAAAAATGGCCATACATATAAATGCGCATGAGTACTGTATTACAACATGTATCTGACTTAGTATCTGTTTGTAAGTGAGCATCCACACGTGACCTACTTGGTACAATTTCTAAGTTTGGGGAAATGGTTAATATTGGCAGTATGGCAGCATGCTTTTAAAGCAATATTCTAGTAATGTAAAAGTCACTTTTTTATATTCATTTTTCTCCAAATGAGCAGATTTCCATGTATGAGTGGTAACGTATTCACGTGTTGGGAGTAAAAGGTAACGTGGGGTTTGTAAAAACCTCCAACGATGACAAATATACGAAAGACTTCACTGAACTATGTTATGATTGTCTCCTTGATTCAAAGAATAACAGGTATCTCTCAGACGAATTTGAAAGCCTTCATTTTTTTGACAAGCTCTTTCATTTGCACAATATCATGAACTAACTTGTATGTAAACATAGCAATTTGATGAATTAAGTAAAATGCATTGAATGCATGCCACTTTATATACTTGCTCTAGAGTAAGAGTCTCAAGGAAATTAAGTCATCTTTATCTTTTGGTGCGGAAGCTGCAGGAATTTAATCTTTACTCTTATTTCTATTGGGATAAGAGAGAGCAGTGGGTTGGGGGCGGCAGGGAGTGGGGAAAGAGAGAGAAAAAGAGAAAAAGTAACAGAGTGATAGAATCCTACTAGTGTAGACTGTAGCTCTGGGCTACGAGTGGGAGAAGCGTCATTTCTGTCATCGCCATGGCTAAAGGACAGTTTTCGGGCCCAGAACCTGTGCAAAACAAAGAAGAGCATGAAGAAAAAAACCCTGACCCGATATGCTCGTGAACCACCTAACATCTGGCCAATATTTCATTGCATCTTCACTTGATTACCAAATCAAATCACCCGAGTAAGTGACTAGTTGAGACTTTTCTTCCCAAATCATTACCACCAGGACAGAGACAACGGATGGAAATAAAATCAACAAGAAAACGTCTTCTCTCCACCATATTTGGTAGTGTGCGCTCTTCCACATGGTGGTGAGACTGGAGCATAATCCACTTACTTCAGGGTGTGAAAGGAAGTGAGAAAGAGCCAGGGCATTTCCTCTGGTCCTCTGTTGCCTCTCCAAGTGCAAAGCCATTTGCCAGAAAAGAGAACGTTTCTAATCGAGCAGCGGAAAGATTGAGCAACTCTTTGTGTCTTTAATCTACTAAAGCATGAAAGAAGGTGAAAAAATGTTTTTGATGCATGCTCAGCAATTTTCTTCAAAGAATTGTGCTTGCTCTTTCTTCGGAGGTGTCATCTTCAAAGTCCCAGAATATGCTGTTTGTCTGGCACTGAGCAGAACCTCTTTGAAGATCAGCTGCCACATGGCAATGCTCTCATCAACAAGGAAAGCCTCCCATGTATTGACAAAGTGAGGGATATTTTTAAAAGTGCTTCATAGCTGAAGAAATGGAATCCATACTGTTCCATGGCATCATATGGGCCAAGGAAAATTTTGTGCCTTTTATTATTCCAATGAAAACTAGATTTTTAAATCTCACTTTATTTATAAATAATTAATAAAAAATTAATATCAGTATTGTTATTAGCATTATCAGAAGTGACAGTAGTGTTATCAGCAGCAGTATTATCCGTAATACATATTGAAAACCTCCCTTTCGTACTTGACTAATTGTATAGATTATTCTTTGCCTTTATTGTTGAGAAAACTCAATATTCAAAATCAAGGGACTTGCCCAAGATTACCAAACTGGAAAGTGGCAAAGCAAGGATTAAGGTTAACTCCAAAAACTGCATTATTTTTTTCTGCTACAATACTTTATGCCTGTGGTTCTCAAACTTCAGCATATATCAGAATTATCTAGAGGACATTGCTGAACCCCACCCCAGTAATAGATCTGGACTGAGGCCCCCAAATTTGCATTTTTAACAAGTGCCCCAGTGATGCTGATGCTTCTGGTCCAGAGATTGCACTGCCCTTTGAGAACTACTGGCCTATTCTCTGCATATATTTTTTTGTCATCCTTCGGTTCTTTGAAAGTTAGCCGCCCTTGTATCCAGAAAACAAAGTACTAATTACTACTTGGCATTGCTTTCTCCAAAGTAGTTTGGAGATATAAGTAAAATATGGGTTTGTACTAACGATGGAAACATGTTTGGTTATGAAGCATTACCAAAAATTAATGTCCCTGATATTTAACAAACACATGGACAATTGGATATATATGTCCCAATAAAGTTGCTTCTTGAAAGAAGTCCTTTGGGAAATACACACTTATTCAAAAGATAATGTTATTGAATATCTTTATTATAATAAATCTTTATCCTTTGAGGAAAAAAATAATAAAAGCTACATGAAGTCTAATGAACTAGGTAAACAATCAAAGTAGAATATATCACTTTAGAGTTTTAAAAAATGCATATTTTCTCATATGCCCTTTAGACTAATCATAAATAAAATTTGGGAGGAGAGCTTCAGATATTCATAAAGTCATGGCAGATTTCCAAAGTAACTGTTTGGGTATGTGGAAAGATTTTGGGCTCAACAACTGTAAGAGTCCTTCAAACTCTGAAATAGCAAGCTGCATCAAAAGGTCTCATTTCTTATTATTTTCTATTGTCAACTGAAGGGTCCGCAAATTCCATAGGAAATTAGTTTCATGGAATAGTTTAAGTAAATATTTATTGAAGCATAACACACATATGGAAAGGTAAACAAATCATAAGTGTGCAGCTCAGCGTATTTTCAGAATGAACAAAACACATTACTGGGATCCTGGAAGTCTCTGCCCTTGTGCACACTGCCAGTCACGACTCCCCTCTCCTGACTTTTATCGTAACCTATTAATTTTGCTTATTTTTGAACTTTCAGTACTCTTTCGTGTCTGGCTTATATCACTAAATATCATACTCAAGAAATGCATCCATATTATTGATATAGTAATTGTGGTTCACTCACTGTAATATAGTATTTCATTACCACAATTTATTTATTCTTCTGCTGTTATAGAGTATTTGAGTTGTTTCTAGTTTGAGTGTATTACAAATAGCACTTCTATGAACATTCTGGTACCCACCCCACACATATCCCACCCAGGAATGGAGTTGTTGGTTCATCAAATATACATATGCTCAACTTGGGTAGATACTGTGAGTTTTCCAAAGAGTTATGTCCATTTACCCTCCCTTCAGCAGCAAGAAAAAGCCTTGCCAAGAAGCAGGATCTAAAGAGAAGAAGGTATCAGGCAACTACCACAGAGATGATCGTTTCCCAAGGAATGGTATATCCCCTAGAGGTATGGCCAGAGAGAGGCTCTTGATGGCCTGTGGGAAGCTCAAAAGGGCTTCCTGGCTCCCTCCCATTACCCATGCTACAAGGACTCTCATTTCAGAAAACACTTGTCTCAGTCATTCTAAAATTCATGGAAATCAGGCTGAATAGTTTTATTATCATGTGGCAGAGAGGAAAAGTAGGTCTGGGACTGAAATGCCTGCTCTAAGGCAGCCATGAGCACAAATGGATCAGTGACAGAATGGGGGAAAAAAAGTGATATGATTCTGACACTTTGTACATCTCTAGGCTTGCCAATCCTTTTCATAGTCTCATAGCCAATTCCTCACTGCTGAATAATTTTAAAGAAGAAGCTGGGCTTTGACACTTAAAGTAAGATGAGCTTTCACTCTTTCACAGTGTCTAACACCAGGGTTCCAATTTTGATTGGCTTACATGGATCAGTAATTTCCTCCCTTCTTGACAGGGAGCCCACACTCAAGTCTACTAAAATGTATGAGAAAATGTGTAATAAAATACAAGCACGACTACAATAAACTCCAATGAGAAGATTAGAAATACAACTGATAAGCTGAAGGATCTCAAGTAAGGAATTGAAATACCACAAAGAAATAAGGATTACAGAGAGCTATGTGTTCAGAAGACAAGCACAATTGAAAGCTCATTGATCCATTTTCCCAGTCCTAAAAGGATAATAAAGCAGAAATACTCAAGCCACCAAAGATGAGATGATACTGAAGCAATTTTACAATCTTTATTACAGTGAATCCTTTCTTTTTTGCTTTCCTTCCTTCTGTGGATAAGTCAATGCTTCCTTTTCCTTTTAAATTCAGTAAGAAATTTATCGTCGAGCTAGATTAGAAAAATGTGCAGTATTTGTCTGCTCTAGTTTACCACTAGTGCTTGCCATTATTGGAGAGAGTGTGTGTATGTCAGAAAATGTTCCTGAGCAAACTGTGAGGTAACCCTGTATAGCGCTCTCTTACCATCCTTGTTGGGGCTCCTCCTGGTAAAATATTCAGATGTTCCCACCCCAGGGAACCACTTCTATGTTCTCTTCTTACTCTCTATTCCCTATCATCATCTTTGACCTGCTGAGGCGTTAATTCTATCAAGCTGTCAAAACAGAGCACAGCATTTTGGCCTCCAAACTTTGGTTCAACTCCCTCCCTGCCTAGAATTCCCTCCCCACCCATCTCTATCTGTTTAAAATCTGCTTTTTCTTTAAGGTACACATATTGGCCAAGATTCTTTTGATTATAAGTAACTAAAATTACACTCAACTCAGCGTAGGCCAAAAGGACATTTCTTGAACTTAGATACCCAAGCCATGGGCAGAGTAGAATTAGAATCTAGGTTGCCACAGCTTATCTGGAACGAGGTTCGCAAATGTTGTCAAGACCTGGTATCTCCATTTTTCACCTCTGATACTTTCAGGATTTCAGCTTTATTCTCTTAAAGAAACTTTTACACAATGTTGGAAACATGGTTTCCTGAAGGTCAACTCTTCCCAGCTTTGCCAATAGAGTTGAATTTAAAGACTGAAAATATTTTTTGCATACCAAAAAAAAAAAAGAAATTAATGAAAGAGGAATCACATTAACACATATCCTAGTAGCTTGTTGAACAAAATAGAGGGGAAAAAATCTATGACTATCAAGACAAAAGTTACTGACAAAAGAAAAACATAAGTCTTTATTTTCAGATTTTTCTCTGTCATATAAAGTGAAGAAAATTTTGTGATATTAAAAGGAAAAAGTTGTGGCCAAGAATTCTAGACTCAGAAATAAAAATGTATAAAGAAACTGAGAGACATTTTTAAATATGTAAGCATCAAAAAAGTTATAATAGGCAACTGAAAATATTCAAGAAAAAGAGAAACAATAGAATTAAGAGTTCTGAAACAAACAAAATAACTTCCAAGTAAATGTTGTAAATTTGTAAACAAGTACATATATCACAAATAATTTTTAAAACAAAGACACTTAAGATCGAAACAGTGCTAATTTAACAATGTTAATATTAATAACGATAATAAACGAGGCAAAAATCTTAAGGTATGTCAACCATAATCAAGATGTAAGAATGGAAAAGGTGGGATAAAGTGAAACTCATCAAATAATATTTTTAATATTGTTGAATTTTGTTATATGTAAATTATACATTAATACGGCTAAATACACATATGTATACATACTTACATACACATTTATACAGATAATATTATGAACAACTATGCAAATAAATTTGAATATTTATATGTAATAGACTCTTTTTGAAAAACACAACTTTGCAAATTTGACAAAAGAAGAAATAGATAGTATAAGTTGTCATATAACTATTAAAGAAATTGAATCTGTAATTAAAAACTTTTTCATATAGTATATGACAATTTTCAATACTAGTTTATAATAAAAAATTTTAATGAACTGGGAAAAAAGTAAACTTTTCTAATTTGGTTAAAAGTATTTTTTAAAATATTCAACTATCAAAAACATATTTAATGGTTATAATTGAAAACTATCTCCCTGAGATAGGAATGAGACAACAATGCTCACAACCAGCACTGCTATTCAGCATTGTACTAATGGCCAAGCCAGGACAATAAGTCCTGTAAAAGTAAAAAGTTTTAGAATTGAAAAGAAAAAATTTTAAATTAAGCAATTATAAGAGCATAATTTGATTAATTTTTCATTAAGTGAATCTATCTGGGTAACTACCATGCAAGGCAGAAAAGAGAATATCAGCAGCCCTCAGGAGGCCTCTCATGTCTCTCTTCCTGAACTGCCAGTCCCCCCGCCCTGAATAATTAATATCATGGCTTCTATACTACCCATTAGTTTTGACTACTTTTGAACTTTATGTTAATGAACCATGCACTATGCATTCTTTTGTGGTGGCTTCTTCATCGCAGCATTGTTATTTGTAAGGTTCAGCCATGTTTTTGTTGTTAGCAGTTCATTTATTTTTATTGTTGTACAGCATCCCATTGTATGACTACACCACCACTTATTTTTTCTTTCTACTACTAAAAGACACTTGGTTTATTTCCAGTTTGGACTATTCCAAATAGTGTTGCCATGAACATTTTTGTACATGTTTTTCGGAGTAAATGCATATGCATTTTGGTTGGCTATATACTAAGGTATGCAATTGCTGAGTCATAGAGTATGCTTATGTTCAGTTTTAGAAGATTCCAAAAAAATTTTCCCAAATGTTAGTACCAATTTAAACCCTCAGAAGTAATGTATGAGATTCTCAATTGCTCTGCATACTTGTCAACTCTTGGTAATTTTAACCATTATGCTGGGTGTATATTACCATTTCATTATGGTTATTTGAGATTGAAAAGGCAGAGAAAAAAAACATATTTAAAAAAATCATATTTATGACTAATTATTTTCTTTTGCAAAGTTCTTGCCCAAACATTTTGCTCATTTTTCTATTGGGTCTTATCTTGGAAATCATTTGCCAGATGTATGTATATTGGTGTCTTCTATAACTTGACTTGCTTCTTTATAGGTATCTCTGGATGAACAGAAGTCCTTAATTTTAAGATATATAATTATTAATCATTTTCTTTATTTTATGGCTTTTCGTGTCATTTTAAAAAAAACTTTGCCTATTCCAGATCATAAAGTTATACTCCAATACAATAATCTGGAGCCTTTATTTTTTTTTACCTTTTACATTTAGATCTAAATTTCACAGGATTATTTAATTAATTTTTAAGTATGATGTAATGTCATGATTCATTTATTTTTCTCTACATTGAAAAGACCATTGTCTTAGGCAGTGTCAGTTTTCTCATAAATCAACCGTAAACTGTAAGTCTGTTTCTGTCTCGATTCTGTTCCTTTGATCTATTTGCATATGCTTGTGCTGTGACTGTAGCTTTATAATAAATCTTGATATCTGACATTATAGGTCTTCTGAACTAGTTTTTCTTTGAGAATGCCTTTACTATTCTTGAATCTTTAAATGGACATGTATAGTTTAGAATTATTTTGTCAATTAGAAATGATAACAACAAAAACCTAGTTGAAATTTTTATTAGGATTAAATATATTTTTTAATATGGAAAAATGATAGCTTTGCAATATAAAATCTTTCAACTCACAAGCATTATGTATCTGTCCATTTATTTAGGTTTTTTTAAATTTGCCTCAATAACGTATTTTAGTTTTCTGGATCAAGATCTTGCATATCTTTTATAAAATGTATTACCAGTTATTGGTGTTATATTTGATGCTATTATAAACATTATTGTCTTTCAATTTAATTTTCTTATTGTTTTATGTTGAAATATAGAAATAAAATTAATTTTTGCATATTGACTTTGTATCCAGCAATCTTGCTAAGTTTACTTCTAAATCACGTAATTTATCAGATGACTGTGGATTGTTTATCTACAAAATTATATTGTCTACGAATATTGTCAATTTTTTGTGTATTTTGTTATATATATCAATGAAAATTACTTTGAATCAGCTGATAGAACATTATAATATGATATTAATTTTAAGGAAAAAAGGAATGTGTATATAAGAAAAAGAAAAGTCAAACTGTAGTTGTTCCTGTGTATTAGAAATACTTAAAAATTAATTACTTCAGAATTAATTGCTTTAGAATTATTTTGAATATTACTATTTTATGTTGTTCTCTATTTTCAACTTTTCCACAGTGACCAAGAGTCATTTTTCTATTTTAAAAGAAAAATAAAAGTATTTTAAATACAGGAAGGCCTCTTCAAGCTTGACCCATCAGATGGTTGAAACAGGAAGTCTGTAGTTAACAGATGAATCCAGAAAAGAAGGTGTTTCTTAAAGAAGTTACTAAACTAAGCAGGAGTGACTTCTGAGCAAATAAAAAATTAATAGTACCAGACAAGATTAAAACATTGTACTTCATGTTAAACTCAGTAAGAAATGACAACATCTCATATTTCAGTGGCCCTTCATATTTTCAGTGTACTTTCATGTCCATTTTCTGATTTTAGCCTCACAAAATTCTGTGAAATAACTGAAGTAATGATTATTATCATCATTTGATAAGTAAGAAGTGAGTTCTAGAGAGATAAAGTAACATGCCAAAACCTAAAACTTAGTAAGTAACTATTTGAGGGAAAATAATAGTGACCCAGAAATTTTTGTCCCAGTTAGTGCATCCTTTATGAGAAGTGGCAATACAAATAACCACAATGAAATGCTAATACGCACCCAGCATATTAGTTAAAATTACCAAGAGTTGACAAATATGTGGAGCAATTGAGAATTTCATACACTACTTCCGGGAGTGTAAATTGGAACCAACATTTGAGAAAACTTTCTTGGCATCTCCTAAAGCTGAATGTAAGCATACCTTATGACCCAGCAATTGCACACCTTAATATATAGCCAAATATGTACTCAAAGACACCCCTAATATATCTCTCAAGTAAACATCCCCCCAAAATTACTGAAACACCCAATTCTAGACAAAAAAGCAGTAAGTGATAATTAAAAAGCAGTAAATAGTAACTAAGACTTTAGGAATTAAAATGTAAGCATGTGACATAATATGCATCACCATTAAAACCAAATAAATGTATGGAGTTAAATATAAATAACTATAATAAATATTACCCAGTCAAATCTAGAAAAAAACTCTAAGGGCTTGTAGTTTTAAGTATATAATAGTCTGAATCCATAGCCATTAATGTAGTTAATACTGGCATATGTTTGACAAATCAGAAAGTCAAAATTTACTCCTTTATTCTTAAACTTTGAAAATTAAAGATAAGCTTAAAATATTTTTTAAAATTTTTAAAAATCACCAGCAGAATTTGAAGCAAGATGTTCTTATTATATTCCTTGTAAAGTGAAAGAAAAGAAAATGCAAAAGGCACAACGAGTAAATATAAAATAAGATGACATGAATAAAATAGAACTAGTGGCTCATGTAGATCAATATAAATGACTTAAACTTTAAATTAAAAACAAAAATTCTAAGATTAGATTAGAAAATAAATTCTAACCAGGTAATTCTTACCAAAAAAAAAAAAAAACCCTCAAAAATGGTGCTAAAACTTAAAAACAAAAACTTAATGTTTTTTATCAGACAAAGCCAAAAAAAAAGCAAGAGCAGGAATATTAATAGCAGACAAAGTAGATTTCAGGCCAAAGACATTAGATCTGATAAAAGAGAATTTATATTAAAGTAACTTCATAATGAATATATAGTAATTAAAAATATATAAAACAAATCAAAAAATATATAAAATGAAACCTTTTTGAAAAAAATAAGATTGAGAAGCAATTACACTGAAAGGTTTAATACAATATTCTCAGTCTTGACAGGTTAAAGTAGATAATTAATAAGGACATGAAGGTTAAATACCAACCCTAAATTAATAAATATATAATATTTGTTCCCTGCAGAGAATATAACTTCTTTTTAATTGTTTATTTGCTTATGAATTCTTTACAAGATTGAGTACGAATACAACTTTTGAATTCAAAAAGTAGAAGAAAGACAGGGCAATATGTCAACTACCAATAACAAATGCTTAAGCCCCAAATCTCAAACAACTTGAACATTTAAAAAAAACAACTCTGTCCTATATAAATATTGGGTCAATAAGGCTATCAAATTAAATCATGACTCCTTTTAAAACAGCGAAATCCAAAACATACCTTTTAGAATTTTGAGAATGGGACAATAGCTGTATTTAGTATTTAAAAAATTAAGGACATTTTTCTCTATTTACTTTATCCTTTATATATATATATATAAATTTTTATATATATATATAGTGACATTGGTTAACAAAACCCAGTAAGTTTCAGGTGTACAATTCAACAGTAAGGCATATCTATATTGCATTGTGTGTTCACCGCCCATAGATAGATTTCTTTCTGTCACCACATATTCGACCCCTTTCACCGCACTTACCTCTCCCCTCCTCCCTCTCCCCCTACCCTCCGGTATCCTTTTTTTAATCTAGGTTTTTCTGATTATGTTCTTTAGCCGATGATATTTTAAACTCGATTATCTAATAGTCCCTAATAAAAGTTGAAAAATGAGACTATGTTCTCTCAGGGTATCTGGCCCAGAAAGTGACCTGAAGAACTAACTGGATATCTGCAGTTGGGCTGTAAAACAGGCATTGGAGGTGACCCTGCTCAGAGTTTGTGCCCAATGAGTGTTATTGCAATCCTTAGTAACACCACCCTCTGTTCATCATGTGACCTTCTTAACTGCCCATAAAATTTGAGAGTGACACTTGCCTTTACAGAAACGATGCTCTTGGGAGACATTGTCAGGGTGAGGGCAGGTAGGACAGGAGAAGGGGAGTATTGTCCAACTGAGGCAATGTGCTGGCACAATTAATGCCACTGGTACCAGATTAACCTGAGTAGCTGGGCTGCAGTGGCCCGCAGGGTCCTGCTCTGGCGGAGCGGTGATAATGCATGTGGGGCAGAGAGGAAAGAGGGTACATCCAGCTGGACGGCTCTGATAACTGGGGAAGTCAGCTGTGGCGTCTGGCCACCCGTTGACAAGTATAACAGTCCTGTAATGAAATTCACTAAGTACAATGATAAGCAAGTTTCATCTGCTCCATTTCAAAAGAGGAGTTAAGAAATCTGAATCTAGGGGCTCTTTTACACTCCGTTGAAGGCAATAATCTCAGTATCAGACAAGGCCAAATTTTCTCCATACGATTTGGAATGAGAAAATACTTTTGCTTCTGGAATATTTAATATCTCCACGCTAGCTTACAGTCCTCAAAATGCAGGTCACTCAGTCCCATTTTCATAGTGATCACAGCAAGTGGGCCCCTGAATCCAAAAAGCTCCCAGCTTCTACCCCTGTCCTTTTCAAAATACAGCTCAGCTTGATTTCTTTGTGTGACCGAGAGATTTGCAGAGCAGAAAAAGAGTCTGAGCATGTCCCTTAAAATGCAACCTGCCTTAGAAATCTTAGGTCAAAAGTCAGAAACAAAAATAAGGTAGGGGCTCAATACCTTTGGATATTTACTAACAAAGACAAATGGTAAGTATAGTGATTATGCAATTGCAGTTTGTAAAGTATTGAGATGTGAATGGAAACCAGTGCCTTTTTACTAAGGAGAGGCAGGCATGTTTTTGTTTACTGACCAAACATTTCATCTTTCAAACTTTGAAAGATTTCATCCTTTCAAACTTTGTTTATTACCTGGTACTACTTAAAAACAAAGCCGAACCAAACTTGCTTTCCTGTCTAATACTCTTATTTCTTAGCAAACTATCTTCCATTTACTCATCAAATACGTTATTGGTTAATCGTGTGGCATTGTGCCTTCGATTTTCCTACCCTTTTTATCTTTGACTTTTATAGTTAATATAAATTGTGAATTGTTCTGCTCCCTTATCTCACTTGAAGATCAGTTGTTCTGAGCCATCCACATTATTTTGCTGAGCCCTGAGAGACAAAAGACCCACTTTTTTGAGGTGATTGTATAGAGTCAGGGGTTTGAGTTTGACCTTGGAGCAGTTTTTCTTCCCAGTAAAGTCAACTGGCTGGTGTGGGAACTGAATAAAGATTCTGAGTCAATGGATTTCTGACTTGTAATTATTTCATTGCTTTTTCCATTACACTCGGAATCCTATTGAAAGTGTTTTGTGGCTCATTAAGTTGAAAATTATTAAATTGTATTGCCAGGTAAGGAAACTTATGGCTGAATCGAAGTTTTACTATACCTTCATATATTCTCATGGTATTGAGAGAAAATATATTTATGTCATGAAAAAGGATGGAGTTCTTAGAGATAGCCACACTATCTAGCTATAGCCATACTGACCACTGTAACTTGCGTGTAAGAAGTGTTGGACACCTGGAATGTATTTGCAAAAGTAATTTTATTTTTTTCCTTCACTGTTATTTTAAATTTACTCTGTAGAGAATTTTCCTTTCCTTTCTGCTTGATAATCATTTTGGGCAGGCCCCATTATTTTTCTGTTAACCATTCTTTAACAGGTTTATTAAAGTATAATAAATTCAAGTATAATAAAGTATAAAAAGACCCATTGTGAATGTACAATTCAACAATATTGTTAGTAAATTTTAGTGAGTTTTGCATCCATCATGACAGTTAAGTTTTGGAACATTTCCATGACTTCCCCCAAATACCTTCAAGCCCATTTGGACTGAATCCTTGCTCCTTCGCCAGCCTCGAGAACCATTGACCTACTTTCTGTCTCTATGAATTTGTCTTTTCTGGATACTTCATATAAATAGAATCATACAATTTACTGTCTTTTTTGTCTGGCTTGTTTCACTTACCATATGCTTGTGAAATTTATACATGTTATAACATGTATTTGTATTTTATTGATTTTTATTACTAAATAGTATTCCATTCTATGGATATGCCATGGTTTTGTTTATTTATTTGCTAATCAATGGATATTTAGGTTGTTACCATTTTGGACTGTTATGAATAATGATGCTGTGAATATTCAGGTACAATTTTTTGTGTGTATATAGATTTGCATTATTAATTGACTATAAATATAAAGGTTAGTTTTTAGACTCTCAATTCTGTCTCTTTGATCTATATATCTATCTTTATGCCAATACTAAACTTTCTGATTACTGCAATTTTATATTAAGTTTTGAAATTGGATAATACAAGTCCTCCAACTTTGTTCTATTCTGTCCCAAAATTGTTTTGCCTAATCTATATCCTTTGCATTTCATATAAATTATTGGATCAACATGTCAGTTCAGCCAGAGAAGCAAAACCAGTAGGAGAGATATATATTAAGAGATTTTTTACAATATCAACCTAGAGCCTGTAAATTCCCTTCACAGCAACACCTAAACTAGTGTTTTAATAGCTGAAGACTGAAAACTAGCAAAGTTGACACATCAAAAGAAATTACAATCAGGTTGTCAATTTCTATAATAAAAGCCTGCTGAGATTTTGAAAGGATTGTGTTGGTTCTAGATCAATTTGGAAACAGCATCCATCTTAACAATACTGAGTCTTCCCAATCCAAGCATGAAATGTTTCTGCATTTATTTGTTTTTATAATTTATCATAGCAAAGCTTTATATTTTTCCATTCAGAAAGATTTTTCATTACAAATTCAATTTCTTTACTTGTCATAGGTCTATTCAGATTTTCCACTTCTTGCATCAATTTTGGTTATTGGTGTCTTTCTAGGAACTTGTTTGTTTCATCTAAGTTGTCTAGTTTATTGACATAATATATTTTATAATGTTCTCCTATAATCATTTTAATTTATATAGCATCAGTAGTTGTGTCCCTTCTTTCATTTCTAATTTTAGTAATATGTGTCCTCTCTTATTTTCTCTGTCATTCTAGCTAAGGATAAATATGTCAATTATGTTCATCTTTCTAAAGAACCAACTTTTGGTTTCATTAGTCTTTTCTACCATTTTTTGTTTTGTTTTGTTTTCTATTTTGATCGTTTTCACTATATTTTTGTTATTTGCTTTCTTCTGTTTACTTTTAGTTTACATTGCTCCCTGTTTTTAGTTTTTTAAGGTAGGTATTTATAGTTATCAGTGTTTTGCTTGGCACCACTTTAGATTCTTTTCATATATTTTGTTTTTGTTTTATTCAGTGAAAAATATTTTTACTTTTCCTTTTGATTTCTTCTTTAACCCATAGGCTATTCAGAAGTGTGTTACTTAATTTCCAAAGAGATTGGGTTTTACCAGATATTTTTCTTTTGCGAATCTCTAATTTAGTTGTGTTCTGGATCGGGATATGATCTAACCTAGAGAACATTGCATGTGCTCTCAAAAAGATTTTGTATTCTGAAGTCTTTTGGAGTGTTCTATAAATGTCAGTTAGATCAAGTTGTTTGATAGTGTTATTGAAGACTTATAAATCCCTGCTGATTTTTGTCCAGTTGTTCTATCATTTACTGGGAGTGGGTCATTAAAATCTCCAACTATTATTGTTAAATTGCCTATTTCTCCTTTCAATTATGCCAATTTTTACTTTATGTATTTTGAGGCTCTGTTGTGTGGTGCATATGTACATTTTTAATTGTTATGTCTTCTTGATATAATGATCCTTTTACTATTATAAAACATTACTTTTTCTTCAGTGATATTTCTTGTCTTAAAGTCTATTTTGTTTGATATTGTTATAGCCACTCCAGCTCTCTTATAGTTACTGTTTCATAATATATCTTTGTCATCCTTTTGTCTTCCAACTATTTGTATCTTTGAATCCAAAGTGTGTCTCTTGTAAAAAAAAAAAAAAAAACATATAGTTAGATCTTGCTTTTTTGTCTAGTCTGAAAATCTCTGCTTTTTGAGTAGGGTGTTAATTCATTCACATTTATCAAATTATTGATATCACTGGATTATGCAAGCAGTTTTGTTATTTAATTTCTATTTGTCTCCAATTGTTTTGTTCCTTTACTGTTCCTTTGCTAACTTCTTTTGTATTAAATAAATATTTAAGTGTTCTAACCCAAGAAGAAAATCTAGACACAAAGCTAGATCAAGAGTTTTACACATGAGTCCAAAAACATAGTTTCTATGAGAAAAAAATAATAAATTAGACTTCGTCAAAATTAAAATCTTTTGTTCTGTGAAATATCTTTTTAAGAGGATGAAAAGATAGGTTACCTCCTGGGAAAAAATAATTGCAAACTACCTATTTGACAAAGAACCTGTACCTGGGATACACAAAGATATCTCAAAACTCAACAGCAATAAAAAAAAAAAATCTAATTGAACAATGGACAAAAGACATAAACAGATATTTCACCCAAAAATAAATATAGATGACAAAGAAGCACACAAAAAGACGTTCAACATCATTAGCATTAGAGAAGTGCAAAGTAAAACCTCAACAAGATGTTACTACACACCTGTTAGAATAGCTAAACTAAAAAATATTAACACCAAATACTGACAAAGATGCAGGGAAACTAGATCTCTTATACATTGCTGGTGTGAATATAAAATGGTACAGCTACTCTAAAACTGTTTGCCATTTTCTAATAAAACTATGCACTTATCATGTAACCCTGCAACTCCTAGGCATTTATCCCAGAGAAATTAAAACTTATGTTTATACTATAACTTCTACTTAATGTTTAAAGCATACATTAATGTTTATTAGTAATAGCCCAATACTGGAAACAACTCAAATATCTTTCAATAGGTGACTGTTTAAACAAACTCTGAAACAATCATACAATGGAAAATTACTCAGTAATAAAAGAGAACAGACTATTGATATATCCAACAATTTGGATGGATCTTAAGTGCTTAATGAAAATTTCACTTATGCTTATTGAAAAAAGGCAATTTCAAAAAGTAATGTACTCCTCAGGCCAAGGAGCTCTGGAAAAGTCCCCTGCTGGCACAGCCATGCCCCAAAATGCTGCCTGGCCTGCTCTTCTGGGAAACCGTCTGTCTTTCTCTTTCTGTGGTGTTCAGCTTTAAGCCTATACCAACTGTGCACAGCACCATCTCGACCTTCTGTCACCCCTCGCTCAACAAACATGTACATTTATAACAACAATAAAAAAAAGTAATGTACTAAATAATTTCATTTACATGATATCTTCGAAATAACAAAACTATAGAGATGGAGAACGGATTAATAATTTCCGGGGAACGAGGATGGGATGGGGATCGCGTTTGACTATAAAGGTGTAGCGCACAAGAGTTCCCTTACAGTGTTAAACAGTTCTGTATTCTGATGTGTTCTGATTGAGTTGGTGGTTACACGGACTTATACTTGAGATCAAATTGCCCAGAACTACACACACACACACACAAACACACACACACAATTACATGTAAAACCCAGTGAAAACTAAATATGGTCTATAGTCTGGTTAACAGTATTATGCCAATGTCAATTTCCTGGTTTCTCATATTTTATTTGTTATATAAGTTGTCACCACTGGAGGAAGCTGGTAGAAGGGTGTAAAAGATTCTATGTACTATTTTTTCACCTTCCTGTGAATCTAAATCAATTCTAAATAAAAAGTTAAAAGCAAAACACATATACATGCATACAAAAAGTGTCTAGTCCAATATATCAATCCATACTTCAAATTTCATCTGATGACAATTACTTCTTGGAGTTTTTCCCCTTTTCCTGGCTTCCTAAACTGGTTTCTTCCTCCATCAGAGTCAGAGTTGAGGGGGGTGGAGTTGGGGGTACAGAGTAAGGAGGAAAGCAAGAAAGGAAGTGAGGATAGGACAGCTCCAATCTGATTGGTACTGTATTAGGATGGCATCGTGTTCTTCAGGACTGGCAGGAGTCTGAAGTGAGTTCTCTTTCTTCAGCACTGTCACAGGTTTTACAGAGACCCCCTGTTGGGCATTCAGACCACAGCTTCTTGAGTAAAGGCAAGGCCTCTTCATTGGCTGGCCAGGACAGTCTCCTCTGCCTCTTCTCCCACTGGTAAGCTCCACAACGTCTGAGCGCTGACCCCTGGCAGGTCACTCCTTGGAAAGAGTCTCTTTTAAAGCAACCCTCTGCCAACTTCTCTGTGGTTTCCACCTCTGGTAATTGGGACTCCGACACTTTTGATCTGCTGGCAAAAGTGAATGATGTTACTGCCCAAACGCAGTGTCAATTGTGTAGTCACAGGCCATTTCAGCTTTCCCGGAAGTGAATTTGTCGTCAGTTCTCTGTGCAATCTCTCTACAATACTCATAGAAGACTCATAACAACAAGAACATGAAAGACCACCAGCACCTGGCAAACATGTACATTACTTCTACTATCATGCATTTGGTCTTAAAAACAACCTATGGCTGGTTGAGCCAATCTTAATTGAGAGTTGTCTGATTCATGTTTCATACCTAATAGAGATACAAGGCAATATATTGAATTTAGATTGAGTGTACCATTTTTACTCATACTACAAAACATGCTACCAATCTTAAATGCATTTCTGGATCATTATAACACTACAGTTTAGCAACCAATTAAACATGCACGTGCATGCGCCTGTGTGTACGTGCACACACGTGCACACACACACACACACACACACAACTTTAACCAGATAAACTTTTTACATAAGCATAAATCTTTGCAGAGCCTAAAGACTGCATGGAACCTGCACCTTGAGCAACGCTTTAAAATGACACACTAATAAGCACAAAAAAGGCAGGCCAGGAGTTACAGCAAATGATTCAGCAGAGCTTAAGGGAACTAACTATTCTAAATTGAATATGTCACATTTTGGCAGTAGCAGCCACTTGTGATTAGTGTGAAACAAGGTGCTAACAGGCTAAAGGGCCCACATGAAGCCAAAATAAGTGGAAAACAAATGACCCTCAAACAAAGGACGAAGACAATTTAATCATTGCAGGCTTCTTTGTCCTGTCAATAATTCCACCACTCCCCAGTATACAGATTCGAACTCATTTTTCATTCGTTCCTCACCTTCACACTATATGCAGTCTTACTGTGCCCTGCATTTACCTCAAGCCCATCTTCTGCCCCTATATTGGGTCTTATCCTCACAAGTCTGGTCTCTGTGTTTCATCTGCTACCTCTGATTTCTTCTGTACAAATCACCAAACCTTCAAAAGTCATTTTCACCCCATCACACCTGGGGTCAAAAACTTCCTGCTTTCTCATTGGTTACCTAACTCTTACAAACTCAACTCAATTTTAGGAGTGAAAACAGATTCTCTCTACAAGAGTGTATCTTTACATTAAGACACAGACTTACGGAGAATACATGAAAACTCAAGCACATTTTAATACTGTCTGGTATTTCTAAAGACCCAGTCAGGGAAAAAGTAAGATCTCTAGCCAGAAACAGGTTTTGGGGTCTCAGATTCTCAGTACTCAAGGCAAGGTGCAGCTCATGTCAGTGTGCACAGAAGGGCATGAGCAGAGTTCTGACCATCTGGACAAAAAGGGCTTCTCCCCACTCCATTCTTATACTTCGGTAGTACCACAGCAGCAGCTCAAGTGGCCAGTGCATATTCTGTTGTCTGAGGATGTCCTCAAAAGCTGACCATCATATCCTCCTTCTTATAGCTGGAGAAGCTCTGCATATAGATACTAATCCAATGTTGAATGTCTAAGTATTAGCATTAATATATGACCAAAGCCACCTGTCGTGCATTGAATAGTATCTATCCCCCAAATAGATATGTCTAAGTCCAAATTCTCTCTACCTGTGCATGTGACCTCATTTGAAATAAGGTCTTCGTGGGTGTGATTAAGTTAAGGATCTCCAGGTAAGATCATCCTGGATTTAGGATGGGCTCCCAATCCAATAACTAGTATCCTATGAGAAAATGAAGAGGGATATTTGAGACACACATAAAAAAAAGAAGGCCATTTGAAGAACATCAAGCACTGCCATGTTGGTAGCCACCAGAAGCCAAGAGAGAGGCATGGAAAAGAATCGCCCTCAGAGCCTCTAGAAGGAACCAATCCTGCCAACAATTTGATTTTGAACTTCTGGCTTCCAGAACTATAAGAGAAGAAATTTCTGTTGTTTTAAGTTATCAAGTTTGCAGTAATTTGTTACAGTAGCCTTAGGAAATTAATTCACCATGATAGAATGAACTTTTGGAAACAAGAGTAAATCTGAAATTATGTACAAGAATTTTAATTATTATTTTAATTATATTATCAAAGTTTTTATTGTCAAATTTTAAGTTTGTTATTATAGTACAGTAAAAATAACTTCTCGGTTGCTATATTTTTCTCATGTTCACTACAATACATTTTCATGACATGAGTAGATGCTCCCTTTCAATGAAAGTTAGTAGAAGAGCAGGATTTCCAAGGCATCTTATTTTTTTCCCATAATGTTTTTACTTTCTTCAAATTCTTTTTATGTGTATATCTAAGATGGTTTACCATAGATATTGTTGGACATAGTTTAGGAGTTGAAATCAACTTTGGTTGGCAAAGTTGATATTTATTCTCAAATAATATTGTTGGAAAACCTCCCAAATGAGACTTTCATTTTTAAAAACTCATATTCTAAGTGGAATTATTTAATCCAAATTTTAAATTAAATCCAGTTCTCAAAGGTTATTTTGTATAATAATATGAATGTCGGTACACCAAACAATTCTATGAAAATTATAACATATAATCTAATCTATACTACAGCATTATTAGAAATATAATGTAAACCACATAAGTAATTTAAAATTTTCTAGTGGCCACATTAAAAAAGTAAAAAGAACAAGTAAAATTAATTTTAATATTTTTATTTAACTCGTTATAGCCAAACTATTTCTATTTCTGCATGTGACCAATATAAAACAATTATTAATGAATCGTTTGGCTTTCTTTTTTTGTACCAAATGTGTATTTTAGATTTATAGCACATCTTAGGTCAGATAAGCCACGTATCAGGTGCTAAATAGCTACATGTGGCTAGAGTCTATGATCTTGAACAACATAGCTTTAGAGAGCACTCTTGGGCACGTCGCACATTCTTGAATTGGATGATCACTCCCAATTACAGCAGTGATTTTGTGACATATTTCAAGTTAACAATATTTTATTAAAATTTCCAAACATACTTATAGGAAATAAAATTGTTTCATATGAGAAATTTTAAATGTTACTATAAAAGGAATCTTTGCTCATCCCATCAACCTCAATGCCACTTTTTTAAATGCTATTTTCTAAAGAGAAATCTGTTCAAGCCAAATACTTGGATTTAATTCAAGAGAACTTATCTTAGGAATTATCAAAAAATTGTTGACAAATAATTTGAGACTTGAACCCAAATTTAGCAATATATTGTGGATCAATTGACTTTACGTGCTGCCTATCTCTGATTCATCCTTATTGTCAATTCTTTTTATTCAGACCATCCTCTGGACCCTTTAAATATTTAAAAGATACAGAATTAAATGAGAAAAATTGTGTAAAATACCCAGCCTGGTCTTTGGCTCATGATAAAATGGTGGAAAAAAGTACACCTATGTTCATAGCAGTGTTGTTCACAATAGACGAAAGGTGAAAGCCATGAAAGTGTCCATGAACAAATAAATGGATAAACGAAATGTGATATGTATAAAAAATAGAATGTTAACCACCCTTAAGCAGGAAGGAAATTCTGACGCTTGATATAACATGGATGAACCTTGCAGACATTATACTAAGTAAAGTAAGCTAGTCTCAAAAGGATAAATATTGTATGATTTCACTTACGTGAGGTTCCTAGAGTAGTTGAATTCATAGAGACAGAAAGTATAAGTGTGGTTACCAGGGGCTGTGGTTGCCATGGGAGAAGGGAGAATGAGGGGAGTTATCGTTTAATGGGGAAAGGGTTTCAGTTTTGCAAGATGAAAAGAATTCTAGTGATGGTTGTACAACAATGTGAATGCACTTAATGCCCCTGAAATGTACACTTAAAATGGTTGAAAAGGTAAATTTTATGTTATGTGTATTTTACCACAATTTTAAAAACGATAGAAAAGAAAATCTCATTGCTCTAAGACTCTACTATCTAAATACTGACAATCTCAACCACATGCAATCTTTTCCCTGTGGATTTTTGAGAACTCTCATAAAGAACAGGTTATGTTTTTATATCCACAAATTTCACCTTATCATATGGTTTCAGCCACATTTTCCAAAGAATTTTGACCAGATCAGTAACTGGTGGCCTATGCCATGAGACCATTACTTTCTCTCTTTTTCCTAACCTCTTGGCCAACAGGACCATGAGTCCCCCAGTCAGGTGTCTGAAGAATCAGCAAGAGGCATGAAGAATGCACAGACTGCACAATCCGACCCAGAGTCATAGAAAATACACTTAATCACTTTTTGAGTACTGATGTCTTCTGTATTATACCTTCCCTACAAGGTCCTGGCAACATGAACTGTGACAGCTGGGTGCCTGTCATCATTGGCACTTGGTTGATCATGCCTGTATCTACTGAAAGGTGTGTGCACCGTGCCAGGAATATATTCTCACCCCATGTGAGCAAACAGTGTGCAACCTAAGTTCAAGCTGTGTGTCTGTTTTTCCTGGTGTGCCTGAAAATACTGCAAAGCTGGGGATGATCAGGTGGAACGAGAAATCCAAAAGGTGTTAGAGAGACTCCCTGGAAGTAAAGAGAGTCACAAGGACACCTGGGAAGTTCCAGTCATCCTGCACTTGATGTAGGTTTTGATCACAAGTTTTGTTATCAGGCCTAGTACTGACTTTTGGCTCTAACCCAAATCCTGCCTCTACTCGAGTTCCCCATGTAGAGTCACACTTTCTGGGTGAATGGTAAAGGGGGATATTTTAGAGTAGGAAGCAAAGAACCCAGTGGCCTTAGGCCACTTTAAAACCAGAGACGGGGGTATTGTGTTTTTTTGTTTGTTTTGTTTTGTTTTTTAAAATAAAGATAGTAATGACTATAGTAGTGATAAGGAAAAGGAGAAAGGCAATAATAACTCCAATTTTTGCCACTCTTTCAAATACTTGGTAGGTAAGCAAGCACAAAGGGGCATCTTTTTATATTTCTTGGCTTCCTTTCTATTTTGTGAATTGCTTTTCTTGAAAGAAAGTAAAACTCCTTTTAAAAGCAAGATGAAAATAGATTTTCATGTACCAGTGAAAGAGTAAGACAAAAACTTGGTGTCGGATCCTTGGCTCCCTTTCCTATAGTCACTGGAAAAGGGTGAATTTCATTAGGAACCCCAGCAACGCTTGATCTACAGAAGGGTAAACACAGAAAACGCTATTTCCATCTTTTGCTTTTATTAAAAATTTCATTTTACAAGTTACATTATTTGTATAACACTTAGGAAAAATAAAAATACTAATAAGCATAAAGAAGAAAGTAAAAATCACCCATAATCCTACCACCCAGACAGCTACTGGCAATATTTTGACGTTCAATATTGTTTTAGAAAGAAGTGGACCGGTACTCCATATGTTATGTTACTATCTTTGTTCTTCTAAAATTTTTAAATTAAGGTATGATTTGTACACGAAGCTCATCAATTATCTACTGCTGCACTAAAAAGTACCTTCGAAATGTAGCAGCTTAAAAAACAACAAACATTTATTATCCCACACAGTTCCCATGGTCAGGAAGCTGGGAGTGGCTTAGCTGGGTGGTCCTGGCTTAGGGTCTCCCATGAGGTTGCAGTGAGTACACTAGGCAAGCTGCAGTCATCTGAAGACCAGACCAGCCATTCCCAAGCTCACTCTCCTGTCGTCTGCAGGCTCCAGCTACTTGCTGACTATTCAACTGGGGGTTTTATTCCTCTTCACGGGCTGCCTGAGTATTCTCAAGACATGGCAACTGGCTTCCCCAGAGCAAATGATCCAAGAGAGAAAAAGCATGAAAGCAAGACCAAAATGGAAGCCACCGTATCTTTTATAACCCAATCTCAAAAGTTACATGTATCACTTCTGCTGTATTCTAAGGGCCAGACAGACCAACCCAGATACCATCTGAATGATAAGAAGTAGGGATTATTGGGGCCCTTCTTAGAAACCGGCTTCCACAACATATTACATAGATTTTACGTGTATATTTGATGAGTTTTGATAAATGTACACACTTATGTAACTATTGCCAATCAAGAAATATTTTTGTCAGTCCAAAAATTTCCTCATGCCCCTTTCCAGTCAAGCCCTAGACATCTCACCAAAGGGAACCAATGTTTTGATATTTTTTATCATAGAATTTCTCTGTCAGTTCATATACTTCATATAAATAGAATCGAACAGGATGTATTCTTTTCTGTCTGGCTTCTTTTACTCAGTAATATCTCCTGGATTCATTCATGTTGTTAAATGTATCAGTAGTTCATTACTTCCTATTGTATGAATATACCACAAATTGTTCATTCATTTTCCTCTTGACAGACATTGGGTTGTCTCCTGTTTGGAGCTAATATGAATAAAGCTGTTATGAACATTCTTGTGCAAGTCTTTTTGTAGACATATGTTTTCACTTCTCTTGGATAAAAACTAAGGAATTTAATAGTAGGGTCACAGGGTAGATATATGTTTAATTTTATTTTGAAAATTATCAAACAGTTTTTCAAAATAACAGTACCATTTTACACTTGCACCAGCAATTTATGAGAGTTCCAGTTGCTACATATACTTGCTAACACTTAACTTTTTCTTTTTAAATTTTAGCAATCTGGTGGGTATATAGTGGTACCTCACTGTCATTTTAATTTGCATTTTTCCAATGTGTAAAGTTATTGAGCACCTTTCACATGTTTAATGGCCATTTATAAATCCTTTGTGAAGCATCTGCTCAGGTATTTTGTTCATTTTTTAAAACTTGTGTTGTTTTTTTCTATATTGACTTGTTGGTATTATTTATATATTCTGGATACAAGTATTTTGTCAGATATATAAATGGTAAATATTTAATCCCAGTCTGAGGTGCACTTTTTCATTTTCTTAATGGTGTTTCTTTATAATAAGACATTTTGATAAAGTTCAACTTAAAAATGTTATGTTTTATGGTTAGTGTTTTTAGTGACTTAACTAAGAAATCCTCGCCTTTCACAAAATTACAAAGATATTCTTGCATGTTTTACAGTTTTAGGTTTCTATTTAGGTCTATGGTGTATCTTGAATTATTCTTTTGGTGTGTGGTATAGGGTCGGGGCTGAAATATATTTCTTCTTTCACATAGATATCTAGTTCTTCTAGCATTTTTTGTTTAAAGGGTTTTCTTTTCTCCTTCAAATGCTTTGTGTCTTTATTGAAAAATAACTGGTTGTAAATATTTTCACTTATTTCTGGTCTCTCTATTTCATTCCAGCAATCTATTTGTCTAAACTTATACCACTGCCATACTATCTTGATTACTATTGCTTTAGAGTACATCTTAATGTAACCTACTTTTAACACAAAATAAAATGACATGAATATCTTTCTGAGACAACAATTCTACTGTGACAGCTTCAGCTTTTATGAATGGATAGGGTTTTATATTATGGATGAAACATAACTTATCAAATAAATTCCTTATTGTTGGATATTTTTAACCTTTATATTTTAAAGAATCACTTTAAAATCCTGCAGTGAACATTTTTGGCATTGTTCTAAATTATTTCCTAAGAGTAATTTTTAGAAGTGGAATTGCTAAATTAAAGTACGTGTTGATTTTTAAAGATTTTTATATATATTGCCAAACTACTTTATAAAGGCTGTGTCCATTTACAGCTGCCGCCAGTAGTGTATGAGAGAGGAAATGCTGTGTTTTATTATTTAAAATAAAAATTTGCTGTGTAATTTTAATTGATAAACAATACTAATATAGCATTGATGTTCTAATGTACATTTTAAACTTATAATTTATATTTTCTGTAAAACTGAAAAATATTTTATGCATATTGGCCACACAAATATAAATTTCTTCTTTTTTTGAATTTCCTGTTCATGCAATTTGGTCATTTTTCTATTGCTTTTACTTTCTTTGTAATGAACTAATGGTCAAGACTAATTGTAACCTCAATTTAGAAGTCATTTCAGGCTAATTACAGGATAATTAAATACTTCATTTTTTTCTAGAAATAGTATAAATGAAATGAAATTACAAAAGAGAATCTACTAAATGTAGCTGTTAAAATAATTTTATTCATTATAATTATATTACAACCTTGTTCCAACTACAAGCTCATTTTCTTTATCTTTTGCATAAAATTCAGGCTCTGCTACTTCAGGGCTTTGGCACCACACTCAATCTGTCCAGATGGCTTTTGACTTTTTATTTTGCCCTTGCTTTGCCTTGAAAACTTGTTATTTCTGTACTCTTGGCCTGTTTCTTCTAAATGTATTTCTTTACCATTACCTGTCTCTTTCAAATTTCTCCTAAAAGTTATTTTTCACCTACCCAGTTTTTGACCAATATAGTCTTACCGTGAATTTTTGTTATTGAAAATAGACCGCAGAAAGAAATACTAAAAAAAAAAAAAAAATCAAAAACATCAAAAGGTAGAATTTTGTATCACTTATTCAACTGTTACGCCTGCTTCTCTTAATCACTTGAGTGTCACTGTTTAGAACAGGAAATTTCCCTCTGATCTTAGTACCAGAAATAGTTTGCTTTGGAGCAGTTGGTTTGTTTTTACGTATGAAATTTATGAATCATTTAACCGATCATGCTCTCCTATCTGAGCTGGCTGCTAGAAACCTCAGAGTCAGATTTGCAGTCCATCTGTACCAATTGAATTGCATCTCAAGACATACTTTTTGTCTATTAATTCCACTCTTATTTTTCATCATCTTATTTTTTCTACTCTTCTCTTATTTTCCTACTACTTATTGTCCATTTACCCTGACTCTTCTTTTACTTAAAAAATTAAAATCTCATAGTACATATTTTGAACACTGACTTAAAACTTTTTTTCAGAATAAGATGCATTCTTTATAAATAAACAGACAATCTCCAATTTTTCTAAAAGAAAAAAAGGAGAATTTGCCTTAGTTTAATGTCATAATTCATGTCTCACTTATCATTGACTAAAATCTCCTAAAGGCAGTACCTCTTGTACCCCATTTGCAAATAGAGAAGTGAATATCAAAAAGTTAATTGAACTGCCCAAGATCACAGATTGAGTCTGTGAATAGGGTCCATAATGGAGCTTTGGTTCTTTGCCCAGCACATCATTTATGAGTCCAACACTCCACTTGAACCCCGGTCATGACTATTTAGGTTAGTTAATTACTTTGAAAATTCATTCTAAAATGCCAGTCTTTGGCTTTGAGGTCTATGAGTTTTTAGGTCTATGGAGAA
This sequence comes from Pteropus alecto, assembly GCF_000325575.1. Lineage (NCBI taxonomy): Eukaryota > Metazoa > Chordata > Mammalia > Chiroptera > Pteropodidae > Pteropus > Pteropus alecto. The sequence continues at coordinate 10,353,397 of NW_006494614.1, read as the reverse complement.
CTAACTTAAGGTTATTATAAAGTTAATTGTTTTGGGGTTTTGTTTTTTTGTTTGTTTGTTTGGGGTTTTTTTTGGGGGGTGGGGAGGTGAGCAACTATGATGATGGAACAAAAAAATCATTGGGTCTTAACTTTTCCAAAATCTATAACTCAGAATAAGAAAAAGTTACTGTGATTTTGTTGGTTCTCACTACTCAAAGAAAATACAAAGAAAAATGTTATTATATTAATGAAAGTATTACTTGGTATCTTAAAATATACAGAGATGCTTAGGAAATTCAAAGTTAGGTCAAAGTTTATTTTGGTTAGTTGTCAGGGGAAATTGAAGAGCATACATGAGTTAGGATTTGAAAGAAGGGTAGGGCTTAAATTATTTAAGTCAAAACACAGTAAAAGTACAGAAGCAGAAATTAAGAGGGCATTTTGGAGATGAAAGGAGGACATCATTTGACCAGAGTGGAGGGACCATTTGGGAAGATTGAGAATTTTAATTGTATTTCTCACATTCATAGAACAAAATGAAAACCAAGGGAAATCTTGTTTTGTTCTCAGAGGTTACTGACATAACCATAGGTTCTTCAATAAAACAAAATGGTCTGACCCTTTTGTTTTTTGAAATCGTAGCTGAGAGCAGAATGGGAGATAGCATTGGGAAGGGCTGTGTTAGGATTGCCTCGTAGTGACCATGTGAAGGAAAAAGAAATGTTCAATTTAAGACTCATTGTCTGGAAGAAATAGAGAGAACTTAATGACTGCTTCGGTAAGAAGAAAGTGGAAGAAATATAATTGTAAGGCCTTAAATGTTGACGATGAGACAGTTTTGAGACTTTCAGAAAGCATTTTAGACACATGGACCTGGGCACTTGATAGAAAGTCAAACCTGGAAGTGACAATATGGTAGTTTTAAGTCATTCAATTTAGCAACTCAACTACTAAGTTTCCACTTAACATACAATCCTATGCCAGACACTATAGAAGGTAAAAAAGAAAGATAAGACATAATAAAGCAAGGCTTACATACAAAGAGGTATACCAATGACATTGAGAAACAGATCTAAATTGAGTCAAAAGAAATATTAAAAGGGCCTTAAATAGAAGAAATCTCTGAGCAGCAAGAAATAAAAAAAAAAAAAAAGAGTGAAGGGCAACCTACAGAATGGAGAAAATATTTGCAAATCATATATTTGATAAGATATACAAATGGCCAATAAGCATATGAAAAGATACTCAATCATTAATCATTAAGGAAATGCAAGTCAAAACCATAATGAGATATCATCTTACACTCATTAGAATGGCCACTATTTAAAAAATGAAAGAAAAAAAAAAGAGGAGGAGAGAAAATAAGTATTTGATGAGGATGTAGCTATGTTCAATTGAAACCCTGTGAATTGTTGGTGGGAATGTAAAATAGTGCAGCTACAGGGAAAACAGTATGACGATTCCACAATAATTTTCCATATTGTGGATATACATCCAAAAGAATTGAAAACAGGATCTCGGAGAGATATTTACACACTCATGTTCATGGCAGCATTATCCACAATAACCAAGAGATGGAAACAATGTAAATGTCCATCAGCAGATGAATGGATAAAGAAAATTAGATAGATAGATAGATAGATAGATAGATAGATAGATAGATAGATAATCACACAATGGAATACTATTCAGTCTTTAAAAAGAAGGAAATTTTGTCATACACTACAACATGAATGAAATTTGAAGACATTATGCTAAGTGAAATAAGCCAGACACAAAAAGACAAATACTGCATGATTCCACTTATGTAAGGTATCTAAAGTAGTCAGACTTATGGAAACAAAAATGTTACAATGGTGGTTACCAGGAGTTGAGGGAAGAGAGAAAGGGAAGTTGCTGTTCATTGAGTATAGAGTTTCAGTTTGCAAGATGAAAAAGTTCCAGAAATCTGTTGCACAAGAAGGTGTATACAGTTAACACTAATGAACTGTGCACTTAAAAATGGTTAAGATGGTAAATTTTATGTTGTGTTTTTTATCACGATAAAAATAAATAGAAAAATATAAGAAATCTCTGAGAATGTGAGCACCGAAAAAAAAGTTTCTAGGGCCCAAAACTGAGCTTTGTAGAAAGCCATAATTCAAAAGGAACTCAGAGAAGACAAGCAGAGAGCCATGAGAGGTTGAAAAAAGAGTATTCATATCACGGAAGCTGAGAGATAAGATGTATTATAAGAAGGACATAATGCAACAGAGAGATGAACAGGACGTCAAGGAAACAGGGCAATCATTATAGCCCTTTGATGGGACACTTTCAACATTCGTTAATTGATCCAACCCACAGAGATTTATTGAGCTCCAACTATGTACCAGGCACTGTTCTAACAGAGAACAAATGGGACAAAGTCTTTTTTCGTTGTATTTGCAGACAACCAATAAATATATGCCAGATAGTAGTAAGTACTATGAAGAAAAATAAGCATTCTAAGGAGGCTAGGGTTGGAGGGGAGGCGGTGAGGTACTATTTTGCTTTTTTTTTTTTTCTAAATAGAGTAACCGAGGGGTCATCTGAGCAGAGACATGAAGGAAGTCTTGTGAATATATGGGGGAAGAGCATCAGGGCAGGGGGAAGAGCAAACGCTAAGGCTTGAAATAGGAACACACTTGGCCCTGAGGAGCAGTAAGGAGGCCAGTGTGGTTGATGCACAGTTTGAGAAAGAAATGTCAATAAGAGCTGAATTCTGAGAGGTGGCCAGGTAGCTGTGGCACTGAGGATCAAAAGGAAGGAATATGAAGTTTACAGTCATTCAGAGTTTGCTAGTGAAAAGAGGAGAGATAAAATGGACTAGAGTTGAATGGCTCATTGGTGTCACAGGATGTTTTCATTGTTTGTTTCAAGAAAATTTAGAGTAAATATTTTGAGGGAAGGGAGAGAGAAAGAGATAGAGGAAGCTATAAAATAGGAAGGAATTATTATAGAAGCAAGATCCCTTCAAAAAGGAGAAAAAAAATGAAATCCAAAACAGAGTTCAAGTTATTAGATTAGGAAAAAGAAATAAACCCTTCCTTCAAACATCATGGGGAAAGATGCAAGAATAAACCTTTAGCTATTGAAGCCTGTTCTCAGCACCTACTTCTGTACAGCCAACCCAAAAACATGCGTATAAATATAAAGTCACCTGGTATAAATTCAACTCGAATAGGAGACAGATGGTCCTTGAAGTCTGTAGGTATAGATAGATATTGGAGGTGATTCATTAAAGCCAAATAAATGAAGCTTTTGCTTGTTTACTTAATAAATTACTACAGGATCTTTACAAAACCTTAAGTGTGGCTAGATACAGGTTTAATAAGTTTGGTAACCATCACAAGAAAAGGAGAAATGCTTTGATCTTCGTTCTCCTTAAGGCTTCTGAAAAGATAAAAACCACCTTTAAAGAAATCTAAAGCAAATACTTTGTAATTAGAAAGTTCATAAAAATATTAGAATATATAGCAGGATAACTTTATAGGGAAAATTATGGCAAATTAAATTTAAAAGCTCTAAAAAACCACAACCTAACTGAAGTAAATGAGAGATTTAAAATAATGTTAGCACACACTATTTAACATTAGGAATATTAGTTTAAACAGTCCTAGGTTCATGGCCCCTCTATCTTAAAAAGATTTACAGTAAACAGGGTACTTTGGATTTATAACAAATAGGCAACACAAGGTCTTGATATTTAATGTGCATGGCTGGTGTAATTGACTAGAGCTTAGGCCTAACTCTGAAAATTGTTAGAAAAAGCGCAAGCAAAGAAGATGAAAGACGAATTAGCAGCATAATGCCTTTCTGTCAACCATAATGCAACACCTACCAAGTATCAGACTTTTGATGCCAGCCTTTAATGTCATTAATATCTTTTTACATTATGAAATATAGCATCCCTACAAAAAAAAATGTATAAAACACATATGTGTAGTTTAATAAATGACAATCATCATTCTTCCTTTGCTTTCCCCTCAGCAATAACTGCCATCCTGAAATTTGTGATACTCGTTCGCTTGCTCTTCTTTATAATGTTTCTACCTACATATATTTCCCAAGTGGCATATTGTTTCACACCAGCAGTGGATAAAGGGTCCTGTATGATCTATATTCTGGCATTTGTATTGACCACTTTTAGATTTTCACCCTTCTAGTAAGTGTAAAATTGTACTTCATCGTGGTTTCAATGTATATTTCCCAAATACTGAGTTTGGGCATCTTTTCACATGTTAATGGGACAGCTGGAATGGCTCTTCTGATAATAACTTTTCCCACTTTTTGTATTGAGCTGCTCATTTTTTTTTTCTTGTTGATTTCTAATCCTTTAGGTTGTAAGTCTTACAGATATCGTTTCCTACTTTTTGGTCTGCTTTTTCACTTTCTTTTCGATGTATTTCAGTGAATAGACATCCTTAATATTAGTGTAGCCAGCACTTGCCTATTTCCCCCATGGTTTTAGCTTTTTCTAGTTCTAGCTTAATTGGATCGTAATCAGAGAGTGATTACAAATTAGTTAGAGTAGCTCTTGTCCTAACAAGAAATTCAGTTTTTATAAATGTTTCCTGTGGGCTACACTTTAGTATGTAGAATGTTTATTTCTAAATCATTAAATGCATTGTTCTTTAAATGTCTGTTAGATCAAGCTCAATTGTTCAATTAATATCTTCTACATTCTTACTAATTTTTGTCTGTCTGATCTATTAGTATTTTAGAAAGTACGATAGTGGAAGATTTGACAATTTTTCTTTGTAGTTCTGTCAAATTTTGATTTAAATATTTTAAAACTATCTTATTTTGTTCATAAGGTTTAGATTTGCTATAACTAAAGGGTGAATTAAGAATTTCAATATTATATTGTAGCTCTCTTTATTTCATATTTTCTTACAGTCTAATATTTGATATTAAGATAACTGCCAGGTTTCTTTAGATTATTTATCTAATATACATTTTATTCATCTATTAGTTCTAAAAATTTAGGTATCTTTTTGATGTGTGTGGTCTATTGTAAATGGGATATTACTGGATTATTTTTTAATACAGCCTGGCCATCTTTATATCTTACATATAGAGTTTAGTCCATTTACATTTATTGTGATTAATAATGTCAAATAATATAAAATATATTCTATATAAGGCTTTTATATTATTAATCAATATGTAAATATTGATTATGAGGAATTGGCTCACATAATTATGGAGGCTAACAAGTCTCACAATCTGCCACCTGTAAGTTGGAGATCTAGGAAAATGGGTGGTGTAATTCAATCCAAGTCCAAAGGCCTGAGAATCAGGGTATGTCTCAGTCTAATGACAGATGACCAATGTCCCAGCTCAAACAATCTGACAGAAAAGGCAATTCTACCTCCCTTTGACTTTTTGTTCTGGTCAGACCTTCACTTGATTGGATGGCGGCCACCCACAAAGAAGAGGGCAATCTGCTTTACTCAATCTACCAATTCAAATGATAATCTCACCTAAAATCACTCTCACAGACATATCCAGAAATAATGTTTAGCCAAATGTCTTGACATCCATGGCCCAGTCAAGTTGACCAAAGAAAAAAAATTGATCACCACACCTTTAATCCATTTCTAAAACATCATATATTTTGCATGAAAACACTGAGTCTATTTTTTCATTTTAAATGAGAAAATGTAGAATGCATGATGTTAACCCTATCTCCCAACCAATTTTCTTAAGTAAAACACTTAAACATAAATAACAAACCCATATTAAGAAGTAAAATGCTTAAAACATTATTTCATAATTACCAAACGTGAAAGTCTACATGCACACCATGAACATAATATGGCAAAGCAAATAATGGCAATAAATATATTTAATAGAAAATATTTAGTGAAAATTTTTCAATAAAAACAATTACTTGCAATAAACTGAAGCTCACCAAATCAGGAGAAAATTTGATACTTAGAGAAAACCAAAAAGGGAGCAGGACTAAGGTGTAACTGTTACTGATTGTAGAAAGTGCTGATGTGAACAAGTGAATCGATAATGGGTAATCTCAAGATAACTATCCAATTCAGGAGCTGATAGAAATTCCGTATCATCTGACATTGCTGAAGAGGCTCTTAAACAAGGAAGCCATGAGAAATTTTCAAAGGAAGTGACCAACATTTAAGGATGAGAAACTTGCAAAATGGAGCTAGGTTTAAACTCCCATGTGTTTTCTCCTTTCACCACACTTTTCTTCAATGCTTTTTGAGAGAGAGAGAGAGAGAGAGAGAGAGAGAGAGAGAGAGAGAGAGAGAGAGAAACTCACACATCCTTAGTCAAAAATGAAGGGTCCTTTGGAAATGTGTTCAGGACAAGCATACAGTAGAAAAGAATGATTCCCACTGAAAGTAATGCTATCATGTCCTGCTCAGAGCCAGCATCTCCTTTGTTGGAACTATGCATGCTTTTCAAAAAATCTTCATATGATTCTGATGATGCATCCATTGTATTTGAAATGTAACCTGATACTGTTCCAGCACATTATTTTGTTAAAAATTCAATGAGTATTTGGAATGTAATTAGACACTGCTCCTAAATAACCACTGGCTGATAAAAGATGTATTCAAGGTTCTATGATACTTAGTTATGGAAAACCAAGAGGCGTTTTACTGGAAAGATATTAGCTGTAGAAAATTCTACAATATATCTATATTTTAATTTACTTTTACGATTTTATTTTTTTCCCAGTCTTATCTCTGTTCTTTGTTCTCCTCTCTCCTTATTTCTTTCTTCCCTTTAAGCCCAAATGTGGGCTGGCTTGTGGTTGTAAATTATCAGAAAAGATATTAGACATTGTTTTTCTCATTCCCAACACCAGATCCAAGTCAGACAAATCATCTTGCTGCTTCCTTCTAGATGATAGGCTCCATTTCGCATTTCCATTGTACTAAGGATGTAGCCTTTCAAAGTCCTGGCTTATTTGGAAATGACCTCTTAAGATTTCTTTAGCTTTAGTTTTCATTCTCTGAATCCATGCCTCTGACAAAATAGAATCACAGAGTCTCAGTACAGAAGCCAGCTTGGGTGCTCCTGTGTACCTAAGGTTTTGCATTTACATCAGTTCTCACCTCTGAAAATCCTTTACTTTTACGCCAGCTCAACAATAAATTTTAAAAGATTTTTTTAAATTATTTAACATCTAGCTTGTTTCCATCAAGAGAGCTGTTAGAGCATCTCATCTGGCTGCACTACTGGAAACAGAAGTTTCCTCTCCTTTCTTAACATTTTTATTATTATCCAAACCTGGGAGTCAGAAGACTGTCAAGTAACTTCTGAATTCATGCTAAAAGAATCCAGAAAATAAACTAAACAGGTCAAAAAGTTTTAATATGGAAAAAATGTGACAAGTCATGTGTAAAATTAAAGTGAATCATGTAGCCCTGGTCACAGAAGGCTTCTGTGCTTACAGGGGCGTGCTGCTCATCAAGGTCAAGCAGGTTTATTGCTACTGGAAGTTTGAACAAGACTGTTAGTATTGTGGGAGAGCTGTAAGAAAAACATGTTATTCTGTTTTTGTTTAAAATAACCACCCCATGGGCACAGAAGAAAGGTTGAAAAAAACAATAATCTCTAAGTGGTGGGAACTATGCCTCGTTAGTTATTTTATTTTTGTTTATCTTTTTTCCTTAAAGTTTCTATAATAAACATGTATTATTTTGTAAAAAATAAAAATGGCAATTTTTTTTAAGGCAGAGATATATGAAATATAGCATTTGGGGATTGGGAGGCAGGATCTACACAGGGGCTTCAGAAGGTCAGTGCTTTGCTACAGACACTATAGTTCAGACAGGTGTTTTGATAAAAAGAAGAAAAAAATGATAAAGTGACTTATGAAGGTAAATAATGTGGAAAGACAAGTAGGTGAACATGGCAGAGAATGGTTTCTATATGCTATAGGTCTTAAACATTTAGGAAGATATATTCCTTTAATTCATAATAAAATGCTACACTAAAAGATGTAAAGTGAAAGCAGTTCTTTTGAAGGCTGGAAATGCAAAAAAAAAAAAAAAAACCACTTCCTGAAATTGCCTAAGATTAGAAAATGCATTTAAATTTTAATTAGGATGATTAATCAGCTCAATATTCTACACACACAGGAAGGTACAAAAAGAAAAGCAGGCTTCTTGAGGATACCCATGCTGATGTAAGCAAAGCAGTTTCCTTACACGATTCATTTATTCATTTGATTAGTAAACATTATTGAGTACCTACTATGTGCCAGGTACTATGGTGGATCTTAGAATCCTCAACTAGTGAGTGTATCATTTATGCCCTCAAGGATCTCAAGCTCTTTTTAGGAAGACGAATTTATACATGAGCTCTAATGTAGCATAATAGAAGCATGTTCATTTGCAACTAAATCCCTTCATGAATTTGCTACAGCACAGTGACCTCTCCTATCTTCTTACCAGGCTAGTAAGCAACCAGTTTCTGGTCTTGGTGTCTGACCTACATTCTTCTATCCAGACCCACAGGTTAAATTTTATTTGGTATGTATTTCCTGAAAGCAATAGAAACAATCACAGTCACCTATCACTTGGACAAGGGGCTTTACCTAAATTTACATTAAGAGAGCTAGAGGTCTGGTTTGTGGTGGATTTGCCAGATCCAAGCCCTGCCCTCGTAGTTATACTACATAGTCATTGGCAATTAAAATACTTGGCCTTCAAATGAAGCCAAGAAAAAGAACTCAGATACTGGTGTTTTGAAGTAAAGAATATACAGATTGATAGCCCCTGATATAGAAACTTCCAGAAACTGCTTCAATTTTATAGCTTCTGCATAACTGAAAAGCTGTAACTCAAATGGAAGCTGGGTGTTTATTCAAGAGTATGGGCATGTGATATAATTGCTCTTATTTCCGAAGCAGCTTGAAGAAGTAATTACAAGACAATAGAGTGGAGTTAGAACATGATGGGAAGCTCGTGACTCATCCGGTTTCACAGCCTGTGCTTCTTAGGGCCCCTCCTAGAGAACCTGCTCTGTCCATGGGCCTTGGAAACATCATCACAATAATAATATCCCCATGATGAAGGTAGACCAATCAGATTCTCAGCAGAAGAGTTTGAACATAGCAATAGAGACCACAGTGAGGCAGAGGTCATGAAACAGAGTTGGAGCTGTGTATGGCCTTATTGGGGTCATGGGCAAGGTAAATAAGAGAAGAAGTTGATCAAAAGAGTGAGAATAGACAGATGGCAGAAAAGCAGGGAGAGCCAGAGATAAAAGATTGCACGGCCCTGAGATAGAGGAAACACTGGTTCTGCACTTCAGTCCCTGAAGGCATATGTAGCCACAATGTGACCTGGCATTTCTATAGAAGAGCTCCCTTTTTACTTGGGATAGCTAGAGTGGTGGATTTGTTTTCTTTTCATTCTAAAGAGCCTTGACTAAGACAAATCAGTACACAGTTGAGCAGAACCATTTTATTACTTGGCATAAGTAATATTCAAATGCATCAGTGGGTAAACAAGTTCTATTAGTGAAAATCAACACAGTACTGCAAAGCAAATGGTGAAAAATACACTGCTAGCTGCCTAATACCTAAACAGAAGGGGATGAAATAGATTGCATGTTCAACTTGAGATTCAATGGGAAACCAAGATACATGCCACAGGGGACATTTTAAGCCCTCATTTCTGATGGAAATAACAGCTTGAGTAACCTGATCGACTACTGGGCTCAAAAATGTTGTGAAGTCAGGTGGTCCCAATAACAGCAGAGTGATATTAATTTAAGAGTAATTCATAACTCAACAAACTGAGGCTTCGTTACAGGGCTCCGGATTTTCCAAATCACAGTGTAGTCTGATGGACTGAATATGTCAGTTTTTGTTTTGTATGTAGCAATATTAGAACAGTGTTTCTGTGCCTGAGTCACAAATACATTCACACAATCCTTTTTGGTACTTAGAACTCATTTATTAAATGGTAATGGTCTATTCCTCCAATAAAGACAAATTAGTCTTTCGCTTAGGAGATAAACCTATAAACTGGTTTCTTGTCTACAGCGCTCATCCATTATAGATCTTGTGCCTTCTGAAAGATGAATAATTACAATCCCTGAGGAGATTTTCTATATATATTGCTGTGGTAGTCATCAAATTGGAGGGAGGGTTGATAGGTGTGGGCAACAATGATAAAACGAACAGCCCTCTTGTCTGTCAGGCAGCAAAGTAAATCAGTGAGAACAGCCCTCATTACCACAAGTTGAGTGGGTATGTGTGGCATTCAATTTCTGGGCATGTACTTTCTCTCTGTGATAAAATAAATACTATACCATAAAGACTTATTTATTGTAAATAAATTTGTCTAATGAGTAAGTAAAAAAAAGATCATACATGACTTATGGTTGTGTTTATTTGGGGCCCTATTTTATATAAATAACTTTTCCTTTAAAATAAATAA
>NW_006494614.1:10341155-10342917 GCF_000325575.1 Pteropus alecto | reverse complement strand
CATATATAATATATATATATATTATTTTTTTGGCCACACTGGAAGTCTATATTCCTTGGGGAAAAAAAATGGCAGATCAGAAATCAGAATTTAACAAGCTGTGCATAATAAATGTGTAGCATATGTTACAGCTGAATTCATTTTTACTGTTTGCAGCATATACATTCTACCTAGAATTGCAGAAGTGCTTGTTATCTTGATGACACTGAGGCAAGAAGAGAAGATGACAAGAAGTATGCCATATTTAGCTCAAGATATTGCCTCTTGGGACCATGTCAGGATTCCTAAAAATAAATTCATGGGAATAAATTTAGGAGTCACTAGCGATTAAAATTGCCATGTCCTAATTGTAGACTGTCCTTAGCAGTCTCATAGGTCCTGTAGATTAATTCCATAAATTATGTTGATTTTGTTAGGACATAAATTCTTTACAAAATGCAGATTATAAATGACTTGGGCCTTCTATTTATTCAATATATTCTTTGGATAATTCTGTCTTACCAATTCCTACTGGTAAATCAAATCCTTCTCTCTCCAGCTTCAAAATCTCTAGTTTCTTCTTTTTAAAATGTCTACATGATTTATTATCTTATCTTTCATTCGGCAAATACTTATTCACTGCCAACTATGTATATAGCAACTATGTATATGCTACACACTAGGAAAGATGTAAAAATCTTTAATGCATACTCCTAGCCCTCTAGAAAATTCATCTTTTTCAGAACTATAAGGCCTGTACACATAAAAAGTGAAATATCAATATAGAATAATGCAAGACAATAAAAGAGATATCTCAAAACATTTTGAAATGCCAAATAACTGATATAGACAAAAATAAATAAATGAGGAGAGTAGAAGAAGCAATAATCTTTTAGTGCTCAGTGGTCAGAAAAGACTTCCTGGGGGATGGGGGCAGGAAGATTTGTACCATTTTAAACTGAGCCTTCTGAGTATGAACAAGAGCATGGGTCAATATGCAGAGATGGGGAAGGCGTGGTGTGTTGGAGGAAAATGGACCACTCTTCAGACTGGGGGTAGATTTAGCTAGAGTGCAGGAGGAGAGTAATTTAAGGATAATTTGTAAAGCATCTTAACTAACAGTCTGTACTCATCTTAAAGAAATGGTATCCATAAAAAATGTTATTATTAAATCAATTTTGTTGAGGCATAATCATGTGCAACTGATTGCACACGTTTTGAACGTACTGTTAGATGAGCATTAACAAATGAATACTGTCACATAACCACCACCACAAACAAGACTTGGAACATCTCCATCACTCAGAAAGTTCTTCTGTGAACCCTTCCCAAAACTCTTCTTTTTCATTGACACACCATAGTCCACTACTAATAGTCCATTACTAGACATTTTGAGTAGTTCTAGTTTTAAGCTATAGTATTTTCAAGCTGCTATATTTTTAAACAGCTGTAAACACTTTCAAACAGAAGAGTTTTAAAAAGTTTTGTGAATTATTTTCTTAAGCCTGGGCCTCCCCAGTGGTTTTACTGGGTTAAACTAAATGATTCATCCACTAGAGTTTGAGTGTGGTGTGACATCTGATGCCATTGTTCTCCCGTGCTCTGACTTCCAGATTCCCAGGGTACATGCTAGTTTTCATCATTGGTTTTATTACCAGCATCAACAAACTCATTTAAGATTTTAGCTTAAACATGGCAGACTGATCATACACATATGCCTCCTCTTACTCTCAAGACCCTGATAAAATGAAAATAAAGGGATAAAATGTATATAATATAATAT
>NW_006494614.1:10338457-10341011 GCF_000325575.1 Pteropus alecto | reverse complement strand
TCCACAAGGATAAAGAGAATGGTAGATAAGATATTATCAGACAAGAAGTTTCAACACATCTTGGGAAAACAGAAGGCAGACAGAGAGGCAGTAACAGATTTACAGAGGAAGCCATAATTGAAAGAGCCTTAGAGATGAGAAACCACTTTATCCACAGAACACCTTTGAGAGTCTCAGACTAACAATCAGATACCACAGAAAGAAGAGGTGGAGCATGGGATTGAAAAAACAGATTGGTTGAAAGTCTGTATAGGGTGTCTAAACCCCAAGGATCCCTCTCCCATATTAGTCTGTCAGGCAGTTATGCCCCATATCTACATCCAACCTTCATTCCAAGAAAAGAAGGGAGATTTAATTTTTTGAGAACTCAAAGAAGCACTGAACTCAGAGATCCAAGACCTAGTGGAGGACATTAAGAGAAGAATTTAAAAGAAAGAGAGTATATCAAATGGTGGATGGTCCTTTCTTTGCTCACTTCCATGACATTGGCAGCTAGGCATATGGCTCACAGACAGGAAACAGGAAAATTCTCACAGAAATGGAAGCTCTGGGAGAACAAAATTCCCAGGAGTAGCTTTTAGACTCCACTTATAAGTCAAACGGCCACTTTAGTGCCCAATCGCCCTACAAAGAATTCTCCCAGCTGACAAATCTCCTTGGTCCATATAAAGATTCCAATAAACTCTTTGCTGCTTCTTTTATTATTATTAGAAATGGACAGCCAAGGAATATTGACATTTCAGGAAAACTTCCAACATGAAAGAGATGAAAACAAAGAATAACAAAGAACCCAGAGAAAGGAAAATAGATTGCAAAAAACAGAAGAAATACATCCCCCGCCAAAAAGCAAATACCCTTAGAGAAATAAGAGAGTATGTTGCATTCATAAAATAAGAATAGTTTTCAAAAGGGAATAGTAAAAAATCAGAAAGTGCTCTTGAAAATTAAAAATCAGATATAATCAAAGAACTGTTCCAGAAAATAAAGCAAAAAAGGCAAAGAGGTGGGAAAATAGGAGAAAAAAAAGATATTAAAGTTGCATCCAAGTTCTAGAAAGAGAAAACAGACAAAATGGGAGAAAGAAAATTACCAAAGAAATAAAGAACAGTATATGAATATTTACATTAGAAGTGTCACTCAGTAAATTGCAAACAGACTCATATGAAGACTTATTGTAAAATTCCAGAATACCAGAGCTAAAAGAGATTAATAATAATTTTTTTAAATTTTTTCAGAGAGAAAAACAATGCCACACCCAAAGGGGCATGGATCATAATGGCACTGGATTTTTCAATAGCTGCACTGGATACCAGGAAACAGAGCAATAGCCTCAAAATTCTAAAGAAAAGTTATTTAGAACCTTAAAGCATATACCCAGCCAAAGGAGTAAAAGGAAAACATTTTCATTCTTATGCTTGAACTTAGCAAATTTAGCTTACACTTGAACTGCACATTTTTTATTAAAAGTTATTGAGGTGACATTGATTAATAAAATCAAATGTTTCAAGTATACAATTCAACAGTGTGCCGTATATATATTGCATGTGTGTTCACCACTCAAAGTTAGATTACCTTTCGTCACCATATATTTGACTCCTTTAACCCCTATCTACCTCCCCACGTTTCTCTCAATGAAATACCATCCCATATACTCTTTCTTAAGAAACAACTGAAGGATAGTTTCCATAGAAGTAAAGAAGATTATCAAGATAGTGAAAGGCACGGAACTCTGAAAATATGGGAATTCAACAGGAAAATAGTGAATGAAATTCCCAAGTTGATGTTGAAGGAAATTTCCCTTTGACAGCTGTGCAGGAAGCCTGAAGACCAGCCAGTCTGGGGTGAGGCAGGAGCACAATGGTTCTGGGAGGGAGTCTTCGGGGGGAAAAAATGGAATTGATAGACTATACAAGATATTGAAATGTCTTATAGAAAATTATATGAGAGAAAGAAAAGAAGCAATTAGTAAATTTAAGTTAAGGGGACACCAAATGCAAGTTAGAAAAAACAGGTGAAGGAGGCTTTAAATAAATAGATCAGAAATGAGCAGGGAGTGGGAATAATGTGGAATGTAGGTATGTAAATGCATGTGTATACATTACACATGTAGATATATAAATGCACAGGCATGCATACCCAAGCTATTGCGTGCGTGCGTGCGTGTGTGTGTGTGTGTGTGTGTGTGTGTTGCAGAAGTAAGAACAGAGGAAGAAGAAAGAGATCATACTGTATTCAGAAGTCCTGTTGCTAACATAAATCTCAGCCTCCTTTATGAAACCGTCCTTCAGGTGATTTTTTTTTTTTTGCTTTTCAGTTTGTTGTAAGGTTAGAGGTCACCGCTAACGCTGTGATGTGCTGCATGCATCCTCTTGGTAGTCGTTCCCAGAGTGCAGCATCCACATAGCACAGTCTCTGACGGGGCTGGGGGAGTCTGGTCTATTGATATGAAAGGGTTTCCTGGGGGTCCACAGTATGGCCCTCATGCAGAAGTCTCTTGTCACATCCTGTAGCTGAGCTGTGTAGAGTAGAGTAAGTCAAATTCATCTCAAACGCT
>NW_006494614.1:10336980-10338395 GCF_000325575.1 Pteropus alecto | reverse complement strand
TTTTGAGAAAACAGACTGACTCTGCCTTTTAAAAGTTTGGGTGGAAGCCACAGTGGGAATGCTATTCTGCAAAAACGTTTGCTCTTTTTTTACTCCCTTGACTATTATGACTGATTATTATTCTTTGTCATTAAGAACTGGGAGGCCAAAAGTATATATATTAAATATATTCTTTATTTCACACAGTGTATTATTATAGGGATGACAGAGATGACACCAGAATGGAGGTGGATTAGCAGCCTAGCCAAAAAGAAGAACAGGCATGTAAAGGGCATTGGCCTAGAGATGGCTCCAGACCTCTAAAGAGGGTCTTAAAAGAGTGTGACAACTGGGCACAGGACTCTGGAGCCTAGGATCAGAGACCTGGGTTCAAGTCCTGGCTGGAAACACAGGTAAATGACTTGACGTGCCTGGGTCTCTGTTTTTTCATCTGTAAAGTAGAAATAATTACTTATATTATGGGATTATTTCAAAGTTATATACTAAAGATTTTTAAATGTAAAAAATTATAAAAATATAATTTATTATTATTACAATTCATGTAATGACACATTTTATAACACCATTAGTATATGTGATAAATAATTATTATTTATTTTATAGCATAATATATATTCAGTAGATATCAAATTCTTTTCATTTTTCATAGTTACTTTGATGCATTGTTTCCAACATGTGGACAATTAAACTGTGGCTGATATATAACTGCAATCACTGAGATGACAGTTCTTGAATTATGCATTTAGTGCAAAGACCAGTTTTTCAGCTGAGGCAGCTGCCAGGTAGTAAACAGAGCACTGGGTGTTCTTAGGATCCAGGACTAGTCTCCTTGACTCTGTCAGTCCTTGTTGCTCACCCTGGTCAGGTTACACCCCCTCTCTGAGCCTGAGTCTTCCCACCTGTACAGCAAGAATTAGATGGATGGTCTCTAAGTTTGTTTGTTTTTTTAATTAAGTTTATTGGGTAACGTTGGTTAATGCAATTATATAATTTTCAAGTGTACATTATCATTTGACATCTGTATATTCTATTGTGTGTTCACCACCCAGAGTCCAGTCTCCTTCAGCTATCACATATTTGACCCTTTTTACCCACTTCACCCACCCCCTAAACCCTATATTCGAACTCTTTTACTCCATCTACCTCCCTCCTCCTCCCCTACCCCACTAATGACCACTAGCCTATAGTCCATGTCCATGAGTCTCTGTTTATTTGTCCTGCTCATTTGTTGCTTTTAGGTTTATATCCCACATATAAGTGATATCATAGGATTTTCAACTTTTTCTTTCTGGCTTATTTCGCTTAGCATGATTTTCTCGAGATCCATCCATGTTGTCACAAATGGCTGTATTTCATCTTTTCTTATGGCTGAGTAACATTCCATTGTATATATGTATCACAGCTTCTTTCGCCCA
>NW_006494614.1:10322311-10335654 GCF_000325575.1 Pteropus alecto | reverse complement strand
TATGGATTTTTGAACATTAATTTTATATCCAGAGACTTTACTGTATTTGCTTATTGTTTCTAGTAGTGTTCTTATAGAGTCTTTAAGGTTTTCTATATAGAGAATCATGTCCTCCACAAATAGCTACAGTTCAACTTCTTTGTTTCCTATTTGGATGCCTTTTATATCTTTCTCTTGTCTGATTGCGCTCACTAGGACTTCCAATGTTACATTGAATAACAGTGGTGACAGTGGAGAGCCTTACCTTGTTCCTGATCTTAGAGGGAAGGTTTTTAGTTTTTCACCATTAAGTATAATGTTGGCTGAGGGTTTATCACAGACAGCCTTTACTATGTTAAGGCACTTTCTTTCTATATCGATTTTGTTAAGTGTTTTGATCGTAAATGGATGTTGTATCTTGTCGAAGGCTTTTTCTGCATCTATTGATATGATCACATGATTCTTATTTTTAATTTGTTTACGTAGTGTATCACATTAATTGATATGCATATATTGAACCATCCCTGTGCCTCTGGGATGAAGCTCACTTTATCACGTTGTATAATCTTTTTAATATGTTGCTGTATTCAGTTCATCAGTATCGTATTTAGGATTTTTGCATCTGTGTTCATGAGAGATATTGATCTGTAGTTTTCTTTTTTTGTATTATCTTTACCAGCTTTTGGTATCAGAGTAATATCGGCCTCATAAAATGAGTTGGGAAGTATTGCTTCCTCTTCGATTTTTTGGAAGAGTTTGATCTCCAAGGTTTTCTACCAGAAATTTTCTCTCAAGGTTCTCTCTCAGAATTAGGCATAGGGGTAATCGATAACTATATTAGTTATCTATTACTACGGAACAAATTACCCCCAAACTTAACAACACTTATTATCTCACAGTTTCTGTAGGTCAGAAATCTAAGCTCGCTTAACGGGAGGCCACTGACTCAGGGCCTGTCATAGCCTTCAATCAAGCTCTTAGCCAGCGCTGTAGTCATCTCTGGACTCAGTGGGCCACGATCTACTTCCAAGTTCACTCACGTGACCGTTAGCAGAATTCAGTTTCCTCCAGGGTTCTGGGGCTGAGGGGCTCAGGTCCTTGTGGGCTGCTGGCCATGGACACCCATTACTTTCCACATGGGCTTCTCCACAGGGTTACTCAGAATGAAGCAGCTGGCTTTCTCCATAGCAAGAGCTCTGACAGAGAGGAGGAAAGGAAAGAGAAGAGAGAGAGAAAAAGAGAGAGAGAGAGAGAAGGTGCCCAAAATAGAAGCCAGTCCATCTCAGAAGTGACGTCTTATTGCTTCTGCCAAATTCTATTTATTAGAGGCAAGTTGGTAAGTCTAGCTTACATTCAAAGGAAGGGGTTGCAGAAGGGCATGTTTAGCGGGAGGCAGGGATCTGTGGGACCTGTCAGAGTCAGCCAACTACAATAACTAAGGGAGAATCATCAAGGAATTGCCTCATAGTTGGAATCATATGACGCTATTTATCCATTGGTTCATTTATACAACAAATATTGTTCATTGCCTTCCATGACAATGCCTTACATTATATGCTCTGGGACAACAAAGACAACAACTAAGAAAGTTCTTGTCCCCATCTATATACATTTGCTCCCAGTGCAGTGGAGGTGGGAGGCTGTTGGAATCACCTGGAGCTGCTTCCCAACTATGTGTGCCCTGAGGGCGCTCTACCCACATGGTTTCTAATATGTCTAATATGCTTTCCTGCTAAAAACTACAAGGAAGACAAAAGCTTGGACTGATACTCAAAGGACTGTAAGATAAAGTGGAAACATGGAAGGACTGTATGAGGGTTCTCCTGTCCCCAGACTCAGAAGTGTTGCTCCTAGTGGCTGTCCCTGAGAGATGTTATTGGAAGAAACAAGTTCCAATAAAAAACCAAAAGGTGGCTGCTTCCCTACCAAACTTCCAGCATACTCTCTATTTTATTTTCTTCTTTTATCATTTTCTGTGTCTATTTTGTCCCACCAGATGGCAAACATCATTGAGGGCAGTGTCTCCGTCATATCTATGTACCTCCCCCATCCTCTCCTCCACTCCTCCCCAATGAGTGTCCCCTTTCCAGTCTCCCCCTTTAGTGTAGTTAATGTTTTGCACATGGTACATGTTCAATAAATTGTTGTTAACTTAAAAAGTAAAATAAAAAGAGTTACAAAGTACTACAGGAGATTAGAGGAGGTAATATACTCAACTGAGAATATTATTTGAAATCTTTCCAAGAAAGAGATAGAATTTATATTTGGTTTCCTTTGAAATTCATTTTTGCCAGCAGCTTTGTCACAATCCCTGCTGGGAAGTAAGCTCTTGTTTAAAACACCGTGGGGTCTGAAGAAGGCAAGGGCTGCTCATTCCTTCAATTGTAAGCATCCATGGCCCTTGAAGTTTTCTGCCTCTCTTTATCTTTCTTGATGCCAAGACCCAAGGGGAAAATGGTGTCTTCATCAAATCCTTGTACTGTGTGTTGTGGGGCACATATCAGCAGTCACACGAGTGGGTCAAATAGTCCTCCCCAAAACTCCACGTTCACCTAGAACCTCAGAATGTGGCCTTATTCGGAGAGAGGTTCTTCGCAGATGTATTTAGTTAAGGACTTAGAGATGAAATCACCCTAGATTTAGAGTGATCCAATGACTGGTGTCAAATCCGACGACAGGGTCCTTATAAGAAGAGGACACAAAGTCATAAAGAAGGACATGAGAAAACAGAGGCAGAGATTGAAGTTATGCTGCCACAAGCCAAGGAAAATCTAGAGCTACCAGAAGGTGGGAGAGGCAAGGAGGAGGATTCTTCTGCTCGTGCCTTTGGAGGGAATGCAGCCTTGCTCACGCCGTGATTTCAGTCTTCTGCCCTCCAGATCTATGAGTGAAGACATTTCTACTATTTTAAGGCACCAGGTTGTGCTAATTGTGTTACAGCAGCTATGAAATTAATACATGAAATTAAAAAACAGAACTATGGGTAACTCAGAAAGAAATGCGTCAATGATTATTTTTTAAAACAAATGCTAAGTTTCCAAGTCATCCCGTACTCCAGGTGTTTTGTTTTCTGCTTTGGGGATATTGCACAAGACAGAAAAGGAGCAAAAAAAAAAGAGAAATGTATGAAGTGCTTTGGTTTTCCCTGCCGAGGTTGTGCCCTGGGTGCACACTGTCCCACTATTCCTGAAAAGTCTTCACCTCAGCTAATGAGCATGGATCTTTAGAGGGTGCCTTTTAGAGACAGGCAGCATAGTGAGATCATGGGGCCAGTGTGTCCCAATTAGACTTAGAAGGATATAGGAAATGAGAGAGTTATTCTTTCCCAGAAATTAAAAAGTTAGCAAATTCTACAAGGCACTGGCTATGTAGGTAATCATGGAGGTTCAGAGAAGGAGGCTAACTGGGGAAGTTTGGGGGAGTTAGGATGACACTATATGGGGAGCCAAGGGGAGTGAGAAGAGGCAGTGTCTGTGCTAGTTAGGCACACAGCACTTGGTGCTAGATCAGCTCTGTCTTTGAATTCCTGCTTTGTTTCTTACTATCTGTGCAATCTTAGGTGACTTGAAAACTTTCTAATCTCCAAAATTCGGAGAGTACTACCTATCTTATGTTGCTATTGTGAGAGTTGATGCAATAATGTTCAGAGAACACAAAATTAAGCTATGCTTAAGACATAGCTTAATAAATGGTTATTATCATCATTATTACTATTAGCTGGGACATAGTATTAGCAAATTTGAACTGACCTGATATACATGAGCGAGGAGGAGATTTTTTTGATCAGAGGATTCTTCAGTGGCCAAGGCTCTTTAAGGCTCCATAATAAGTCTTTCTTTGGACCCTAAACTGTTTCCTTGAAGTTCAATCAGCTGAAGTACAAATGTATATTTTCATAAGACTGAAATTCTGTAATAATTGATGATTTGGAGAACTATTTCTTTTATGTATAAAATGATTATTAATAACTTTTAAATCAGTAAATCAGGAAACAGAGCCAGTCATTTTGTTTAATGAGAATTGGATTAACTCGCTTATTTTAGAAAGAACATAATTTTACTTTTGAGCCAGCATGTTACAAAAATTAAAATGTAAATACAGGCAGACCATAGAGCTGCACTGTCTGATCTGGCAGCCACTAGCCACATTGACTATTGAAAATTGAAATGTGGCTTATCTGAATTGAAATATAATGTAATTTTAAAATTCACTCGGAATTTAAAGACAGTATAAAATAGAATTTAAAATATCTCATTAATAACTTTTACATTGATTGCATGTTGGAATAATATTTTAGATATGTCGGGTTAAATAAAGTGTCTTACTAAAATTGATTTCGCTTGTTTCATTTTACTTTTTTAATGCGGCTATTAAAAATTTTTAAATTACATACATGTCTTACATTTGCATTTCCCATTATACCTCTATTGAATATCCTTGCACTAGATAATGAGAGGCAGAAGCTTCTTCCATTTATTCGCTCATACATTTATTCTACCATTATCAGTCCTTTGTACTGGGAATGCTAAGATAAACATACAGTCTTTGTCCACAT
The DNA here is from genome assembly GCF_000325575.1 of Pteropus alecto. Lineage (NCBI taxonomy): Eukaryota > Metazoa > Chordata > Mammalia > Chiroptera > Pteropodidae > Pteropus > Pteropus alecto. The sequence goes on along the minus strand of NW_006494614.1, from coordinate 10,331,120 downwards.
CACTAGGCCTAGAGTTCACACAATTAGGGTAGGATGTGTGGAGCCAGCAGGTCCTGACACTTGTGTGCTGGGCTGGGTGAGTCACTCCTCGTAATATCCATGTTCTATGCCCCAGGAGCTGCAGGCCTCATCTACTCTTTGCTTCTCATTTTGCTCTTTCTCTTCATCAGAGCCATTTATTCCTTTGCCCATTCCTCTACCACTGCCTGTCCCTATCTGGCACTCAGATCTGCACACACAGGACCACACCCAGAGAACTCACCTACATCCTTCTCTAAACCACTACCAAAGAGCTGACTTCCTAAGAGGCTAGTCCTGTGTGTCTAGATCCTTTACTAAGAAATAGCAAAGTTTTTTTTGTTTAAGACACAAAGACAGACATAAATAATTCTTTGCATCCCTGTCTCTTCCCTTTGCCGCTTTTTCTCTCCTCTCTCCTCACTCTTTAAAAGATTCTATAGTCTCCCTCTGATAACCACATCAGCATCTAATAACATAATAGCACACCAAGAAGTGGATTTTTTTATACCTATATCTTCCATGCTACAGTTTAGCTTCTATCCTGTAGCTCTCACAGTAGAAAAAAACGGCTACCCAGATCAAGCTATAGGCATCCCCTATGTTGGCATATAGTAAGTTAGTAAGTTCACAAAAAGAAAGTTCCTCTTTTTTCATTTATAATACAATTTTTTGAATGTTTCTTTGGTTTTCTTTTTGTTTGATTGATTTTTTTTAGACCTTCACCTTCTTCTATTTAGGTTTTGAGGCAGTAAATTATTTCATGTACTTTCAATTTTCTCATTTTCTAAAACTTGTTGATGTTAGTTTTTTTAGAGCACCCATACTTCACCCGCAAAGGTCTTTGTATTCCATTAAATAAATGAAAACAATGCTTTAAAGTATGACACATAGAGTGAAAAAAGAACTCTTGGTTTTCACTTTTTATATTTTTCTTTATCCTTACCCAGTATTCCCCCATCACAGTAAAAGAGCTGCATTCTTCATTCACGTTCAACTTCCAGGCCACCTCCCCCCTCCATCCCTGTCTGTCATTCTTGCATTATCTGCAATTCCCAATAGAGTATTTGTGTCACTGTCTTTCCTGTATCCTTCAGTTTTTCATTTTGGAGTCCATTCTATCAGCTTTAAAACTGGCAAAGAAAAAAATATTAAGAATGGTTGTTTTTAGGTTGCAAGTGAAATTATATAAAATTAGAGCTTTAGTCTTTTTTTATTTTTATTTTTTTAGCTTATTTTATTTCCCAAAGTGAAAAATGCACCTGCAACTTAAGCCATAATTCTTCTGGAAGTAGTTTCTTGGTAAGAATCAAATTCCTTCCTTTACCTTCAAAAATAGCAAATATATCAAGAATGTTGTTTCATTCTATATATTGAATTATGGAATACCCATAATATTTCCTGGCCCTGAGGATTTCTTAATGTTTGCAGGATGTATTTCCAGAACACTATTGTTTCTGACAACTCAGCTAAAGATACTTAAAGGGCATGTGAATTTGGAGTCAGAAAAAGACATTGTTATATACCGTTTTTATTTTTAGCACATTGATACATAAGGCAAATTTTGGGGTTGTAGCCTCCCATGTCTTACTGTGACTGAAAATAATATTGATAATTAAATAACTTTGGCTAGTTGATCAAAGTTTTTGAATTAAAAGCTAAATTATAGAAATAGTAAAACCATATATAAAGCACAAATAAATTCAAGAAAATAAAATAGAAAAGAAATGAAACCCAAGACTTTAAATCTTTTAATAACCTTTTTAGAATGTCCTATTTCATATATATATTCCATTATAGAAAAATATGACCACTGGGGTAAAGGCACAAAGAAGAAATAAAATTATTTTGAGTTTTTGTTTTTTATATTTTTAATTCCTGAAATTTTTTTAATGTCTAAGAATCCTCTTTGCTCATATTTCTCCTTTTGCATGAGAACACTTTAAATCTTTTAATAACCTTTTTAGAATGTCCTATTTCATATATATATTCCATTATAGAAAAATATGACCACTGGGGTAAAGGCACAAAGAAGAAATAAAATTATTTTGAGTTTTTGTTTTTTATATTTTTAATTCCTGAAATTTTTTTAATGTCTGAGAATCCTTTTTGCTCATATTTCTCCTTTTGCATGAGAACATGCTCTTTTTTTATGGATGCTATATAGTCTCAGTACTCAGTGTGGATGCTATTTGAATTTCTTTTCATTCTCTTCATGTCAACCATTAATTCTCTTTCTCTGGAACAATTACACTAAAAATCTATTGATTTTACTAATGATTGTGTGTGTGTATATATATATATGTATACATATATATATACACGCATATATATATATATGTATATATATATGTAGCTTTCAATATTAGTAGCTGGTATAGAGTGGATCCCTCTGGTAACTGCGGGAGTCATACTGGTTAACTTACCCTGGCCAGCCTATGCCAAAGTTTATTTTCACAAGAATACAGGCTCTCCCTCACATTTTTCACTGCCTCCCAAAGCAGACCAGATCTAGGCTCAGATAACACATCCCACACTACATCCTGGCTCTGCCCCTGCCAGCTTCCATGGAACTCTGATATAAAATCAAAGAGACCATAATTTACTGCACAAGGTGGAAGCAAGCTCATCCAATCTAGCAAATTATTAATCTACCACCCATCACCCTACTCCACACCGTGAAATTGTGAGAGCCCCAGAAAAGTAGATATTCTGCCAGAGTGCCACAAATGAAAATATATCAGTCAGCTCTTCTTCTAAAGAGAAACTAGAAACTCAGCTATTAGGTAGAGACACTAGAGTACTTGAACTCAACCTCACATTCTCCAGTCATGATATTTACTCCCTCCCCCACCCCAGTCCCATGCAGCACAATTAATTGGCACCAGAAACTCAAAAGAAAAGTATATACTCGTCAGGAAGTCCTTTACACCTTTGCCTCCAATGAGGTCATACCTAGAACACAGGTAAAGCCAGTTACTGCCAAAAATAAAGATGATGGCAACATGAAACACCGTATCACAGGGGGAAGAGAAATAGAAATTTTAGTTACATGGATAATTTTATTGAAATTGCAGCAAACACTCAGGAGATTATATTATTCCCTTTTCAATTATGTTTTTTGTCAAATGTACAAAGAACTTAGGTCCCAAACCTTTGTTTTTTTTCCCCATATCTGTCTCCCTCTGAAGACACCCTGCATTATCTTTCATTGTATTGTTTGCCTAACTCTACTTCCCCTTGATCTCTGTTCCCATTCTGATCCTAGCTTTTGAAGAAATCTAAAGCAAAGCCTGCTTTGGCCTGACGGACACAAAGCATGGGTTGGGAATTTGACATACTTGGGATTCCATACAATTTCATCCTTTACAAACTGTATGACCTTACGACCTTACCTGACCTCTCTCATGTTCAGTTTCCTCATCTATAAAATGCTAATGACAATGCCCAAGGTTTGGACAATGCATTACCAAAGTATGAAAATAGGGGCCCAATTAGAGATGACATGAGTATGAATCTTCTAGTTTTCAACTGGAGACTTTAGAAATTTGAGAATTCCAGAAGTTCCTTTCATGTACAATACACTGCATGGGTGCTTGGAGGAACACAAAACCTCCCATGTAGTCATAAAGCTGCTCTCAAGGTGGGCACATCAGCCCAGCCTAATCAAAATGGAGCTCTGAATAGAAGTGGAATAAAAGTTCTTTTTGCAGAGATAGCTCTCCTGGACACAAAGCTGAAGCTTAATCCCAAATCTTTTCTGTATTCCCCTGCCAGTGACAAGGGCAGGTGGCAATTTCATTGAGCTCTGGAAGCCATTTAATCTTCTTCTGGAAAATATTCAAGGTCACCTCACTCCATTGCCTAGGCTCCTCTGTTGGGTACATGAGCATTCAAGGTTATCTTCTTCCAGTTCTGAAAACTCCTGGCTCTGGAACACACCAGAGCCTCCTTTGCAATGGGGGAAAGTTCCAGCGATGTTTTCTTAAAATTAGAATCCAATTCACCACGCTTGGATTTTTTACCATTACTAGCAAGGAAGTTTCCATGCAGAAGTAATTCAGGTACTACGTGGCTCAGGGGTTAGTAGGAGATTACAGGTCACCTTCTTATTTTTACTGTACTACTTCTGATTTTTAATTTAATATTGATTGTACTAAAATTAAACTCACATGCATGCACTAGAACATGAGATAAATAAAACCCAAACATAGGGTAAAGACAAACATTGACTTTTACTCACTACCTTCCTTGACTTCTTTGATTCCAAAAGATTTTTCTTCAGTATCCTTTGCTATCACAACTGGGACCCTCCCACCAGGTTAAATTCTGAACCTAAAAATTAGGTTCCAAATTCTCCCAGTGCCAGTATTTAGGAGAGTTTTGCTTCAACTCACATATTGTAGGAGGACAGGCTGTTTCAGTGGAGTGGATGTCTGCTCCTCTGTGGTTGACCTGACAGAGTTACCAGCAAAAGCACGAGAGAGACCATGAGACAGCCAGTGCCTCATGGTCCAGCGGCCTCAGGTCCTGGTGGTTCTTTGTGTTCATTAAAGTCCAGTCCACACATACTTTACTCTCTGTGGCAAAGCCAGAAATGCCCTATTCTCATAGAATCGAATATTCTTTGTACTCCTCTATTCTTCCCAGCCATTTCCAGTTAAGCAAGGCCATGTGACCCATTGTGCCAACGGACCAATGTGTGTCACTTCTGAGAAGAGACAGTGAAAACCCCATGAGTGGGCCTCCTTTCTCTCTATCCCTGCTTCAGTGGCCAGTGGCATTCCAACTTTCCAGATGGCAGCACCTCGTCAGCCATAGACTCTAACTGCCAACAACCAGCAGAGTACCCCCAGCCATCGCCTCCACTTCAGTTCGTAGATTTGGCACATGTGCAAGTAATAAACATTTGGGATCTCAGGTTATTTGATTATCATAGCATAACCAAGCCTATTCTACCTAATACATTCTGAAACCCAAACCCTTATTCCTACCTCAGACTAGGAGAATTTCTGTTGCTTATACCCAAAAGTCTAAACCACTCACCCATAAATGTGAGACGACACAATGCAGAAATAACATCCGACCAAAATGTGTATTATGTGTGTACATTAATAGCTGGAAATGTTCACAAGGATTACCTCTGGATAGTAGAATTATGGGCAAATTTAACTTCTGTTTATTATATCTTTATATATTTATTCAGTTTTCCTCAATGTATGTGTATTCCTTTATAATCAGAAAATAATTTTAACATTATTTTATTTTTTAATTTGTTGCATTGATATCAGTGAAACATATTAAGACAGGTAGACTTTCAACAATATAGTTTTCATTGCTGCAGACGATATTTGCTTACCCCATCCCTGCCCATGTCTTCTGCCTCGCCAATCCCTGTGTGTGCTCACCGAGATCACCCGTGGCCTCCATGTGGCTACGGGCTCTCATCACTCTGACTGCATCTCACATGTTTTTCTCTCTCCCTACTCTAGTTCTAGAGATTGGAACATGGACATATATTGGGGGCGGGGTGGGGGGGGTACCATTCAGCCCACTATACTTAGCATAAGGTGAAATTAGCATTTCATAATATTTGTTAAATTATCAATAAATTATAAATAAGGGAATGACTCCCTCAGGAAGTCTGACTTATTCTTCTCCAGGTGTGACTAGGGATGTCTTGTTTACTCAAACCCATTATACCCAATTCTCTCATCCCATGCAAGAAAAAAAAGTGCATTTGGACCTGACCTGACCTGTGGCCCTTAACCAGCTGATACATTTCTGGCACAGTGCTCTCTTGGAAGAAGAAAGGTCTTGTTTTCCTTTGTCTAGTCGGTTGTTTAGTAAAGTCAGTAGCATGCTGAGCAAATCCATATGAGGTCTGCATTCCTTTCTCTCAAGGCTGATGGGAGGATTAATCTCCATTGGTGATACTTCTTTCTTTTGCAGTCCAGTCAGCAGGAGATCTCAGTCCAGAGTGAATCTCACCAGATGGAAGGCTGGAGGTCTAGACACTGCCTAACATGGAATCAACACTGTAATTATTAGTCACATTAAAGAATCTGAGTCATTGAGTAGCCTGCTATGGAAATCAGTATAATGATAACTAATGCGGGAAAGAATGTATCTTAGTTTACATTTAAAACTGTTCTTCTCTTAGGTGAATCAAAGATAATCCAACACGGTGATATCTTTTCTTCTTCGGGGATCTTGCATCCCCTCAGGCATTGTCCACCATCTGTATTTCTGGTCCAGCTGATTCCTTGTATAATGTTAATATTATAAACTCAAACCATAGATTGGATTTCAGACATGTCTCTTTGCATCAAATCTCAAATGTTTTATTAGTGTGAATCCTCATCATCTTTGAAACATAGAAAGCCCATAAATTATGAAAGAATGTCTTTGCGAATACACAGAATTGGGAGCCCACTCCTCCCCCCGTAACTTCCAGTTGAGAACAGAACTGCCAAATTTAGATTGCTGACATTTGACAGTCTTACCTGCACCTTCCTTGTCCAGACAGACATGACACAAATACACATTTGCTGCTGACATGAGTGTTCCCTGAGGAATCCCCATGTGAAATCAAAGTGAAGGTCAGCACTCCTACTGTCAGGGGAGCCAGAACCACTGAGAGGAAAACAGGAGCAAAATAAGCTTTAGCAATGAGGCAGCTAGAAAGAGCTTCAGTGCTCCTTGCGTGATGTGACAGCCAGGGCTGTGTAGAGATCCAGGGGACACGGGGTAGTGAGGAAAGGACCTGCGGGGAGAAATGGGTGCTCTTCAGTAAATGTGCCTGTCCCTGTTGACTCCAGGCTGGCCCTGGATCCTACCCTCTGCTGAGAGGGTTGTGTCATTAAAATACCCCACGCCATTAAATGCAAGAATGGCCCACATTTTCCCTGAGTCTCTTTCATTTCCATTTTATTACTTTAGCTTTTGCCCTCCTACACACACTCACTCCTTAAGAAAGCTGTTGCAGCTTTTTTTTGGCTTCCTGTCTCTTGCTTCACCCATCATAACAGCAAAGCCTTGAGCTGCCAAGAGGAAGAGAAGTAATCTCCACTAATCTATTTTGTCAAAACTAGTCGTCAATTATGTCAGCCTATCATCTGACTTTTTAAAAATTAAAATGCATATTCTTTTGCACAAAAGCAGAAAAAAACTGGAAGAATGCAGACTAAAATGTGGACAGCGGTGCTCTGATTAGAGGTAGGAGAAGAAAAAGAAAACAGACTTTCACAACATTTTTGTTTTGCTTGAATTTTTTTGCGGTAATTCTGTAATACTTTTGTAGTTAGAAGAAATCGATAAAGACATTTTCTATTAAAAAAAAAAAAGCTGAGCTGGTTCCTTTTTTCTCCTTACTTTTCCAAAAGAAAATAAAATCTTTCCGAAATTGCAATTTGTGAAGAGACTGGTGTGTTTGAGTGTGTGTGCACGCACTTGCACTTATATTGATAAAGTATGCATGCACATGAAGAGCTCGGGGACAACAGTGCCACTGAGGGCTTTTGCCTTCTGTTTCTAAGACTCTGAAGTGTGAATGCTTCATCTGCACTCCCCTGGTTGTGCAGAAGAAACAGTCAACACCTCCTCTTTCTCTCACAGCTGTGCAGCAGGGACCTTTGTGCCACCAGGGAGTACAGCTCCTTTCGGTGGTGTATGCCAAGAATCTTCACAGAAAAGGCAGTGCATCGTGCCTGACTACCAGCAATATATAACTAGCAAAAACAAAGACATAACAAAAATTACTGAAAGGGATGTGAACACACATACATTCAACTAATCAAGCCAAAAAAATAATATATGTAAATAAACATTAAAATGAGGAAATGGAAAAAATAAAAGAGATAGTGGGCATTACTAAAGTGACCGGAAATAAACGAGCTGATCTAAAGGTGCCTTTGTGTTAAATGTGATGAAAAAGGAGAAGAAAAAGTAGGGACGGAATTTCTTTCTCCTTATTTCTCGCCCTAAAAATTATGGCTTGGAAATATAAAAACTCTCAAAAAGTAGTTGATATCTCCAGTCTCGCCTTGGAAATGTAGAAGCACTGAAAAGAACATTGCAGTCACACTTATAACAAGAAAAACTTAGACAAAAAACAAACTGACAACTTTTCTTGAACCCATGAAAGAACTGAGGTCGCATGACAAATATCCAACCTATAATCTGAGGAGAAACAGGTACCTGCAAGGAGAAATGAAGTCAAGTATTTGTTTACCTGAAGCAGATGTTGCCAACTACCAAATAAGCTGAAAAGATTTAATTAAAGTTTAAAGAATTATTAAAGACTGAGTATGCACTAGTGAGAGAGTGGGAAGTCCCTTGGAGCCACAGACCTAGGGAAGTTCATAACCTCTTGCAGGTGTTACTCCGTAAACAAAAACTAGACACAGGGAAAGCTGAGGAGAAGCTTGAGAAAGCTTTCATCCATAGTGCTGGCTGAGACTGGGAAACAGCAGCCATTGCTGAAACTCCACCCAGACCCATTTTTCCCATCTCCCCTATGAAACAAAAGCTTTAATCTGCAAGGAGAAGAGCAACAAAATTTGACACCTTTAGAGCACTGGTAGAAATCTACTAGAGCTGTGAGAAGGGAACAGATTTTAATAAGCTCTATCCCTGGGGGAATGGCAGGATCATGTGCTAAGACCAGCAGTCTTGCTAGAAGGACAGGACACTTATGAGGGCCACACACCTCAGACCCAGGCTCACAGTGCCTGCCTACAGCTAAGGCTAAATCAGAACATTAGGGAACAGTCACCTTCTAACTCTTTCC
>NW_006494614.1:10271358-10322296 GCF_000325575.1 Pteropus alecto | reverse complement strand
TAAGAAAATAACGGCAGAATATGGCTGGAAGAAGCGCAAGTGACAGATTCTCTCTGGGGAGTAGACACTGAAAAAATCCTCTGGCAAAGTAACTCACACCCTAAAAGCAAGGCCTCACTAGAGAAATTTGAAGCCTGTAGTACACTAAAAATAACCCAGCACAAAAAGAAACCAAATTCAGCCCAGCTCCTGGCTAGATTAACACAAACCTCCACATTAAAGGCATAAAAGAAAAAAAAAGATAAGTTCATCTCCAAGCGTGAGAAATAATTACTGCAGTACCTTCCATCCTATAAAACGTGTACAGCTTTCTGTTTAAAAAAAAAAAAAAAGAGGCATAAAAAAAGGTAAGGAAAAAAACAATCTGAAGAGACAAAGTATTCAACAGAAACAGACTAATATGTGACACCAGTGTTGGAAATCAGACAGGGAACTTAAAACAACACTGACTAATATGTTAAAGGCTCTGTTGGAAAAGGTAAACAATATGCAAGATCAGATAGGTAATTTCAGCAGCGAGATAGAAACTATACAGAATAATCAAATGAAAATGAAATCAAAACCACAGTAACAGAGATAAAAATAAATCTCAACAGGGGTTATGAGACAATTTCAAATGGTCTAACATATGTAAAATTGGAATCCCAGAAGTAGAAAGTAAGAAGAACAGGGCAGAAGAAGTACTTGAAGAAATAATGGCTGAGAATTTTCTAAAAGTTATGACATGTACTAACCACAGATCAAAAAAACTCAGAAAACACTCAGAAGAATAAATACATATACAGACACACAGAGCTAGACTTATAATATCAAAATTTCTGGAAATGAAAGACAAAGAAAACATCTTATAGGCAACCAGTGGAACAAATTAAAACCACATTAGATCGCATATACACCTATTAGAATGACTAAAAAGTAAACTAACATATCTAGTGCTGACAAGGATAAAAAGAAATGGGCACACATATTACTAGTAGAATACAAAATAGTACAACTACTCTGGAAAGCAATTTTCCAGTTACCTATAAAAATAAATATACATTTACCATATGATCCATCAGTCCTACACATAGATATTTATCCTAGAGAAATTAAGATGTGTGTTCACACAAATATTTGTACATGATTGTTAAAGTAGCTCTATTCATAATCACCAAAAAAAAAGACAAAAAACAAACAAAAAAAAACCTGGAAATAACTCAAATGCTTTCAATGGGTAAATGAATAAACAAAATGTGTTACATGCATGCAATAGAATTGCTCAGCAATAAAAAAGAACAAACAATTGATACACTATAACAACACAGATGAATCTCAAAGGGACTATGCTGAATGAAAGAAATCAGTCTCAGAAGTTTACATACTATATGATTCTGTTTATATTAAAGTTCTAGAAAAAAACAAACTAGTGATGGAAAACATATCAAGCGTTGCCAGAATTTAGTGACTAGGAGTAGGTGTGATTATAAAAAGGTAGCATGAGGGATTTTGGGGGGATGATGGAACTGTTTTGTATTCAAATTGTTGTTCAGATGCAAATGTATATTTAAACTTGTAGGACTCTTCCCCCTAAAAAAGTCAATTTTATTCTACGTTAATTTTTTAAAATATAATAACAATAACAACAAAAAACTTGATTAAGACAAAGAGACATTGTGAAATTTTATAACCAGGTGATTACATCATTAATGGAATTAGTGCCTTTATAAAAGAGACCTCTTTTATAAACCCCTTTTGCCATGTGAGGACACAGCAAAAAGACAGTTGTCTATGAACCAGGAAGCAGACTCCACCAGACACTGAATCTGCAGACATCTTATCTTGGACTTCTCAGGCTATGAGAAATAAATTTCTATCATTTATGGTATTTTGTTATAGCAACTCGAATGAATTAAAACTCTATATAAACACTCACGCTCAAATCCTTATTTGATGATCTGCTTCTGGGCAGCCCAAAGATTTGGTTCAAATTAATACCAACTACATTTATTTATATATATATATAGTTATTCCTGATTGTTTTTGGGGAGAACATTTGTTCCCCCACTATTCCTGTGTCCATAAGAAGGGTAGTCAAAACACTTCCGGATTCTTATTGCCCACTCACTCTCACCTCTACATGAAAGGAGTTGAGTTTATCTGGTTGGTGAGTTCAGGAATTGAGCATGTTCGGCTCACCTTAGCCCATCCGAATTTTGTCATCTTTTCAGGTCTGCCTGCCCTCAGAGAGGATATTTCAGGTGTATTCAGTCCTGCATCAATTATCAGGGCAACATATGCCTGTGTAAAGTATCTTATTCAGAGGTAAAGAATTAATACTTAACCAAATTTGTCATTGACCTGAGCCATTTTCTAATGAACTTTGTCAGTTATAGAGTTCAATATTTATCTGTTTATCTCTTGTATTTTGTTTTTTATTGAGTCCAAATTTAGGAGAGGAAGAGGGCAAACAAATGATATTTAATTGTTGTTTTAAATGTTGTCCCAAATATTCTTGAAATTAAGCATATATTTCATTTGTTTCTTTGTATGAGTATAGAATTTTAGGTTGACAGAGTTTTGTTTTCTTTCAGTTCTTTAAAGATGTTGTTCTGCTGTTTTGTTTCTGGTGAGAAAGCTGCTGTCACTTTTAACTTTTTATTCCTTTATATATGACATGTATCTTTTCTGACACTAATTTTTCTTTTCTGGTTTTTAAAAAATATTTCTTTCTATAATCGATTTTGAGCAATTAGAATAGTATGTGCTTTGGTTAGACTTTTTTTTCATGTTTCCTATGCTTGGAGCTTGCTGATAATCTTTGACCTGTCAGTTAATAGTTTTCATCAAATCGGGAACTTTTTCAGACATTATTATTTCTTCAAATTTTTTGTTCTGTTTTTCTCTCTCCTTGAGGACCTTAATTACACATATATTATACTTTTTGATGTCTCATGGCTTCCTAATACTCTTCTATTTTTTTAATTCTTTTTTTTCTTTATAAAGAAAAGAAGAATCTGGGGTAGTTTCTATTACTATGTTTTCAAGTCCACTAGTTTTTTCTTCTAAAATATCTCATCTAACATTAATTCCATCCAGAGTATTTTTCATTTCAAAGATTGTAGTTTTAATCTCTAGAAATTTAACTTGAGTAACTTTTGTATCTTTCATGACTCTACTTAATGTTTCAAACATCTGTATTCATTATAATAATTATTTTAATGTCCATGTATGCTAATTTTAACATCTGTATCAGTTCTCAGTAAGTTTTGCTTGGTTGATTTTTTTCTCTTCATTATGGGTTATATTTTCTTGCATCTTTGCATGCCTAGTAATCTTTGATTGGGTACCAAAGATTATGAGTTTTATCTTATTAGGTGTTGGATATTTTTGTATTCTTATAAATATTCTTGAGCATCTTTGTTCTGTGATGAAGTTAAGTTCATTGGAAACTGATCATTTTCCCCCAATTTTATTGAGGTATAACTGACAAAAAAAAAAAGTATGTATATTTAAAGCATACAATGTGATGATTTGATATACATATTCATTATGAAAGGATTTCCCTCCCCCATTGAGTTAATTAACATTTCATCACCTCACATATTTAGCTTTTGTTTTTTTTTTTTTGGTTCAGTTTCACAATATGGTCTCATCAACTACAATCACCATGTTATACATTAGATCCTCGGATCTTATTCATCTTATAACTGAAAGTTTGTATTCTTTTACCAACCACCCTGTTTCCACTACCTCTCAGCCACTTTTCTGCTCTGAGTTCAATTTCCATGAGTTTGACTTCTTTTTTTTTTTTTAGAATCCACATACAAGTGATACCATCAGAAACTGATCCTTTTGGCTCTTAAGACTGATTAAGCAGGTCCAGAGCGACATTTAATCTAAAGCTAATAAATTCTTATAGCTGAGGCAAATCCCTTCTGAGTACTCTATCCTGTGAATTATGAGGTTTTCCAGTCTGGTTTGTAAGAACAGACACTGTGTGAGGGATGGCCACCATTCCTACTTGTCCTTCTGGGTGCTTTTTCTCAGGTCTTTGGTTGTTTCCTCATATGAGTGCTGATCAGTACTGTGCTGGAAAGTTAGGGGGCCTCCACACATCCCTGGAGTTCTCTCTCCATGCAGCTCTCTCCTCTTCAGTGCTTTGCTTTCTGCATTTAGCCACATTGGTCTCCTTGCACTTCAACTCAGGGACAGCTCCAGGCTCTGCCTGGGTTACTCTCCCTGTGTTATGGCCTGAAAACTCCAGGCAGTAAGCTGGGGCAATTGTAAGTTTTACCTGGTTTGATTTCCATCTGTCGAGAAACACTGTCTTTCATTTCAAAGAAGAAGATGAAATAAAGGCTTTGTCAAGCAAAAATGTTAACAGAATTCCCTCTGGCAGAAGAAAAATACCAAGTAGAAATTTGGATCTACACAAAGGAATAAAAAAGGCCATAAATGGTACATATCTGGGTAAATATAAAATTTTTTTAGTCAAATGGTAGCCGGTCCCAGTACCACTAAAGGATTAATTCATTATTTTCCCACTGAAATCAAATGCTTCCTTTATTATAGATCAAATTCCTTAAATAGATCTATTTAAATATTCTCTGTTCTAGTCCAGTGACCTATTTATCTATAATCATATACTAGTGCCATTTTGTTTTTTATTTCAATCACTATATAATTCATTTAAAATTTGTCAGAACAGTCTATTGCCATGCCACCTTGAACTAGCCCGATTCCGTCTGATCTCGGAAGCTAAGCAGGGTCAGGCCTGGTTAGTACTTGGAAGGGAGACCACCTAGAAAGACCAGGTGCTGTACGTGTAAAAATTAAAAAATAAGGGATTGTAAACTGACAAGGTCCTTGCAATCTGTGAGGTCAACCAAAGGTTGCCTCACCTAAAAAAAAAAAAAAGTTTGTTAGAACAAGTTTACCTGATTGTTCTTCATCTGTAAAATTTCCTTGATAATTTTCCATGTTTATTTCATGACATAAACTTTTAAATCAATGTGTGTGAGTGTGTATATATTCTCCTCCCCACCAAAATTTTAAATTCCTATTGTGATTCTAACTAAAATTATAATAAATAATTCTAACTAAAATTATAATAAACTTGTGATTCTAACTAAAATTATAATAAACTTGTTCTCAGCTAACTGTTAGCTGAGAACAAGTTTCTCCATTAGGAGAAAGAGGTCACAAGAGTCTGGGCCTGGCTGAAATCATGAGATACTACATTTCATGCAAAAGCAATGGCAGCTCATGAGAGCCATTCAAGAAATGTTTAATAGAATACTGACTGGGCAGAGGCCATTGCTGAGTGGGGAGCACTGGGTCAGCCAAGGGAGCAGGGTGAAAGGATTGTGATGATCATTCTGACTTACCCAGTTCAGTGTCAACTTTTCTTTGAAGGATAACTTTATTGCTGAAAGATTCAGCTAAGGAAGAAATGGAGAGAGAGGTCACCAAAAAACTAATGATGTATATAAAGCCAGCTAGAGAAAAAGGTTTCAGTTCTTAGTCATGAACTTGTCTATGGCCCTGCCGCTAATGCTTACATGTGCTGTTTGACATTCTCAGGTGAAGGTAAAAGAGGCCTGAAACCACAATTTTTAAAAAGAGGTGAAAAAACATACTATAAAAACATTAAATGCATTTTTTAAACAAACAGCTAAAAAATAATGTGTTTCAAAATTTTAAATTTTCCCAATGTGCATAGAGGGCTCTTTCAATAGAAGCAGCTGTGACATTCCCCATGGGCAAACTGCACCAGCCATCTGCCCATAGGTAACTGCAGTGATGACATGGGAGAGCAATGGGTTACCTGAGCTTCCAGACAAGTGCAGCTGAGCTCACTACCTTAGTGAGAAAAGGGCCACCTAAAGTCAATCTCGCCTTATTCTTAGCTGTGCTGATAGCTGACAGTTCTCCATCAGTGAGGTGATTTTATTTCCTAACTGAAACTCTAAGTGCGAAGGCTTAGAGATAAAAGCTTATGACATTCACATATAAATGTATCCATATTTTGCCTAAATCCTTTCATACAAGAATTTCAGAGCACTATAAAAACTACACGGTGTCAAGGTTCATGTATCCCATCTTTCATGTGAAGGAACAGAGAGGAGAGGAGAGTGTTGAAGTCACTTTGAGCTGGAGGATGACTCGAAAGTAAAACTGAGAGGGGAACTTACACTTGGAATAGGCACTTGGAATCATCTCGCTCTGGCTGCCGTTCTCTCCCAGCTTGAAGGGAAGTTCAAAAACACTCAGTTTGGTTCAGAGCTGTGTCTGGGAAGTGGCCTGGTAATAACATATATCAAGTATTTCTTAAGCTGAGTCTTCAGCCCCACATTAGTTACTGGGACAATTCAAAAGAAAGGAAAGATGAGGCCCCGGTCATCCTGGAACTTATAACCAACTCAGCAGAGAAAAGACACAGACACATAATATAGGTATGTCATACCATGAGTTTGTCAGGAATAGAAATGGCTTTACTCAACTTTGTACTCCCCAGAACCTAGCTTTAAAAAAATTAAAAATTAATAATAAATACTTGCTTATACACAAATGAACAAGATGGGTAATCAGCACTGAATGGCTTCTAAGAATGGAGGGTTCATGATGAGCTAAGTGGAGAGGATGGCTGCACGTTAGAGAAAGGATGTAACTGGAACGTCAAAATTTTTTGAGAATGAATTCCTATATGACCATTGATCTTAAGTCCTTCCTTCTCACTCTGTACCATGAAACGTAAAAGGGAAATTTGTGTCCCAACTAACTCTTTTCTTTATCCAATGAAAACTGTCTCCCTTACTCATTTTACAAATTATTTTTAGCCCAGACTATGTGCCTGGCATTGTCCCAGGGCCTAGAGATGTAAAAGTGAAGAAGTCAGGTAGCCTTGCCACTGATAGTCTGGAGAGCCATGAGGCTGTGTGCTCCTGTGCTAGCCTTCCCTCCCCTCTGACCTCCCTCTTGTGCTGGGTCAAAAGACCGTCTTCATATCAGAGGCTAATAGATCCTTTTCTTTCTCTTCTACCCAAAGAAAAGAGAGATAAAAGCCCATTAGGATCCCTCAGTGTGGTGAAAAGGTTAGCAGTGACTGTAAACAGCACTATTATAATATTATTTTTAGGCCCTTGGGAATCTCTAATGAGAAGAAACCTTCATGCTCAAATTCTCTGGTGTCAGTTTCTTTCAGGAGCTTCTCTTGGGAAACATTGAGTGGACAAAATGCATTTTTTTCATACTATACATAATCCATTACTCCCAGGAAAAGGTACGTTTGGAAATAGTTCCAGGACACTATAATTAGCAGCATGATTCTCTTAGCAATGAGAAAATCAGATAGGAATTTGATCCTAGTGGCGTGCCCCTGCCTCATGCCTTCCTATTCTTAGATTTTAGTCCCATTTTTACAGCCACCTCTCTGAGAATATGTGGGCTTATCTCCCACAAACACATACTCTATCGGTTCTGATGCTCCCCTGAATCCATTCTCTGACTTCACTGACTGTACCAGTTCTCTGATCCTGTCTACTTAAGTCCAACATGTCCTTAGAGTTCCACTGAACAAGGTTTCTATAAAGGAGGGATTGAAAAACAGGCTAAATCTGGTCCACTGCCTGTTTTTGTAAATAAAGTTTTATTGGGACACAACTCTGCCCACCCATTTACGGATGCTCCCCTGAATCCATTCTCTGACTTCACTGACTGTACCGGTTCTCTGATCCTGTCTACTTAAGTCCAACATGTCCTTAGAGTTCCACTGAACAAGGTTTCTATAAAGGAGGGATTGAAAAACAGGCTAAATCTGGTCCACTGCCTGTTTTTGTAAATAAAGTTTTATTGGAACACAACTCTGCCGACCCATTTACATATTCTTTAGGACTTCTTTTGCACTACAACAACAGAGTTGAGTCATTGTTACAGAGACTATATGGCCCACAAAATCTAAAATATTTACTAACTGGCTCTTTACAGAAAGTTTGCTGACTCCTGGTGTTGAGTGAGAGAAATTTAGGGTACATATTCTGTGCTTTTCGTTGTATAAAAAATGCAGTTGTTTGTGTAAGGAAAATTATATTTACATCTAATATTTTCAGATAATATAAATTCTATATGTAGTTTTGAGTAATTTATCTTTGATCAGTGGGACTTGCATCTGTATTCCTGGTTTGTTGGTTCCCAGAGTGGCTAATGATTCATTCCATCGAGTTCAAAGCAAGGACACTGAACAGAGAAGTAAAACATTTTGGGATGGCCTCAGATGAAGTTTTTCAAGATTGTATTAAAAAACGGAACTTGGAGGGACATCTCGTTTTGAAATGTACCCTTTCTCTTCAGGTCAAACTATCAAGTGAATCATAGGAAATAGAAAAACAGTCATAGACTTCATAAGATTAGTATCATTTTCAGTTTGAGTGGAAGGAGATTATTTCAAAAACTCGAAAGGAAAATCTGGAGGTGATCTAAAATTAAGCCCTGCCTAGGAAGCAGGAATTCCTGATACATAAGGATCGTGCCTGCTGTAAATGATTCTTTAAGTCAGTAGATTGCTTAGGGGCCATAAGAGCATGAAAGCCTCTTATAGAGCAAGCGGTCATTTCGGTTACTTTGATATAAGATGATTTGTAGTTATGTCTTCACAGCTAGTTGATAGTTGGCTGGTTCTGAAGAGAAGCCTATATCTTGAAGTTTCTAGAAATAGCTTTTTTCTATTGGTAGGAATGTTTACTCAGCTAATATCTCCGTCTGACTGTCAGATCTACACACCAACACAGTAGCACAGACACGCTGAGTTACTACCATCAATGGCTGAACAGAGTACCTGCTTTAATCCTGAGAGACTCAGCCTAAATATGTGTGTGTGTGTGTGTGTGTGTGTGTACACACACATATATATAATATATTCTATATATATTCTTGCAACATTATTTGTTCAGAGAAACAAGCATTAAAAAAGTATGTGTGGGGGAAGAGCCAATAATAAACAATATTACAATACTACATGATATTATGTAACTATTAAAAAGATTGTACTTGAGACAAAAGATTAATTGCTTTAAATTTCCTTAACATATGAAGAGGCTCTATGAGTCAATATTGCAAAGGACAAATAATACAATTTTTCAAATGGGCACAGAATATAAATAGACAGTTCATAGGAAAAAAATTCAAATGCACTTAAAGATAGGAAATGATACTCAATCTCACTTATAATAAGAAAAATGCAATTTAAAACTACCTTGAGATACCAGTTTCACCTATCATATTGGCAAGGGACAGGAAGCTTAATGACATGCTATATTGTAAGAGTGTGGAGATTTGGGTCCTGCCTTACTGGTAGAAGTGTAAATGATACAGCCTCTCCAGAGGACAACTGGACTATAGGTGTCAAAATTAAAATCACACATTAGACCTAGCAATTCCATTCTAGAAATGTGTCTATAGATAAATTTACATTTATGCAAAGTGATATAGTCATAAGATTATTCGCTGCAAGGTTGTGAATAAGCAGGGGAGTAGGAATGGGGTGAAAAGTCAGGATAGAATAGACTAAACTTCCATTGGTAGGGAGTGCATTAAATATGTTTTGGTATATCTATATAGTGAAAAGCTAAGCAGCCATTAAGAAGAATGAAACAAAATTATAATAAAAGAATCAGGCAGTTTTACACATATTGGTATAAAACACTTTCCAAGGTAGTATATTATTAAGTAAAAAAAGAAAAAAGAGCAAGTATGAGAAGATTTCTACCCAGAATAGAAAGCATGTGTTTTCATGTATAAAATAGCTCTGTAGGGCTTTAAAATATAACTGATAATGATGGTTGCACTGAGGAGATGAAGCAAGTGGTTATGGGACAGGAGTAAAAGAACACTTAATTTTTAGTGAATAACATTTGCTTCTTTCTTAAGTTTTTACCATGTGCATGAATTGCCTTCACAAAAATGAATAAAATTTAATTTAAGAAAAGATCTATAAATATGGACCTGGAGAAGTAGTCACAATGAATTATTAAGGCAGAATAAAAAATTTCAGAGTAATATGTGTAATGCAATCCATTTTGTTAAAAACACTGAATAAACCAAGTTATATATATATATATATGTACATATGTGCAGAGAAAAAAGTGCGGCACAAACTATGAATATAGATTCTCTTGGTGGGACTGGATTTGAGGTAGAGTAGGAAAGAGATGATTAGCTTTTCCTTGTATGCTTCTTTTTTATTTGACTTCTAACAAAAATAACATTATTTTAAAATTTTAATAAACTAATATAGTAAAGAAAAAAATGCCTGGGTGGGATTGTGAGTAATGTTTATTTTATTCATTTTGCTTTTCTTCTATTTTCTGATTTATATTGTACTGAGCTCAAAATCACAAACTGTGTATGTTTTACACAGTCAGTATCATTCTTCTCCTAGAGACTCCTTCTGAGATATGTGTACTCTGGCCTACGTGCTCCCCAGTCCAGACATGCAATATATGTTTGTTTGTTCAATATACAATCCCATTTAGTTCCGTTCTATATTTAAAAATACTTACGAGGCCACATTTACTTTGAACACATACTACTTGGGCACCTACTGTTCTCACTTCTCATTTAACCATTGGCATAAGCTATTGCATAAACAGTAACAGTGCCGTGGCAAGCCATAATACAGTTTGAGGCAAAAGGAAAAATCAGTAATATTGATTGTGTTTTTATTTCAAAACTCTCCTCGAACTTGCCTCACCTTAGCCTGGTCTTACTCAGGCCAAGACAAAAGGGAAAGGGGGGACTAGGTTGGGTTTATCCCAGAAGCCCAGACATTATGCCAGAGGTTTATGCACTGCCAAGGGATGCTGGGTGAATTTAAGCACTCCCATCTACCCAACGAGAGCATCAGCTCTATTTGTTTTTGCCTCTTATGCTAGAACTACTCTGTCCAGTACAATAGATTCTAGCCATGAGTGGCTATTTAAATTTATGTTCATTAACATCAGAAATGTAGGAGGAAGAGGCAGCTTCTAATGCACATCTAAGGGAGCTGTGAGGTCTCATAGGGGGCTCCATGGGAAAAGTATGAGATATAACACATGCCCATTTCATAGCAGATACAAAGTCATTTGATCCTTCCTTCATCCATCGAACAAATATTCATTGAGCACCTATTTTATGTTCTTCTAGGTATCAAGGATGCAGCAGTGATTAAAACAGCAAAAAGTCTCTGCCCTCATGGAGTTTACATTATAGTAAAAGGGATAGAGCAATAAGCAAAATAAATGAATCAAATGTGTAGTATATTTGGTGGCAATAAGTGCTAAGAAGAGAAATAAAGCAGGAAAGGGAGGTGGGATGTATTTGTATGTGCAAGTGTCAGAAAGTTTGGGGAGGTGAGGTGCGAGAGAAGTAACATTTGAAGGAAGACATGAGGAGGGTGAAGGAGGAAGCCAGGTGGGTATCTGGGGGACCGGGTCCAGGCAGAGAGGACAGTGAAGACCCTGAGCAGGAGGGGTTCGGTGCCTCTGAGGAACGGCAAGAAAGCCGCTGGCTGGAGTGTGGTGTGAGGAAGGGACAGTGACGGTGTGGCTACCACTGGTGAGCTTCAGCTTCTTTTGCTCAGGCACAGATCTTGCTACTTGGTGAAAACGTCCTTGCTATTTTGTTTTCCGTTCTGTCCCTTTCCTGTTTTAGGCTACCACAGGAGGCTCTGTCACCATCCCACTACTTCTTAGCGGCCACCCAGAACCCTCTTTTAATTGACCCCCGTCCCTCCCTTCACTACAGCTTCCCTTCAGGCACTCCTGGTCCTCACTGATTTTTCTTCCTTCAGGACCATTTTCACTTATCAAAGTTCCATTCCTCAGACGTCAGCCCCCAGTGCATGCAGGGAGTCCCCCAAGTCCGACCACTACCTAGGGTTCTGCTATTTAGGTTTATAATTCTCATTATCTCATTACCTTCTCTCCTTAAATTGAAAATACTTAAGGCCAAGTGCAATATTCCAAATGGTTAATAGCAGGTAGGACAAGGCCTGGCCAAGCATGTTAGAACTGGGGCAGAGTCCTGGACTGCACTGTGTCAGATTAACCTTTGCTGCTGGATGATGCAAGGTCTGGGAGGTTGACAGGAAGGGCAGGGGACATTCAGGGCTCAGGGCAGTGGCTGCAGCGCAGCAACATTGACTTTTTAGCAACTAGTGCAGCCCTATCAGCCGCTGAATATGCGTCCCATTTAAGGATACATTCACAACTTAATAAAAAAGGCTCCAGTTTCCTGTCTGAGGGCTGACTTTAAATTTATAATCCTGAGCTCCTCTGGCAATGATTTTCAGGAGAAGGTAACTTTTTCTCATTTGTCAGTGAGTCTACTGCACTCACGAGCACAACTCTCATAGGAGGGGCAGGAGTCTTTTCCTAGAATCATCTTTTCCATGGAGAAAGATGTGTGAGTGGATGAAATTCATCCTCTTTAAACTGTTCGGAGATGATGTGCCCGAGTGCACCCCCACCAACTGCTTCCTTTTGGATCAGACATTCGGATCATGTCCGCAGTCGCTGAAACAGCACCATGCAGGCCTGCCGAGAGATCAGACAACCAGCGTACTCTCTGAAGCTAACAGAAGCTTATTTGTGACCCTGACAAGTGAAACCTGCGTGAAAGATTCAGACCACCTCCTCCAAGTTCGTGCGCCTTCACGGTTCTCATTAAATCTGAACCCATAGTCAGTCTCTGAAAAGCCCCTTAGCCCAGGCAGTTCTCTCTAAAACTTTCAGCATTTCTGAAGACTGCACTTTGCCAGCGTTCGGCACAGTGCGTGGTATGGAGAGTGGCCAGGGGGCGGGGACACAGGGAAAGTGAAAAGGGATAGAATCTTTCGGCACTCCTCTTACTGCCACTCAAAAACCCTGTCCCCCTGAACTTCTCCCATCAGGGGAAATTATTCACCTGATGTCACCTGGGGGCACAAGGGCAAAAAGGAAGCAAATGAAGTCATCCTGAACGTGTCTTGGTTTTCCATTTGCTTGTTGTGCTACCTTATCAGCTAAAAAAGGGACTTCTGGTTCATGATGGCACACTAGACACATATATTTGCCCGTCATCCCTCTTGGAAGACCCCCCACCACCAAAATATAAATGTGTCAGTGCCCCCGCCTTCCATACACCAGCAGCTATGTGATATATTAAACTGGCAGAGCAAGAGAGAGACCCCCTCAGACAAAGTGTTTTACAGACTTTTGCTAGGGTACTTTAAGGTAGAAGTTAGAAAGCATGGTCTGAGGAAAGACTTGTCAGAATTTGGAAATTAGGCAGTTGCTGAAATCGTCAGTACTCTTAGTAACTCATGAGTCCACAGGGGTTTCTAGGAATACAGTCATTAGTGTTAAAACAGTCTTACCTGTCATGGGTTTGGTATAGTTCACCTATTTTGCAAGTCATAATACTACTGTCCACAGCAAACAGTGGTTCTGTTTTTCAAATACAAAAAGAAAAGAAAAGAAAACCATAACAGAAACAGAATATAAATGAGGAGTCACCAGTAAATGAGAAATTGCAGAAAATTTTTGGAAAACAAGTACAAGTGAGAGTGGTTTGAAAATGAAACAGATGGAGAAGAGGCAACCAAGAATATCCTGTGAGAGACTTACAAAAGAGGGCCCATATGTTCTTGTGACCAGATATCTAATAGTAATAGTTACCGTGTTGTGGGGTGCTTACTGGGCCATGTGCTTTTTATACGTTATCTCATTTAATCCTTGAAATGACCTGAGGTAGTAGGAATTACAACCCACACTTTATAGATTAAGAATCTGAGACTTGGAAAAATTAAATATTGCCTAATTTCTTCTCACAATTAGCAAATGTTAGAGGTTGAATTCAAATTCACAGCACGTTGCAGCAAGCTCTATAAAGCAAGGATTGTATCACTGGTTCACTACCATATCCCCAAAACTGAGTTCAGCACCTGGCACATAGACAGATAGATTAGATAGATAGATAGATAATAGATAGATGATACATAGATAGATGACAGAGAGAGAGAGAGAGAGAGAGAGAGAGAGAGAGAGAGAGAGAGAGAATAGATAGATAGATAGATATAAAGTGGGTGAATGGATGGAATATTAGATGGATGGATGGGTGGATGGACCAACCCAAATCCAAATGACTCCAAAACCATCACACCATATTGCCTCCCCAGGGCTCTAAAGTACCATATAAATCAGTCTAGAAACTATACTCAAAGATGTTAATTAAAGCCAGAAGGACACAGACGCTATGGACCTTAGAAAGCAAAGTCTGGACTTGGGGTTAGAAAGAAGTGGGCAGCAGAGAAGCAGGATATAGGAGATTGAGGTCAGACAACAAGGGGCTAGGAATCTTGACCAAACTTTCCAAGCACGAAAAAGCCAAGAATTAAGAGAAGTTCTGAGTGGCAGTGCCTGGAGCCCCATCCCAGGATAGGAACAGAGCCTATTACCTTGTGCTTCGATTGAGCCAAAAGGCCCAAAGGCAGCAAAGTGTGATATGGAGCCAGAAGCTCAGGGAGCCAGGTGCTTGCTATATTTATTCATGTGTCTATTCCTTTTCTGGTCTCGGGAAGAACATAAGGCATCTTACAAGGGCACAGAAAGTACGAGGTAACATAAATTAGAGCTAGGTGAGAAAGAAAAAGGCAAATAATAAGGAATGGGGTATAAGAGGAAGCCAGGAATGATACAAACAGGTGTATCTTAAAAACTTATGCACTAGCTATGAGACAACCACATGTCTGCCTCTAAGCTTTCTAAAGGAGAGGACTCAAAAGAAGACCCAATAGTCCCTTTCTCTCCTACCCAGGTATAGAATTACTTAAGATATAGACCTGGAGATCAGGCAGGTGGAAAGGAAAATGATAACAGCAATAGAATGTATGCTAAGGTGTGTAATTCAATTATGTTGCTAATGTTCTCCACTGGATGCCTTCATCGAAAGCATAGCCCTCGGAACTGCCCTCCTGTGGGAAAGTTGGTGTCTGCAGGCAGATTGTACTCAGCCAAGAGGTCTGAGGCCAGGAGGGGTGAAAAGAACCCAAATCCTTGATGCTCACAGCCCTTTACAAAGTAAGCTTTATCCAAACAGGAAACATTAACTGTTGGTCATCACTCATTAGCCAGGGTCTCCTTCTGCTAAGAGTCTCTTCAAACAACCACAAAACAACATATATGATTTCTCTATCTGAAAGATGTTAAAAACTAGAATGAGCTACTCAGGTGCCACACTTTGTGTCTGTATCATCATTATCAAAATGCCTTGCGTCTAGCAACATTCAATTATTGTTCATCTCAAATCCCCTACAACTTTCAGTACTGTGTTATACTATGATTTAAGAAATACGTCATCTGAGAATTATTCAATTTTCATCATCAAAATCCCCAAAATATCTATCGCGAGAGTGTGGAGATAATACAATGCATGATAGGAAGCTAGTTCTGAGATGATGGTCAGAGCTTAACCTACGTGGCTCCTAGTATCATGGATACTTTTCCATAAAGTCTGACTCATAACATTAAGGAGCATTTCCTAGAGTAAATGCAGGAGCTATACTTAAAATCTGTGGAGGGGAAAGGAATGTTAGCTCTTAAGCACGAGACAAATTTCTTTCTCCCATTATTTTTCTTCAGGAAACTCAAAGATCCTCATTTGATCTGAGTTTTAATCTATTTCTGGATCCATGTAGAACAGCAAGTCTGCTAATAGGAAGCATTATCATTGTGTTATTTTTAATGTGTTGGCACTAAAACTTCCCTGACTAATCAATTATTTCCAGCTCAGCTAAGCCTTCCACCTAAGATGCTCCAGCTCAATGTTCTGTCAGCTCTTCTTTGCTCTGTTTCACCTCAGAGCTCTTAGAGCAGACAGGAAGCTATTGGGTCCTTTATTTGTAAAGTTCTCAGAAAAACACTGGAAAGTCTGAGAGCCAAGGTGAACTTCTAAAGGACATGAGACGACTTTTTACTCTATTGCCAACTTTCTTCAAAATCTTTTCTTAATTATCCCCTTTCTCAAGGAGTTACTATCATTAAGCTAATTTAATGAACTGATGTAACTATTAAAGGTGGAAATTGAAAATATTAAAGTCTAGTCACTACCATCACTACACTAGAATTGAAAAAAAAAAAAAAGCACATTAGCATCCATATTCCACCCAATAAATGGTTGTGCAACCAATTTACACTTATGGTAATACAGGCAGCAAATTATTAAGGATAGAAATGCTCACCTCAGTAACAGTGAAACAAATGCCAATTTAAATAACTGCAGGATATCGTTACTCATTTAAACATTTATTAAGCATTGTTGATGGAGCCATTCGTAAACAGATGTTCTGAAATATTTTGGGAGAGCAATTCATCAACACATAAAAAGCTATAAAGCTTTGATGTAATTTAGTTTCATTTTATGAAATTTACCACAAGCAAAAACTAACAACAACAAAAAAGATGTTCACAGTGGCATTATTTATAATAGTAGACAATTGTAAATAACCTGAATCTTAGCAATAGAATGGCTGAAAAAATTGCCACACATCAACACAATTGTTGCTCTATTTCTCAACATCTCTTTAAAAATATGAGTGTTTAATCAGTTCATACTTAACATAATTATTGACGTGCAGTTAGTTTCTATATTGCACCTTTTGTTTTTCTTCTTTTCTTCTTTTACTGTTTTCTTATGTAAAACAAACATGTTTTAATATTTTATTCTAATTCTGTTCATTTTAACTATATTTTTTAAGTTATTTTCTTAGAGATTGCTCTTAGGATTACATCGTACATATTTAATTCATCACAGTTGACTACAAATTGGTATTGACTTAATTTTGGTGAAATATAACAAGTCTACTCCAATATGGCTCCACTTGTTCCCTCTTCCTTTGTTTTATTATTGTTATACATACTATATATCATTATAGGTATCATACATACTCATATATATAACCATATATGAGATATATGATCTCACATCATAAGTAATCATACATCATGTATAGTACATTGTATTATATATTGTGCATGATATATAATAAACCCAATAACATAGTATAATTATTGATTTAAATAAACATGCTTTTAAAATTAAGATATGAGAAGACAGAAAAAAAACTATATTACAGTCTCTTATATTTACCCGTATATTTAACATTTTTGGTGCTCTTCGTGGATTCAAGTTATCATCTGGTAGAATTTCAGTTCAGCCTGGCTGATTTTTTACTTTCTTTAATACTTTGTAGGGTAGGTGTTCTAGTAACATTCTTTTCATTTTTTATTTATCTCAGAATGTATTTATCTCACCTTTATTTTTGAAGGATAGTTTTGTTTGACATAGAATTCTTGGCTGACAGCTTTTTTCTTTCAGCACCTTGACTACGTCATTCCTGTCTTCTAATCGGCATGGTTTCTAATAAGAAATCAAATCTAATGCTTTCTATTCAGTATTCTTTTGCTCTTCCCGATTTTAATGTTTCCATATTCCGAACCATTCATCTTGGTTTCCATATATTTTCATCTCTTTAATAGAGAGAAATTTATTTCAACCCCATCAAGGATAAATTTAGTACTGTTTATTTTCAGATTTTGCAAAGACCTGTGGTATTGTTGCTGCTGTTGCTGCTCATTTAAATTTTTAATCTGTTTGTATTGCTTTGTATGGAGAGTGAGCGAGTCCAAGTTCATTATTCTCAAAAGTCATAACTTCTTGTCCTGGTGATATTTCAATTTTATGAAACATCCAGTTATGGGATATTTCACTGAAGTGGGGATGAGGCAGAGTTAAGCACTGAGAACCTGCAGAACCCAGACAGCAGACGACATTAGCAAGGTCCAGCGAGAGGTGACAGAATGAATGACAAACAGATAGGTAGGCCCATTGATAGAGATCTGGCAACATTCAGAAGCATAAGTAGGAAGATAAACAGCAGCATGGGTGTCAAAGATCAGGTTAGCAGAACCCAGCCAAGTGCTGGAATCAAAGCAGGATTCCAGTGAGACTCTGGAAAGCACTGGGTTTTGGCACTGGAGAAGCCTATCTTCCTCCTCCTTATGTGATCTGGAGCAAGTTGTTCACCTATCTGAGCCTTATTTTCCTATTTATAAAATAAATCCAACAGTGCTTATTATTATTGCAGGGTTGTTGAAAGGACCAAAATATGTGGTGCACTATGTGGAACATACGAAATGTTTAAAAATAGTAGTAGTGCGTAGTATCATAAATGAAGGGGCTGATAATATAAGCAGGGCCAAACTCCTGGAAGACTTGTCAAAGCATAGATGCAGGCCCTAGGTGAACAAGGCGAAGATTCAGTTCTTAGAACCAAGATAAGATTCCATTTACCTGCCTGAAGGCAAAGATCAGAGCTGGATTGTGTTCGGAAGTCACCTAAATATTGTACCAGAACTCCTCATGCTTCTATTTGAAGTATCTGATGACACTGATACAAAATGAGCATCATTTAACAGTTTGTGAATTTCTTTTTCTACGATGGAGCCAATACGTTAACACCCTATTCCAGTTCCTTTGACTCTGTAATAAATTACTCCAAAATTTAGAGGCTTAAACCAATGACTATATTTACTTTGCTTATGAAACCTCAGTTTTTGTGGGACATGGTAGAGCGGGTCATCTCTGTACCACTCAGTGTCAGCTAACATGATTGGAAGGCTGAAGACTGCAATCATATGAAGGCTCATTCATTCTTACAATGCTGGCTGCCATCTGAGACCTCCGCAGAGGCTTTTGGCTGAAACACCTACTCGTGGCCTTTCCATATGACTCAAACTTGGACCTGTAGTTACTCATAATAAGATAGCTAAGGATGAATGGTGAGGGGGGTGGGGGGAAGAGAGAAAGAGAGAGAGAGAGAAAGAGAGAGAGAGAGAGAGAAGGGAAAAGTAGAGAGACGAGTCAATCGGAAGAAACAAAATCCTATCCAGAAGGAGTGTCAACATTATCATTTTAAAAGATATATTGCATGATATATAGGGATATAGTGATATAACCATCTTTGCAGAAAAATATCTGCCCCTCAGCTTTTGTGGAATTTTTTTTTCAGGTATGTATGAGAAAACTTGGAATCAAAAATAAATGAAATTAATTTAGAACAGTAATAGGGAGCTATTGTTTAACGGGAACAGTGTCTCAGTTTAGAAAAATGAAAAGATGAATGTGATAATGGTTGCAGAACAAGGTGAAAGTATTCTTAAAACAAGGTGAAAGTACACTTAAAATGTTTAAAGTGGTAATTTTATGTTACCTATATTTTGCCATAATAAAAAATGTAGATAATAAGTAAACTGATGTATGTTTATTTCAAATACTAAATGACAAACTATTGTTGAATAGTCTGAACATTCTATATCCTCCATGCAAGAACTGCTTTGCTTCGTATCTTGTACATATTTTGCTTATTTTACATAACCTATAATTTTCCAAGTTCCTCACTGACTCCATCAACTTGCGGCCCGGTGGCTTCATGCATCTGGCTCCACCAACTGCAGCCAGGTGGCATATCACGTCTCTGGTTGGAGCCAGTAGCAGCATTAAATACTTCTCTCACCAAAGGGGAAAGAGATAGCTATCTATAGAATCTGGGTGCACTTTGTTTAACTGGTGAGTGTATGTCCTCAGCCTGCACATTGCACTTAAAAGAGAAGCATTCGTTACTTTGAATCAAGTAAGCATCAGACGGGGAGGGAATGTGTTATCACTGTTTATCTTTCAGATTTAACGCATGTTAAGGTATGAATCCTGTTCCCTACGCATGCTCTTTACCCACTAGACATGACCATGACAGGAGGCTAGAAGTACTCCATGAAGATGGTACCAAACCTATCCCAGATTATTTTAATGCAATTATTAATAATAATACTGTCTTTTGAAATGAAAACATCTAAGAAATATATTAAATGGAAGAGAGGCATTTGAACAATAACATAAAACAAGACTACTCCAGGTCTACTGGGTCTTATGGTTACCTAAAATAGGGATAATAATTAAACATACCTCTTTGCAAGAGTCATTATAAGAATTAAATGAGAAAATGTTGTGAAAGCATTTCGTATAGTGTTATATATATATTTTTATATATATTGATCCATATATGCATTTTTACCCACTGATTTTTTCAAAAAGAATGTTGCCATCATGCTATAGATTTCCATAAAGTACCTTGCTGTGATTTTAATAGG
This sequence comes from Pteropus alecto, assembly GCF_000325575.1. Taxonomy (NCBI): domain Eukaryota; kingdom Metazoa; phylum Chordata; class Mammalia; order Chiroptera; family Pteropodidae; genus Pteropus; species Pteropus alecto. Next base: position 10,302,095 of record NW_006494614.1, on the reverse strand, counting down.
CATTGCATGATATCCATATATTAACCTAGGGAGTATTGTCATCTTCACTATTTTTAGTTTTTTAAATAAATAGTATGATATAGCTGCCTACTTACTCAAGTCTGCCTTTATTGTTCTCATTACAGTTTTATAGATTCTTCTAATAAACCTCTTTGTCCTGGATTATATTAATAGCCAAGGATTTAATGTCCTGTTGCTATTTTAACAGAATCTACATTTTCATTGCATTTTTCAGCCTTGCATCACTAATGTAAAGGAAGATGTTTTTTCTCTGTGTGGTGGTGAATTAATCTTACATTTTTTTCTCACATGTTCACCCCATTTGACCTCGTTTGCCTCTTATGGTTCCAATTCCAAAGTTTCTACCCTACGTCCTGTTCTCCTGAGCACCAGATACATCTACATAACTTCCTGCTCCCCAGACACCCCTAAGGCACCTCAGACCTAATACAACCAGAAGAAAATTCATCTTCCCCCAGAACTCTCTCCTCCTTTGATATTCTTAATTTCAATGAAGCACATATCCCGCTGTACAAGATAAAACCTCAGAAGCCAACCTTGACCCTGTCTTCCCTTTCGCCCTCACATCTCATCACACACCAAGTCACGTACACTCTCCATCTCTCAAATCTCTTGAATCTAGCGTCTTCTCTTTCTTGTCTTCTCTCTCTTCAAGTTAAGGCCTGGAAATAGAGATGGTTTTTGGTTTTGGAAATAGAGATGGTTTTTGTTTATTTGTAATTGTTCTTCCCCCTTCCATTTTCGTCTGACACACACTCAAGTCGTTCTTCAGACTACAGCCAAAGGGATCTTCCTGAAACCACGCTGCCTCTATGGTTAGAATCTTTCAAAAGTTACCCATAACTTTTAGGAGAAAATACAAATTTCATCCTCCTCTTAGGAGGATGCACAAGATTGACGGCTTGGTGCCTACCTATATCTGAATCTTTATCTCTCAACACTGAAACACTGCCCACCCACTCCTCACCCCCTTTATTATAGTCACATTGATTGACTTCTACTGCCCAAGGCAGCCATTCCGTTCTCGGGCCTTTGTGTTATTCCCATTGCCTCCTTCAGGTCTCCTTTAAGAGACCACCCATCCCTACTTTCCTTCACCCTCTTTTGAGTTAGACCCCACATTCTGTTTACTTGTCTGTCTCCAGAAGAAAAACTTGTGTGTGCAGGAGGTGGGCATCCCTGAAGTGGGCTTATGCCGGGGACAACACAGGATGCTCCCTGCTCTTAAAGTCTTTATACCCCAGAGGAAAAACAGATCTCAACCGAAACACAGCAGAGTTTGAGATTTGGTAGTACATGAAACTAGCTACCTAAAGAGGGAAGTGCAGCTTACTGTTATATTTGTTTGGCATGCATGGTAGGAACAGCAAAATATTTGTCACAACAGACTGAAATCGAAGATCAACCATAGAGACAACTCCCAGTTCTGCATCAGACTGAGGTTCCTGCGACTTCTGCCAGGGTCACTGATCAGGGAAACATGTGGTCAGTCAAACAGAGTGTGAAGTAAGGATCAGAGCATCCGTGACATACCCTCACATGCATGGGAAATCCATTGTTTGTTCGTGTTTATTTCTAATAACTAGCTTAAAGAACAGAGAGTATCTTTCTGGGGTTATCACTTGCAGAAGTACAATGATTAAGGGTGATTCAGAAGGAGTTGGAAGTTTTATGAGCTCCGGGGGCAGTCTTCTGGATTCTGTGGGGGTCCCCATGGTGTGAGAGGAGCAAAGATGTCACTGGAAGGGGTTTTTTATTTGATTTTTACAGCAAAATTCTGTCTTTAGATGTGTTAAAAATGGAATGCACAAACAAACCCTGGTTTCACTAGTTATCAGTCTTCCAGCAAATCTTAGCATGGCATAGGGGGAAAGAGCACTAACATATTACATTCCCAGTGGACCATTTACCCTCCCTTGGCCACCGACATCTGCTTGAACAAAGCAAGGTTAATCAGGGGCAGCAGCACACTTTGTTCACATCAGTATAAATGCTCATTTTAGATTTCATTCTAACTTTTAGACTATGTTAGTTTCAGAAGTATTTCTTGTATGCAGCTACATGCTTGATTCTGCCTTATCATTGTTGTTGCTATTATTTCAATAGGAGTAACACTTCTTTTTCTGCAATGGATCCACCCCATCAAGCTTATGTAATATTCTCTATAGTGCCCTGTAAACTTCACCATTTTTCTTTGTTTTCTCCTTTTATTTTAACGTGGATAGATTTTAAAACTCTTTTTAAAATATTTTAAAATGTAAAAATATTTTAAACTTTGTTTTGTTTTAAAAACCAAGTTGGACTACAACTCCTTTTTCTAACCTAAACTTATTATTTTTACTCTTATTAACTAAGTTAACATCTAACAGAGATAAGGCATGTAGCTGTTGGGATTTCTACCACTTTTCACTTTTATTAATCGCCTCTTGAGATTGCATCTTTCTTGAAAATCTGTCTTAACACCAGTAGTTTTTAGAGCATATAATCTAATTTAGTGATGTGCAAACTCAATCAGGTGGTAGACCTTTTGTAAGTAGTTATGATATTCTTATATTTATTATAATATTATAAATATTAATTCAACAAATATTTATTGAGTATTATGTGCTGCATTTTGAGGCACTCCCGTTTTAAAAGGAAAAGAATGGGAAATACCTAGCAGTTACCATTTCACAGAAATTTTGAAATACAGCTGGGAATATGTTGCCAGGGTCCCCTGCTCTGGGAACAGAGACCGTTTCTTGGTTTTGTTCCTTGGAAATAGCTCTCCAGATCATTTTTCTATGATTCTCCTTGAGATTGGCTGTCTAGTCCATTGTCCTTCAAGACTGTGGCTTCACCCCCTGAGACCTTGGCAATGCCTTCTGAGACATACTTCTTTTTCCATTAGAACGGCCCATGTGTGCAGCAGCCTGCTATTGGGAGAGCAATTCTTTGCAGGTCTTTTGCTTCCTATACATCTTACGAGTAGAGACACTGGCTGCCTTTGCTCTGAACTACCTTTTTTCAAAGATGTTTATGTAGTGAACAGCCTTGGAATATAGAAATAGTGTCTCTTTCTGGAATAAAGGCCAGGTTTGAGTATAGCCCTACAAAATAGAGGCAATGCCTCCCTCTGGAACAAATCGTCAGGCCTGCTTACTGTCCAATATAGAAGATTCAGGTTTCCAAACTTCAGAGTTCCTCTCCCGCAACATAACCCATTGCACATGCAGTTGTCATTTGGCTCTCTTCATATCACCCTATGGGAATTGGGGCTCAGAGAACTAACATAAATATGGTCATATTCGTGCTGTTTGCTGTGTCATGAGTGTTGAACTATTCTTTGTCTCTGACCCAGAAGGTTCATGTCTTTTGTTAGCACCGACAGAATTGGCAGGCTAACTTGTTAGCTTGCAGCAGCTAAAATCTCAGGCCTTTCATAGTTCTTGACACCTGCTTTCTACACATAGGAAGTTGGGGAACTAGAAACCTCTTTGCAGTTTGAGCAATTTTAGTCTCCTTTTAGCACAAACCAGTAGTTCTTCTGTTGGTACAACTCTTTTAAAATATTTGTGGGCTTGCCAGGTATTAGATTACGTTCCACTCCAATTGACAAATGCTACATCTACAATTCTTTTCAAGATAGGCCTCTTTCTACTTTGGACAGCATGTCAAGGTTACTGTAGCATAATGCCTAACGAGTCTCAGAAGCCCCGTTGTCCAGCCGAGATGCAGTAATAGGCATCACCTTAAATCTTTCAGAAGTCTAAGCTAAGAATCTGATAACCACACCCCTCATTTGATCTTAGGCCGTAGGATTCCTTTCACTTTGAGAATCAAAGTTTCTGGAGTCTGTGGGTGAGCAACTATCCTAGGCCCTCTATTTCTCTCTAAATTCTGCTTGCAAAGTAAAGAGTTCCTTCCTCAGTTCATCTTTCTTGCACTATTTTATTACATACATCCAGAAGCACCCTGACACTTACTGTGCAATTTTTAATCTGCACAGTAAGTTTCTTCAGTTCTTCACTTCCCTCTCATTCTCCAGCAAGCTAGCTCAGGCTTGTTCATATTGCAGATTGGCATAGATTGAAAAGATGGCCATGAACTCTTTTCCCCCTGTACCCACGCCCTTGCAACAGGACATTGCAGATCCTATTGACCACAGATGCATGAACCAGCTCAGCAGAGATCAGCTGAAGAAACCCAGATCAGAACTGGCCCACGCAATCACAATAAATAATAAGTTTTTATTTTTTTAAGTCTCGAATTTTGAGGTGGTTTCGTCTACAACAAAAGCTCTATATATTAATGTAATATGCAATGGTAAATCAAACAGATCTTCCATCATACCAACCAAGAATACTTTTATTAACAAAAAAATATATATAGACAATATAAAATCACACACACAAAAAAAGAATGAACACTTGTCCATAAAAATCAAAATGATCAACTAATAATGAATGCATTTTCTTGATACTTTCCAGTAATATTTAATTCCTATCTATTCTCTCATATAGCAGAAATGGAAGTTTTAAGAGTTCGATGAGAGAGGGGAAGTGAGTGTTAAATTGAAGAAGTTCTTTAACTTTTTTCTGTACCTTGGGAAAATATTGCAATTATTTTATTTTATTAGTGAGACACCTATACTTTACAGAAGGGCATTTGAGAATGGCATATCTAATTTACCTATTGATTTTATTTTATAACATTAATCTTGCCTTTTGGGGATCTTTTAGTATAATTATCTCTTACTAGTGTCTTTCAACTACTTTCAAATCCATAAAATCCCTTGTAATAATCTTCCCGACTGTGAAACTTTGTTGACAATCCACGTGGGCTTCTCTAGCCTTTGCAATCATCTACTCCTATTTTAAGAGAGTAAAGTCGACTTGAAGAGACATTAAAATTGTAGTGATGATTCTTTCTCTTCATTTGCAGAGGTTATTTTCCCCTCGAGCTCTTCTTTTCTCTGAAGCTGAGGGTCAACAAAATCATTCCTATTTTAACATGTTTAGAAGCTATTTCTATTTTCTTCTTAACAACTTGTAAGTACCCTTTAAATTTGTTAATATTGTGACAAAGGCATATCTGCTGAGTGGAACGCTGGGCCTTCTATGAGATAAGAAGATTTTTTCCATGCATTTAATCAATAAGTATTTATTAAGCATCTACTATATGAAAGGCATTCTGCTAGACGTTGTAGGAGTTACTAAGATGTCTCACAGAGCCTTGACCATACAACCACACTGACTCTTCTATTCTCATAGTCCGGTTATGCACAAATTCTACCCCTCGTGTATGTATATTTTCTCTGTGTTAACTCTGATTGCGCTTTGCTGAGCTATGACCTTGGATATTGTCAGCTCTTCGTGGGGCAGTGTCTCTCTGCCACTTTCATAGATTTTTCTATTTTCATTAAGCAAAATTTGAATTGCAAATGTCGGTTATGTTGCAAAAGGATGGTAAAGTGTTGACTAGAATGGCTGAGCACTGAAGTTTGGAAAAGCTCTCTAGGCTCAAATCCTAGAGTGCGTGCATATTATTCTACCCAGAAACAGGAGCGTTACTACAATTATTCCCAAGGAAAAAAATAATGTTTTGTTTTAAATTAAGAATTATATTCCTGCTTACATTGCTATTCCCAAAGCTAGTTGACATTGTAGCGCTGTGGTTAAGCGCCATGGCTCTGGAGTTCAAACTTCAGTTCTGCTCCTTGCCTGTTTTGTGACACTCACTTTCTAAATCTCAGTTCCCTTATCTATATAATGGAGACGACCATGGAATCCAACTTAGAGAGCTGTTTGTTGTTGGGAGTAAACGAAATAATTTGTGGAAAGCATTTAACATTGTGCCTCTGATGGAGTAAACATTTTTAAATAGTGGTTATGATTATGATGTCTGACTCTAGTACTGGCCTTAAATAAATAAAGTCATTTGATTTTTCCCAAGTGCTTCGTTACAGGTTATGAATTTGGTCTCATCAAGTATTCTCATGATGTATCCACACCCCTGATCAAGAGGAAAATGAATTACTAATCATGAAAATGTAAATGTGAAAAGAAGCCAATTAGAATCCCTATTGTGAGTATTGGCCAGTGTTTGGTCACTGGTCACATATATATTTACCTGAATTTGAATTGTACACCAAAGAGAAACAGAAATAGTCATTACATGATAAATACTATTTTATAAATGATTTTAAAGTAACTTCCAGAGAGTCATATAATGAGATGGAAGAAAATTCTAGCATTTGTTATTTACCTACAGGTCTTTAGATACCAATCTAAAAAGAGCATGACTTCCAAAATTCACATGGAAAACAAAATGATGATAATATTTGCTCTTAGAAGTTTAGACGCAAAAGCTTTAATACAATTTACAACTCTTTTTAAAAAACAACATTATTGTACACTGAGATAATATCCTTATAAAACCACAACAGTAAAATTAAATGGCCAACATAAACTCCCAGAACAGCCAAAGAGAAAATGAAATGAAAATAAAATTTGTATTATTGGGTTTTCTCATTCAAAGCAAAGCTGTTTCCTTTCTGTAATATTTGGAAGCTATAAGAAAGTTTTTCACACAACTGTTTTATCATTTAAATATGCAAAACGTATCTGACAAATCCTGAGGAGACAGAGAAGACAAAAGTGACTTTACTGAGAAATAGAAACCCCTCCCAGCCAAGTCGCTAATCCTGCCAAGGTTTTTTGGGGGTTTTTGTGCCTTGCAGAAGGAGTTTAACACCGATTTATCTGAAATCCCTAAAGCAAGAGGCAAGGCACTGAGGCTTGTGTGTGCAATTCCAGGGACATATCCTCTCGGAGAGCAAAACAGATGTAGACAAAAAAAATTTATCTCCAGCTGAGTTTGAAAAAGAAGCCCTGATGTTTAAAGACACTAAGAAGATTAAAGCATTAGGTTTTTTTTTTTTTTAAGCTTCAAAACACTACCTACCAGATGGTCCTTTTTGAGAGTAGGGAGTTTGTTGGTTTTAAATGTATAAGATAAGATATCTTTAGATTCCTAAGGTGTGACCCTCACAGAACATAACTTTTACTTTCACTTCCTGGGCAAGAGTCTGGTCTGTGGCCCCCAGGGCAGAGTGAAGACATGGAGCCACCTCAGAGAAATTCCACACCAAGTCCCATGTTGTCCAGAAAAAGGGATGCGACATCTGGAGGAACGCTAAAATGGCAGGCGGTTGTCAATGATTGTAGCAGCAGCTGCAACAAAGTTCAAGACATGAAAAATAAACTCCATCATCACTCCCACCTGTTCACTCATTGTTCTCTTTGCCAGTTCTGTGGGCCAGAATGAAGCATGCAGACTTCTTTCATCTATGTCTACATAGCATGAGGTCCTACGGCCAAGCTATCTATGCATTTGAGGAGAGACTTCTCCCCAAGGAGGTGAGGAAGAAGGTGATTTAAATTAGAGCAAAGAACAAAAAGGAGGTTGCAGGTAGAAGGGGCTTTCATCAAAACTTCATCCAGTGAGGATCTAATGTGAAACAGGGTGACTGTAGTTGATTAAAAAAACAAACAAAAAACAAAAAAAACTTCATTCAGTTCTCTGCGAAAATATCAGCTCCTCAGAACAGACCACCCCACATAACATTGCTCAATCCATGACGCTACTCTTTTGCCCTGCTTAATTTTTCTCTGTAGCATTTATCACTCAGTAAAGTTGTATTATGTAGTTATTTGCCTACTGATTTATTTGTCCATTCATCATTTTTTATTTATTACTTACTCTGGCGGTCCTTTTCAGAGCACTGAGATTGTGGTGCTGAATAAAATAGACCAAGTGCCTGCTCTTATAAAACTTACATTTCAGTTAGGATGAGGAGAAAGGTTGACAATGAGCAAGTAAATAGAGATTCTGTCAGATAATAATAAGTGCTCTAGAGACAAAGTAATGCAGTAAAGAGGATGACAGCATGTACAGAGTGACAATTTAGACAGAATCAGGGAAGGCCTCACCAAAAAGATGACTTTTGAACAAAGAGCTACAGGAAATGAGGGTAAAACACGTGTGGCTGTCTGGGAGGGAAGAGTATTCCCGGCAGAGAAAATAATAAGTGAAAAGGCCCTGAGGCAGAAATGTGCTTGGTATGTTCAAGGAGCATCAGGGGCCAGTAAGCAGGGGAAAGGAAGCAGCAAGAAAGTGACGGGAGATGAGATCAGAGATGTTCAGGCACCAAATCATAGAGGGCTATTGTAAGGATTTTGCCTTTAACGTTGAGTGAGATAGATGGGAAATCATTACTGTAAGGTCAGAGGGTAAAATACAGGATATCGAGCAAATTCAAACTTCAAATGGACAATGGTATGTTTGTTTGTTTGTTTAGTAAAAGTATATCCTAAACATTGCATGGGACATACTTATATTTTAAAAAGTATTTATTGCTTATCTGAAATGCAAATTTAATTGGGCATCTTATATTTTATTGGCTGAATATGGCAACCTGACAGTGGATGGCTTTGAGCAGAGGACAGACATAGTTTGATTTAAGTATTAAGTTCCGACTTAAACAGGATTGTTCTGGTTGCTGAAGTGAGAATAGACAACAGGGGCAAAAGTGGAAGCAGGGAGACCTCTTTGGAGGAATATTGGATAATCCAAGATGATGAGGCTTTTCCTAATGTGGAAGGAATGAATTAATGAATGGATGAATAGACAGAGGTTCTTTAGCTTGACTGGAGTGTGGGGCATATTAAAGTGGGCAATGGGGAAATAATGTTGGAAATAGTGATTGAAGTCAGATCAGAGGGGGCTTTTAGTGTCAGGCAACAGTTTTGTACTTCACATTTTAGGAAATGGGAAATCCTTAGAGGTTTTAGAGTAAGTGAATGATATCAGGTCTGAGTCTTAGAAGGACAGCTCGCTACCACTGGGTTGAAGAGAGAAAATATTAGAGAGAAAGACCAGCTCCAGTACTGCTCCATCTCTGGTTTAGAGATGGCAGGGGCCTGGATCAAGGTGAGGCCTGCCAGATTGTTACTCGTGAACTGCAGAAAGATGCTCTTCCTTACAAATAGGCCCAATACCAAAAGTACGAAATACATCTACATTCTGCAATAAAAGCAAAATGTGCACAGAGTTACATATCTCAAGTAACGGGAAGCCCTCCGCCCACATACACACACACCTCCATGGAGATACACTGATCTGCACAACCCAAAGGCCCTCACGGCTGCGCCACAAATACCAACATTCCTTCACAGATAAATAATCAGACATGGAGAAATAGGGGATAATTTATATGAAACTACTTGGTGATTTGTTTCTAATAACTGTTTCAAAACCTCCATTTGAGAAGGCAGTACTGAAAGGAGGAAGCAACCAAATGAGTGCAGGCCAGCTGGAGGCTATGGATGGGCCCACTTCCTAATAGCGCCTGGGCCGTGTTCAGGCCTCTCCCCTCCCCCACAGGGCCATGGTCTTGGGGGAAACAGCTCCCACCCCAGCCCCAGGGGTGAAGCTGGCCGGTCTAAAGGCAATTCCGTCCCCCTTGTGTGTAGGGGGTGAAGAGTGGAATGTGACCTGTTTCTCACTAGCCAGTTAACAGGAAGTGTGGGGTAGAGAGAGATGCTGGGGAAAGTCCCTTGATTCTCAAACAGAATTTCAGGAAGATCCACTCTCTCCTCTGATTCTGAACAATGTAGGGTCTGGAGGTGATGAGGTCAGCTCAGAGGATGGTAGAATGAAGACAAGGAAAAAGGTTGGTCCTTGGAAACATGGCTGAACCAACAGCCTGGAAGCCCACCCTACCTCTGCACTCCCTGCTCTCGGAGATACTAAATGCCTTTGCGGTTTATGCCACGAGGCCAGAAGTTCTAGACTTGCCGCTAACCGTGTCTTCACTGTTAGACCCAGCACTGGATCCAGCTCTGAGCCCCATAGGCTTCAGATACTAACCATCACTTCAGGCACCCCAACCCCTGACCGACTCATTCCCAACCCCTGTACCCACCGGCAAGGCATTTGTCATGTGAGAGCAGATGCCCTGTTGTCCCATCTAGGAGATCTCTCTTCTAGCCTCTCCCCACCTACCTCTCTTACTCTGCCTCAGAAGGTGAAGAATGATCTACCTGATTTGGTAAGTTTGAGAGAAAAAAAATGAGTCTTCATGGCTCAGCTTCGTCTCTCCCTCCTGGAGATACCATCTCTGGCCCTCTGTCGTGCCAATCCCTGGTGAGTAAGACTAATTCAGAAGCGATGTATTAGCACTGGTCCATCCTAGCTGTGTCAGTAACAAATGCAGTATTTCGACCCATGTCTGTCTGGGTCCAGCATCCCTCTCTCCATTGGTTCTAAACTCAAGAAAGAAAGAAAGAAATGGGTGAGTTTGAGGGTGGGTGAATAGAAGATTGGAATCAATCCTCTTCATGCTGTCTGCTGTGGGCTATGCCAGAGCACTACACCTGCTCCAAAGTGGGCAGTCCCCAGGCAGAAACATTCTGAGGCAGGCACATAAGCGGAGAAAGCCTGGCAGAGAACAAACACTATTTTTTTAATTCTTTTCTTTGTTTTCCGTTGTGATAGGTCTTGCTGTATAAATGACACCGGCCATGTTCTCTAGAAAATCTAAAAGTCCAAAAATAAAATCCCTTCTCTAAAGTTTCTGTGGCCTGATATTGGCTATTTCACTGGGATTTAAGCCAGGAATGCAGAGGGAGAAAAGTCTATATGTGCTTCAGAGCGTAAGGTGTGTCTGTGTGCCAGGGTGGGCTCTGGGGAGGGGCTGGTCCATGAAACTGCTGGCACTGCTGGGCTGCAGCCAGGAGTAGAGGGCATGCTGGTCGCAGCAGCTGAGAGGGAATTAATAACCTGCGGACTATAGATTGGGATTTTTCCAGTCCTCAACTAGGACAAGCCAAGACGTGCTCTCATAGCATCCTGAGCTTCGCTGACAAGTTCTATGCCTCAATTTCCCCTCTCATAAAAGAAGGTCAGGAACCAATTCATCATGTAGAGTTGTTTTGAACAAAACAAATAAATAACAAGACGGTTCAAGTAACTCAATGTGTTCACATAAATGAGAAATTATACTTGGCATAGCTCTTTCCCAGGGCTCTGTCTAAGGTCAAGCCTCATTCCTATTTTTCTCTTATCCTATACGACACCATCTTTTACCCCCCTAGTCTATCAAAACAGCTCAGACCTCTTGAGATAGAATAGTCCTACCTTCCAAGTTATCATCCAAAGAAGTTCACAGAGAGTGCAGTGTTAGGAAGACCCTGAAATGGCTTTGAAATAATAGATCTGCCCTCTTGGCGATGTCTTTTGACAGACTTTAAAAACTTTCCTCTTACAAGAGGGCTCATCTTAGTGGTCAGGTAAGACACCTAAGGAAGAAAAGAGACTCCAGCGGAATGCTTTTATCTTCCAAAGTACCCACCTCAGAGTGTGAAGATCAAGCCCCAAGTGCTACAAAGTAGAAGGTAGCCTGCCTTGCATTTGGAGAGACTCCTTCATCTGCCCTGAGTTGGAAAGGAAGGAGGGTGGGGGAGAAAGAGACAAAGGGAAAAAGGAGTGTTTTGTTAACCTGTTCCTGAAGGGAAGAAGGAGTGTTTCATTAGCCTGCTTCTGTAACCTTGTCATAATAATGTATGGCAGCTCCCTGGCCCTCTGGCCTCTTCAGGCCCAGGCACTGGCATGAGCTTGGCTGAGCCCTGACACTAGCAGCAAAGTATAGCCTTTGCCTGCTGGATGCCCTGGAGGACCCAGGATGCACAGGCCTCCCTCCTCGATGAGGACCAGCTGGGAAAGCCCCCAAACAAGGGGGAGGTAACGGAAAACCGAAAGAACCGAAGGATGGAGGTTGATGAAGGATCAGAACGGACTGCTGTTTGCCTTTGTCCTCTGTTTGTTGTCAGTATTTCAGTGCAGGCTCTTTCACTTGCATGAAAGGCCATGTTTACTGCCTCGGAAAGCAAACATTTTGTGCCTTACCAAGAAAGAACTTTGTTTTTAACATGATTCTTCAGAGAGCAGTAAAACTCTCCTTTCCTGAGGTATATTATTGTGCAAACTGAGTACTGTGCTTAGTGTGCATATCGAGGTCTGAATAAACGCCCTTTGCTCCGCACCCAGCACCGACATCCCTGAGCCACCTCTGAGTTTAAATTGCCATTGTGGGTTCAAGGCTGGAAAACAGTGAGTTTCCAGCCCACCCTAGAGCAGGGCCACTCCAGATTTAAGGAGGCACAGACAGACGGAGACCCTTCAGTTGAGTGCCGTGGTTCTCAGACCGCCGACCTGCGGAAATGCCCACAACCCAATGACCAGGCCTCACCCTGGCCATTAAACCAAGATTTCTGGGAATGGACTCAGACATCACACCCCAAGTAGGCACTGGAAATCTCCTGAAAAGCTTTTCAAAGTACAGGTGCCTGATCTCCAGCCACCAAGTTGGAGAAGCATGTCTAATAAAATTTTACCAACAACTGGGCCACAGGCTGCTGGGCAAACACCTCCTGTTCTGTGTCTGCCCTCCTGAGCCCTCTCCCCAGCCATAGTCTGGAGCCCAGGGGTCCTCAGCCATTTGTCAGCCTGTAATGTGGGGCCGGAAACACTGATCCAGTAAAATAATAACAACTGCTACAGGCTCTGGGCCAGGCACTATGGAAAGAGCTTTCATATATATTATCAAATGTAACCCCCTAATACAGTACTCTCTTCCTCCTGAGATAGGCAAGAGTCCCAGAGAAGTTAGCTGATTTCCAGGGTCACATAGTTATTAAGTGAAAGTGCCAGAATTCCATACTAGGTCACCTGATTCCATGGTCTGAGCTTTTAACCACTTTGCCTCAAATTTTCCATATTTTCTTTGTTGATATCCAGTGATCTGAGCCTACCCATTTCTCCAAAAGCCAATTCTCTAAAACATAAGTTTGTCAAAAGCTAATTTGTCAACTAATCACATCACCAAAAATTTCCACGAGATTTCTGAAGAGTTTATATCCATCCATGGTGCATAGTTGGTTTCAACAGATTTTAAGGATTTTCTTCCCTCGAGGTTTTCATTTTGCTGCATCCTGCCTGGTGAGAGGAAGCAGAAGGCCCTGCTCTTCACAGCAGCAGCTCTACTCCTGATGCTGGCTCTCTGTCACAGCTGCATCCTGCCTTCACCAACGTCTGCACAGGGGCCCCCAGACTCTTGGCACAGGGTGCGGAAGGGGCCATAGTGAGACTGGAGTAGGCAGGGAGCGATAGCCATCTTATTTTGGGGTGGCCATGAAATTTATCATTCAAACCAGGAAACTTTGAGGGTGGGAACGTGCTAATTAGATGGGATACTAGGTCAACCGTCATAAACCAGGACTGTCCTAAGCAATATGGTCACTACGTTTGTAGTAAACTATCAAATATTGGTTGGATTTAAAAAATGTCTCAAACAAGAGACATTAGTGGGACTGGCTCACTTCCCATTAATTGTAGAGTTTGGGCATAGAGATGAGGTTTTTCATGAGAAGTCTTAGATGATATGAACTATCCCATTGAGTGCCGAAGGTATTCATCCCAAATCGACTCTCTGTGCCCTGTTTCTGCTGAAAGGCTAATGATATAGCACTTGGCACAGAGCAAGCACTCCATAAATATCTGGTGAATTGAATTAACACAGCCTGTTAAAACACTCATGTGGTTGAGGTCAAGGATGGTGTTGCGGGTTGAATCCTGTCCTCTAAAAAGACATGATTAAGTCCCAACTACTGGTAACTGTGAATGTGACCTTATTTGGAAATATAGTCTTTGAAGATGTTACCAAGTTAAGATGAGGTTATACTGGAGTAGAGTGGCCCTATTCCAATGACCAGCGTCCATATAAGAGGGAAATTTGAACACAAACACACAGGAGAAAATGCTACGTGAAGATTGAGACAAAGATTGGAATGTTATGTCTATAAGCCAAAGAAAGGCAAGGATTGCCGGCAACCACCACAAGTTAGGAGAGAGGCATGGAACAGATTCTCCCTCAGAGCCTCCAGTAAGAACCAAGCCTGCTTACATCTTGATTTTCGACTTCTAGCCTCCAGAATTGTGAAAGAATAAATTTCTGTTATGTTAAGCCACCCAGTTTCTGGCAATTTTTTATAGCAGCCTTAGGAAACTCATACAGATGGCACATGTTCATTGTGAATGAGAATAAAAATGATAGTACAAACATAACCTGGCATACTCAGTTCTTCACACTCTTCCCCCCACCTACCTCTCTAGCCTCCTTTCCTGCTACACTCCTCTGGGCATCTTCTACTCCAGCCATGTGGACTTGCTCATCGTTACAAGGACATGCATTGCCGTTTCATAATTCTGTGCCTTTGCATATGCTGTTCTCTCTACACTTGTCTTTCAAATCCTAGTTTAACAGCTAACTTCTCTAGAAGCCTTCTCTAATCCTCTCAGGAAAAACGAAAGCCTCCCCTCTTTAAAGTTTTACGGAATGTTCTTATCTCTCACCTGTTTATTGTTATGACCTCTATTCTTGTCTATTTACTCCTTTGGGTGTTGAGTGCTTCCAGATGTGCCCGACTCCTCTCTGAATCAATGATGCTTAGGAGCATGCTTGGCATACCGTAGGACAGCGTAAGAATTCGAGTGATAGATTGGAGTTTAGTAAGTACAGAGTTGAGAGTGGAGAGTGCCGCTTTTTGAGAGAAGATAAGACTAGCAAGGTAGGTTGGATCTAGATGAGGAAAGGTCTGAGAACCCATGAAGAGAAGTCTAGACTTCTAGGTGCCTGCGAAAGTTTTCGTCTGGGGCCTGAAAAGATATGTGCTATGGAGCAATGGTTCCTACAGTAGTATAGAAGACAGACCAGAGTGGAAGCTATATAAGAAGCCAAAAGCCCAGCTGGGAGGCATTTGCCCATCCAGGCGAGAGATGGCAAGTGAATGAGCTAGGACAGAGATGGTTCAGATGGACTCACAGGATGTGTCTGAAATACAATCAGGAGTCTCTATTCACGGCCAAATCATTGGGCAAAATAGTAGATAAAAGAAACTAAGGAGAATCCTGAGGTGTTCGGCTTATTAATAAGGTAGGTGATAGTGCCACCCATCACGAGAGGATCGCTCAGGAGAAGAGCACGTTTGGGGGCAAGACTGGGAGTGTTCAAAGAGCAAACTCTGCTCTGGACATCCCTGGAGATTCCCAGGCCTTCGCATAAGCAGTTCTGGTTGGGTAAGAGATGGCTGGTTGGAGATAAAATCCTTGAAGGTGTTGAGGCACAGATAGGGGATGGTCAAAAAAGTGGATGAGGTCCTCCAAGGAGAGTGTACGCTGCAAAGGCAAAGTGGGCTGTCGCCAGAGCTCCGGAGAACACCAGCGGCAAGCATGGGCCTCTTGGCAATGCGCTCCTGGGATTTCCTCACTCTGCAGCCGCAGCCAGTGTGCACGGCATTTCGACAGCTATCTGTCCTCAAAGTCCTCAGGCTGCCTCAGGGACAGCTCTCCTATGGGAAACAATTCTTTCAGTCTGCCATCTCCTAAAATTATTTTTCTATTTACTGATAATATTCAGGCACAAAAACTCTGGCTCACAAGCTTGGGTTTAATGTGATGAAAATCCATGGTCATCTTGAACAGGCTGTTTCAAATAACAGATATTTATTTGATCAGACTTCATTATGCCCTCAGCTCTATCCTTACATCCAAGAAAAAAGGCTCAGCTCAAGGTTTTGAAGACCATTGTTCGGGTCCTTCAGTCCTTAGAACATAGTAACCACAAGAAGAGACAAATTAAAAATTAATGACTGTGCTGTACTAGGTGTCTTTCTGCCAAGGATATTTATGTAGATGAAAGAGCAAGGGAGGAGAGAAAGATTTCGTTGCTAATGTTTTTCTTTGTAATTATTAGTTGAGGAAAATCGGTGAAGAAAGTGGTGAAAGGGACAGGGCAACTGAGACAAAATTAAAGGCCTGCCTTAAGAAAGCAAGGCAAGCAGAGATAAGGATGTGCGAACAAATGGTCTTTTCAGGCTTGTAGGTAGGCAGTACACAATGAAGCATGCAGTGCTTATAGGATGAGGAACAAAAACACTTCCACCCAAGGCAGCTTCACCCAAAGCCTGGCCCACCCTGACTCGAATAATGAGGCTGTTTAGACCAGCCTGAGGCCAGTAGCAGAGACTTTTATAACAAAACAAAAAAATATATTGGGCTTATCTACCTTCCTCAAAGAAAATGTAAATGACTTCCTAGCATTGTAATTTTTTCGTGGCTGTGGAGTAGTTTTGTGCAACTGCTGTGTTGTGGTTACAGCCAAGGGAAATGTGTATTTCCTAATAAGAAGTGAATTAAAATGCCAATAATCAAATAAAACTATCCCCCACTGCAAACTCACACATGCACAGGCACAAGCTGAACCCTGAAAGCGGGGGAGGGGGAGAAACTTTTTTTTAATGACCTACAAGATCAACTAATTTTTCCTAGTGAATTAGAAGTACATCTACATATTTTCTAAAACTACCGAATATCACAAACCCAGAATACGAAGAAGCCTGAAGCAGACAAAGATTGCATTTAGTTCATGCTTCATAAAATATACTACAATGCTATTTTAATGAGATAACCACAATTTTGTAGATTAAGCTTCCATAGAAAGCAGAATGTATATATCCAGGGTGAGGAATTGGTTAAGTGTTAAAACATATTATCTGTGAAACAGACTGGATTTTGGCAAGTTAGATCAGTTGGATAGAGTTGCAGAGCCAAATTAGGGCTGTGATAGCTTCATGGGCCAACTGGTCATTGTTTTGTTTGAGACCACGATCCAAAGGACCAGTATTGTTCTTTCCATGAGGTGAAGCTGATGTGAGCGATCCTTCCTAAAGTACAGAGCCTGCTTGGTTCCCCAGTACAGTGGGTTGTGATACTCACTGTTCATCAGAATTACCCAGGGAAGCTTCTTAAATCTACAGACACGCAGGCCTCACCCAGTGACCGGAGGGGATTGTGCAGCCCTGGCTTCCGTGGATTACCGAAACTGTCCAGGTGGCTCCGATGTGCGGCCACCACACGAGCCCTGCCTACACCCATCTTAGCTAGAGGGCGAGCCCCCTTCCCTTCCATTTACATTTCTTCCTAGGTCAGGGGACATGTTAATATCCTCTCTTCCACCAAGTGTCTGCAGATGGTGACAGCCTAGTCGTGCTGAAAGCTAAGAGAGTCGGTGACTATTTCTAAGCAAGGAGTGATGTAATGCGATTTGTATTTTAGGAAAATAACCATGTAGACAGAATGGCAGAAGGACTGATGAGGGAGAGCCTGAGGGCCAGGAGACCAGTTGGGCACCTGACCAACGGGGGCTACCAAGGCCATGTGGGGGAGGCAGGGACTGGAGGAAATAGGGGAGAGTCTGAAAACATGGCTGAGACTGAACCAATAAATTTGTTGACTATGTCAGGGAGAGCGAAGGCAAGGAAGGAGTTGAAGGTAAACGTACAAGACGGGGAAATGAGGTTAAGAATGACAGATTTAACTAAAAAGAAAACCAGCTGATTTAGAGGAGACATCTGCCTGCAGTGCTTGCCCTTTTTTTCTCGTCACGGCCCTAGAAGGGCTGGAACAGGTTCCACAGGGCTGACATTAGACCCACAATAATTTGTGTTTATGTCTAGACTCTGAGCTGCGGAAGGGCAGGGACTGGTATTTATCTTTCTTTTAGTTTCAGCACCCAGCACAGTAAGCATGAAATAGGCACACAACACGTTTTTGCTAAAAGGATGAGTGACATAATGAAATTGGGAACAGCCTCAATGGGAAATCTCACTGCTATCAAGTCAGCTTTATGACAAAGACTGTTTCACATAAAAAGAAGCCAAAATGCCTTATTCACCTGAGCTGCAAATGGCTCACATGAGATGATGATTTCCAGCAACAACCTTGGGGAGGAAGGGTTAATGAGGAAAGGGTTTTAGGCTTGAGTCACCAGGTTTTGGTGCAGCATGTGCTTCACAGGGCAGACAGCCTCTGACAAAAGCCATTGTTCGTGGTAGGTGCCATCTTTCTGAATGTAGAAAAGGAGGCTGAGGATGGGGGACTGAGACTGGAGCCTGTGTCTGCCCTTGTCATGGACACGGTGGGGTGGGGGTGGTAGAGGACGTGGAAGGGCATGAAGTGAACTAACCAGCATAACCTGGGGAAATGAGTGATATGCCACTCAGATTAACAACAGAGAAAACTCTTTGAATGGGATGCATGACAGTTATGACAGCTACAGAAGTTAAGCGATAATTTCCATGAGCACAGGGAAATAGATTCTATGGCTCTTTTTCAGAACTGCCATTCTTTGCCTTCAGATCTCCCTGAAACACCCCTTTCTTTTCCCGAGTTCTCTAAAATGACACACTGAATATGGTTAATGAATTAGTCAATCAATAGCCAGTGATTATCAGACAGCTGCTATATGCCTCCCAGAGAAGAATCCATCAGCGTGCAAACTGGGGGGTAACCCAGACCAGGGCATGTCTAACCTAAGATGTGCCTCGGGCAGCATATGACCAGATGCTCCATCCCCACCTCTCCTTACACATGCTTTCTAAGTAGTTTGATCCCTCCTGTACCAAGAAATTGATGTCAGTTACCGTTATATTTTTCACATAAAATCTCCTTGTGTGACTTTTTATTGTGAGCCATCTTCCTCTCCCCACCACTACCAACCCACGAGGGGGACAGTATCGCATTGCCAATTAGAAGTATGATATCCAAACTTTAATGTCAGCGATGTTGTGAAGACTTCATTTTCACATCTCTCTTTGGCTGGAAGTGTTAACTCCCAACTTCAGGAGTTCAGGGTGGGTTTTCCTTTCCATATCTATGAAATTCAGTAAAATTTGTACTCATTTTCCCTGCCTTGCAATTGTGCATCTTCCATTTCTTATTTCCTTTATACCAGAAGTCAGCAAAATTCTGTGCTGGGCAGTATCTATGGGTGCTGCCGTTGATAGCTTCCAGCAGGGTGGGGGGTGGGGGTTACGACAGAAAGAATAAGGGAAGGAGAGACCATCAGGAAAAAGGACTTTCGAGACAAAAGGGAGTTGTCCAAACACTTTTGGAAACAACTCTCTGCCTCCTGTTGTCTGACGTGGGCTTTTGTTTTCGATGTCTCAAACTCGGTCACCTCCTTATTTATTCAGTTCTGTGAGCCTGATTCAGCTTTAAAATTGCTTGATACATGTCTAAGCATACTACTTGGGAAGGCTTCCGTCATGGAAATGAAGCTTTATTACCAGAAAGCAAAAATAAAACTGAAGAGATGATCTTAAGCTATGAGACAGGGGGAAATATTAACATATAAATATTCAGAGCCTTGCCCTCTTCCCCGCCTGAAAGGGTTCTGGGTGTTTTCTACCTGTGGCAAGGAGAACCTCAAAGCCTGGCTAGGTTTGCTTTATGAAGAGCAGAGAACAGATATGTCAAATGAAGAGCAAGGAGAAAGGATTCTGCTCCCAATCACTGGTTAAGGGCCCAGCTGGGAGGAGAGAAACAGGAGAAGCTGCTGTATTGGGGAACAGAGAGAGCATTTTTAGAGATATTCTGCACGTTATCTAGAATCTGTCTTCAGCATTTTCCCAATAAACTGTAGTAAAGACCCAGGTTTCTTTTAAGTATTTTGGGGTGATAGATCTTACTTTGAGAGTGACTCCACTCTGAGGAAAGGCCAAGTGGCAGCTCATCTTTATACAGGTGACAGTTGTGTTTCACATCATTGTAGAAATTAAGTTTGAGTAAGAGCTGGCAAGGAACGAGGTATTGGTTGGAGAGGGAAGTCCAGGAAAAAAAAAAAGTGGGAGAAAGAAGACTCTCATAATAGTATGATGAAGCCAGGTTCATTATGTCCACCAGGCTGTCCTGGAATACTAAACTCTATGGAGCAATGACAATCATGAAAGAGTCCCAAGGCCCCAGATCTCCTCTTGGTAAAACAACCTCCTCTTATTGATAAAGTTAGTTTGTGGTTTCCTCTGTGGCCAAAGTAGCGATGATGATGCACCCACCCTCCCCCAATCATGGGCTACATGGAGACACCATGGCAATGAAGGCAGGATTCATCTACTGGAAAGGCTACTAACCACACTTCACAGGGGCTTGGGGGCCTCCTCCTTGCTCTCTCTTGGCAGTTTATCTGGATGAATCCACCATCTTGGGGCCTAAAGTGAAGCTATGAGAAAACTATCCCCTTCCCTTAGGGCTTATGGAAATTATTAACAAATTATCATAGGTGAGAAGTTATTTTAGAGCAAAAAGAAGTGATCAGTTTCCAAAAACCACCATTCCAGGTATTTGAGGGAAGAACTGTTTGAAAGTTTCTGAGTAAGTGGCGAGGGAGGTTCCCCAGCCTTAACTCCACAGCTCCAGCTTCCTGGCTTTGAAGACTGCACACCTGGGGCTATACCTGAGCCCATGGGGACCAAAGAGCCTGCCCCACCCCACATATCCCACACACTCCCAATCCACCCCAACCAACCATCCTCCGGACTGAGGACTTAGCTCAGAACATGTAGGCCCCAACTCTAATGCCCAACTCCCTGCCCCCTCAAGAAGGCAGTGGGAACTCTTACACTCTATGGGATGCCATTTTGTCAAAACAGCCACAGCAATCCTACTCAGCACTAATCTCAGCCCCAAGAAGGGCCCAGGGAACTCTGAATTTTCCCTGAGATCCAAGGTCAAGTCTTGATGCCTAGTATTTACAATTGAATGATCACAATGATGTCTGTTAAACTCTGTTAAATATATACATAGACAAAAGATTAGAAACATAACCTATGTCTACATTAGAGCTATTCTTATTTCTCCATCGAATAAAACTTTTCTCTTTTCTCCCTTTTAAGCCATGATCATTTGTAACTTTTGTGTTCAAAAGATATCTCTTTTAACTATGAAAATAATTACAAGTTACAAGTCCTTGCTCTGCCCCTGATTGCTCAAGGGTAATAACCTCTTTAAGCCTTGGTTTTCTCATCCACAAAATGAGAAAGCTATGTCTGTAACTTGCTCACTAAAGTCCCATTCAGCACCACTATTCAGCAAATCTGTGAGAAATTTGATTATAAGTTATATTAATTTGGCCACAAAAGAGTACATTCCTTATAAACCTTTTAGGAGTCCCAATTATATTTGTATCTAACTTGGCAGGAAAAAAAATTAAACTTGGCTTGACATAAGAGAAAATCATTATATGTGCTAATTCTATTTTCTCTTTTGGAGTCTATGGCCATGCTACCCTGAACAAATCCGATCCCGTCTGATCTCGGAAGCTAAGCAGGATCGGGCCTGGTTAGTATTTGCATGAGAGACCACCTAGGAAGACTAGGTGCTGTAGGAGTAAAAAATTATTAAAAAATAAGGGATTGTAAACTGACAAGGTCCTTGCAATCTGTGATGTCAACTAAGGGTTGCCTCGCTTAAAAAATTTTTTAAATATATATTTTTACTCTTTTGGAGAGCTTAATAGCCAATTCATTTATCAGATTTTGTTAAGGACCTACTATGTGCCAGAAACTCTGCCAACCACTGTTATAATCTTCACAACGGTGTACATGTTCATGGGATTAGTGTATTGGTTAAAGTCATGCTAGCTGCCATTAGATAAAGCCCCAGCTTCAGCGGCTTACTGCAAGAGACATCTATTTTTCACTCATTTGAAGCCCATAATTAGCGGAATGATGCACTCTTCCAGGTAATGATTTAAGGGCTACGGCTCCCCCATCTTGTATCTCTGTGCCTTTAAAACATGGATTATCAGGTCAAGGTACTAAACTACCTCAATCTGGCAAATGGGAGGAAGGCATGGAGGTCTTATTAAGGGCCAATATTGTAAGTGGGTCTCATAATTCCTGCTTATAGCCGATTGTCTCTCCTCAGTCACATGACCCTGCATCACTATCGGAGAGACTGGAAAATGCAATCTCGCTGTGTGCCCAGGAGGAAAAGGAACAAGTCTGGTGATGAGCTATTAGTCTTTGTATAAACAAAGACTCTCAACAAGCATTATTCTCATTTTGAAAATGAGGAAACTGAGGCCCAGCAAGTTAAGTGGCAGCTCCAGAATTGGAATGCAAGACTCTTGATTGAAATACAAACACCACATTTTCATAAAGAGCAAATGGATTATACTTGTGAATGCTGTAATAATGATAAGGGAAGCAAGAGTGACAAAGGAACTCATTAGGGAGGGAGAGTAACTTTCCTGTTGAAAGCCGTGGGGGACAAAGGATCAGAGACGATAAGTAAACTGCTCAAAACCACACAACCAGTCAATGGCTAAGCTGGGATTCCAAGCTCAAAGCCATCTTTCTACTATGCTACCCGGTTGCTTAAATTCCATCTTGCAGGATGAATATGTGTTTGCCAGCCAGCAAGAGGAGTCAGGCACCGCAGGCAGAAGGAACTGCAGGCAAGATAAAGCCTCCAGAGGAAGACCAAGTTGCTTCATGGGGTCAGTTATCTGTTACTGAAGCAATCAAACTGTCTGTAGCCAGCCCCAAAGTAGATTATGTCCGTGGAATGTTATTTCTTGGATAGCCCAACTGTTATATTGCCTGTCATTTTTATTTTTGCATAAAATTGAACTTTATGGTTTTATGGTAATAAAATCATTTATACTATGTTTCTACCCACTAAGTTTTCATTAATTTATAGTCTTTTATGTTACAACTATATACTTTGATTAAAGCAGTCATAGATCTATCTAATTTCACATTTAAATAACTGTCCTGATCAATTTTATTTTCCGTACTTTTTTTTTTGATCCATTATCCCATTTTACCAGAATGGCTTTAAGATAATTTGCAATTCCTGGCATTTTGCTCTCTATATAGGTGCATATTAAACTATATATATTAATAGTTGTCCAAATTAGCCTGGCTTGATCTGTGTTATTCTTCATTATTTGCAGCCTGATTAAAATCATGAATCTCCGAAGTATAACTATGTTTTCAAGATTGTCATCTAAATTATGTAAATAACTAGCCCGTAATTAGCTCTCTTCTTTGATGAGCTTCCGTTCAGGTTCGAAGTATGTTCATCTATATTTATTAGGTTCGAAGTGTGCAGATCTCCCAGACAGGCAGATCTATGCAGGAGGTGAGCCTCCCTGGAGAAGTGCCATGTCAGCATCCTGACTGAGATGGCCTGACCACCAGCCCTCCTCTCCAAGCTCAACTCACACGCTTGCTAGTCCTCTAGTCTGAAAGATTCTTTGAAGGAATGCAGACAGTTGAATCCTTATTTCTCCTAACTAGTTTTCAGGATTCTAAGATTGATCACCATGGTTTTTTCCCCCAAATTCTATCTCTGCCAGGGAGACCTTTCAAATTCATCTAGAGGAATTTGGTATTTTTCATCCTCACTTGAAGAAAACAACTAAGCAATTTCCTCTTAATAACCAGGGATTCTTCTTTACAGAAGGGTAAGAGTTAAGGTTTCCAGGCTGACTTTCGGAAGGACCCAGTCATTGGTGCTGTCCTTGACGGCATCCTCTTGGAATAAGCAGTTTAACTTGGGTTTGAATCCTGCCTCTTCCACCTGTGAGCTGCGTGACAATTAATCTCTCTCAGCATCAGGTTCCTCATTGGGAAAATGGGGTGATCATATTCACCTTATAGAGCTGTCATGAGAACTGATGGAGGTTAATGTACGTCATATCCCCCGTCAGTGTTCCTCAGAGGAGCAGGATTATGCAATAGTTACGCACGCAGATCCTAAACCAGAACACTACTCTGCCACTTTTCAGTGACCTTGAGCAATTTACTCAATCCCTCTGGGTCACAGTTTCTTCACTTCTAAAGTAGACATAGTGATAGCACCTATCTCATTGGGTTGCTTTGAGAATTAAACATGAATTAAACTAGAGCTGAGCTGGGTACCCAGGATATTATGTTCTTAGCTGTTATCATTCTGGCCGAGTGCTGACAGATGGTAAACCCTCAGGAAAGTTAGTTTCTTTCCCTTCTTTTCTTTCTTTCTCACAGAGGCCACAGTGTTGAGAGAGGCCTTTCTGCCATCTTACCAAATTTGGAGGGTGGTGAGTCGGAAGTAGTTATAGGAACAGCACTAGCTTCCTCTTCTGACTCTCCACAAAATAAAACCATAGACGTTTGAGAACTGACATTTCCTGCTTGGTTTTTTTTGTTTTTTTGTTTTGTTTTGTTTTGTTTCGTTTTGTTCTTCTGTTGCAATTGAGTGTTGAAAGTGGGGCCATTGTTTTGTTTTGTTTTGTTTCGTTTCGTTTCGTTTTGTTTTTCTGTTGCAATTGAGTGTTAAAAGTGGGGCCGTTCGTGGATTTTCATCTTGACTTTTCCACCTCTGTCCACCACCCTCGCGCCAGATCCCAAAAGGCCTTGTCACTGATGTGACTTTCTAGAAATCTGACTGATTGCAGACCCAGCTGGTCCACCCCCTAACTCAATACCTTCTGTTTTGTTTGTTTGTTTGTTTTTTCATCCTCACAAAGCACCCTTTGAGGCCCAGGACAGAGCAACCACTAAATAATATCAACTCCGTGACACTGTCCACTAAGCCTTGGCCTAAGTGCATGATGGGAAGTTTATCACCCCCAGCAAAGTTCTTCTGCCAAAGTGAGCTGCGATCAGCTCCACGGCCCTGCAGCAATGATTAGGTAGCTGGACCAGAAAGGAAACTGAGGAATGCTTCCTGGAAGAAGAAAATCTTGAACTGGCCTTTAAAACAAGGTTAACAACATTTAAGGGGAAAGAGAAGCTATTAGATCAGAGGAAGGACCCCTCTCCACATTGGCTGTTAGGTTTCAAGCCATATATCTCACATTGAAAATGTAGCTCTACAAATCCATAAAGACAAAGTAGATTAGTGGTTGCCAGGGATGGAGAATGGGCTGTGACTGCTTAGGGGTATGGAGTTTCTTTGGGGTATAATGAGAATGTTCTAAAATTAAATAATGGCAGTGGTTGCACAACTCTATAAATATACTAAAATTACTGAACTGTAGACTTTAAAGGGGTGATTTTTATCTCAATAAAGCTGTTATTTGAAAAAATAGAAGAGTAGAGTCCTGATAAGATCCTATCATGGCGAGGTCTCCGTTCCGCTGTTCCTTCAGGCCTTGGGAACTGCTAGGAAGCAGATGTGCTCTTGATACGATGCCACGAACCATGAGGATAAATACAAATATTAATTGATGATAACATTTTTCCATCTAGCTCAGTTGTTCTCAACCATGTGCAATTTTGTCCCAAGGGACAGTTGCAATGTCTGGAGACATCTTTGATTGTCACAGCTTGGAGGGTGCTTCTGACATGTAATGGGTAGAGGCCAGAGATGCTGCTAAACATCCTACAGTATACCAGACAGCCCTCCCCACTTCCCCCAACAAAGAATTACATAGCCCAAAATGTCAATAGAATCCAGATCTAGCTGAAATTCTACAGGTTCCTCCTGCCATCCCTCTTTTACTGCAAGTTTTGTTTTAAGGCACGGAAATAAATATCCAAAACAATTCAAAAGTTCTCTCTCCAAAGAATTTTTACTATATGAAATTGTAGCAATAATATCCTAATTTAAATTTGTCCCAGATTCACCAGGAATATAGGCTTTTCCTGTAATTTTCTGGTTTATTCCTCTTTTCAAAGCAAACTAGGTAAAATCTTTGCAGAAATATGATATTTTTACTACATTAAAAAATTTGTATGTCCAATTCTAGTATTCTCTAAAGTTTCCTAGGTATTCCTCTAAGCATAAAATCACTTTTACTTACCTGAACCAAAAAACATGTTGCCTTCTCCTTTAAAAAGAAATTTGGAAGAAAAATATCTTATTGGAAAAATGAAGTGTGTGTTTATCATTAAGGGATGTCAGACCAAGAGGCAGTTTGATAGAGGGAAAGGAACTGGACTTTCAGTCTGAATTTGAGTCTCAGCTCTGCCTTTGCCAGCTGTGTTGCCTCGAGCAGGTTCTCTCTAAACCAAGGGTCCCCAACCCTCAGCCATGGACAAGTGCCACTCCATGGCCTGTTAGGAACCAGGCCACACAGCAGGAAGTGAATGGCAGGTGAGCCAGCGAAGCTTCATCTGTATTTGCAGCTGCTCCCCAGCGCTAGCATCACTGCCTCAGCTCCACCTCAGATTCTCATAGGAGCACATGTCCCTGGTGCCAAAAAGGTTGGGGACCGCTACTCTAAACCTCAGTTTCCTCTCCTATAAAAACAGATTATGCCCATCATTCCAGGTTATTGTGAGAGTCAAATGAAATCATGCATGTGTGGTACTAAGTCTATGCTCAGTGATGTGCCCCGTGCCCCAGAGTTATCCCTTCCTTGGTCCAGTCTAGAGCACTCCACCCCTGACACACACCACTTCCACCCACCCACACATTAGTAAATACAGGACCTTAGCAGGCACTAGTGGTAGTTTCTAGAAATGGCATTAAGGAAATGGGTTTGCCACCAGGGGTAGGTCTGTCCTTTGCCAGGCCTGGAACAGGGGCGGTTGGTGATGGTTTCTTTCACCTCCAAGGTCTGGCATCTTGGGATTCTGCAATAGCAGTCCCCTTCTTTGTGGTCAGGCAGGTGTCTCCTGGTACCTGTACCACGTCTACTCTCAAGGCACATGCATTGTGTCTCTCAAGTCCATACTTCGGAC
The DNA here is from genome assembly GCF_000325575.1 of Pteropus alecto. Classification (NCBI taxonomy): domain Eukaryota; kingdom Metazoa; phylum Chordata; class Mammalia; order Chiroptera; family Pteropodidae; genus Pteropus; species Pteropus alecto. The sequence continues at coordinate 10,275,459 of NW_006494614.1, read as the reverse complement.
TCCAGGTCAGCTGGGGAGTGCCTTCAGGAAAGGGGGCATTAACACTTGTTGAGCACCTACCCAGGGCTAGCACCACACTAAGCACTTCACATCATCATCTCATGTAACTCTTCACAGTAAATAATCTCGGTCATGATCATGGTCTTTAACTTTTGCTCGAAGTGTGCCAGGCACAGTGCTCAGCCCTTGACACATATCGACTCATTTTAATTTCACAAGAAACATATGAAGAAAGTATTAATATTATCCCCATTTTACAGGTGAGAAAACTGAGGCACAAAAATGGGCTTATTTACTCAATGACACCGGACTTGTACCTTGTGCATCGAGAAGTATTATACTACATCAGGAGCATCTGCTTCCCTCCCCTCACCTTACCCTAAGCTGTTTAACAGTGACCTATCTCCAAGGTGGGAAACATAATTAACCTCCTTTCACTTAGGTTTGAATATTTGGAATACTGTCCACAGGCCTAAGATTTCAGGACCAAGTCCACTTGCCTCTAATTGGAATGTGAAATGCCAAAATTCAGGTGAAGGTTCTTAAACTCAGACAACAAAATGAACTCAAGTCGAAAGCATACATTTTGAAATTGGATAAAAGTCTTAGACTTCAAAGTATTTTTAATTTTAAAATGAGGCAGTCGTACTAATTTTCCATTTCTTGGGAATAGAGGAATTTTTACAGAATCCTTAATGAGCCAATTCACCTCTAGGCCAAAGGATCCACAGTGCTTTTCTCGGCATTTCTCTATAGCCTTTGAATGTTCTGATCTCCATCAAGTGACCCCAGGAGAGTTCTGGACCTGGGTCTGTATTCGAGTGGACCCAGGGGCTCTGTTCCACTTTCAGCCAATTCTCTCTCCTTCCAATAAGTCATGTTTATGGGCAGTCCTAGATTTAATATGGGCCCTCTGTATCTCCCAGGCTACCTCCTAGGACAGCTCTGGGCTGTAATCAATTCCCATGCCCAACACAGTCCAGACTTTGAACCCAGAAATGACCTCTGGGAAAATGGAGTGTTGGTAATAGAACATACCAAATAGCGCAGTATTTCATCACTTGTCACAAAAGTAAAAAGCACAAGTAAACCATATATCACTGATGAGTCATTTATTAGAGAGCCACCCCAAATGACATTTCTGTCTGCATAGAGTGCCTGTTTCTGCTTTCCTCCCATCCTCATCTCGCTCATCCTTCAAGAGATGCAGCTCAAATGCTCCCACATCTGGGAAAACTTTCCCATACACCCACTGAATTAATTGTTCCCTCCTCTTGATTCTCATAGCACTTTGCACTGAAGGCAACTCCAGCACCTGCTGTACCTTGAAATGACCTGTGTAGGTCTGTCTCTCCCACCAAATTGAACTGAGAGCAGACACCATGCTTACTTGTCTCAGAGTCCCACTGCCTACCTGGAGTAGAGTAGTTAGTGAAAACCTTTGTGAGAGGAGGAGAAAATAGGGAAAGGGGGAGGGAAAGAAGAATATAAAGAGAAAGGCAAAGGAATGTTGCAATTTTCCACAAAGACTGGGTGGCAGGATAGAAATTGTATTCACAGCCAAGAGCTGCTGCAACAAAATACCACAAACTTGGTAACTTAAAACAACTATAATTTATTCTCTCTGGGTTCGAGAGGCCAGAACTCTAGAAAATCAAGGTGATGACAAGGCCACACTCCCTCCAAAAGCTCTAGGGGAGAATCCCTTCTTGCCTCTTCCAACTTCTGGTGACTCCTGGTGTTCCTTGGCTTGTGGCCACGTAGCTCCAATCTCTGCCTCTATGTTCACATGACCTTCTCCCTGTTTATGTCATATCTCCTCTTCTCTTAAAAGGATGTCAGTCATTGGATGTAGGACCCACCCTAAAACCAGGATGCTCCTATCTCAGGATCCTTAACTTAATTCATCTGTAAAGACTATTTCCAAAATAGGTCACATTCATAGGCACCAGGGGTTAAGTTTTAGACATATCATTTTGGGGAACGCAATTCACCCCACTACCTTAAAAAAAATAAATTCTACATCTTCAATACTCCACACACACTCCCACCACCACTCAGGTGTTCCCACACTGAGGACCCTATTCCAAAGCTTCCCAACTTTGTTCACCTCACAGCACACCATAGAAGTGATAATATTTCAGCATCGCACTGGAGCAAGGTTGCAACTACTCATGGCCTGGGGCCACCACAGAGGGGATCTGGCTGCCCCAGCCCTGCCCCACAGTCCTGAGCTGAGGGGGTCATTATCTTGGCACCCTTGTGACTCATTCCCACCATCGTAGTCTGTGAACACATAAGGGTCACAAAACTTGGGGTCATCATCTTCAATCTCATACTCTCTAAAGCCAGCAGAAGGCTCAACAGCAGTGTCTCCCTCCCAGGAGCCCCTTTCTTCTTCTTCAGCATCCGCCCCACCAGAATTTCTTGCTCTCCTGTCTTGGCCTCTGAAAAGGAGAGACAAGGCAAGCCAGCCTCCTCCTTTGACTGTGAAATACCATAATGGGTCAAGAGCCACCCCTTTTTCCCCTGTGACCTTTCTCCTCACTAGTGCAAAGATCTTACCTTTGTGGTTGCAAGTCCAGTTTCAAGTTTACACATCTTCATCTTCTTACATTACACCAGCTGGGTTTCTATTTACATACAGGGCATACCCCATACCACACAAAAGATGGCGTCTTTTATTCTTTCCCCTCTGTGTGTACAGGGCAGGGGCTTTTATGAGCAGTTACGTGAATTTTTTGCCTGAGTTCTTTAGAATAGGAAGGTACAATTTCCCTTTATGTGGAACAATTCTACCCCTATGAGATTCAGGAAAAGGCCGTTCCTAGACAGATTTCACTTCACATCTCTATTTTGTATTCTGACAGTGATTGGAGTATAATCTGTCCTTCCTGAAACACCCTAATCAACTAACTTGGCCAAGTTCTTTCCTAAACAAACCCTGTGCAGCTTCCAGTTCTTTTTTCTGCAAGAAATACCAAATTAGCTGCTTTGTGGATTGCTGGTGAGCCCTGAGACTTTCATTTCATTATTAGGCACTCCCTAGCCTAAGGGAGGCACTGTCTAGAATATCTAAAACTGTCTATTGTTGAAGTTCATTTTACTTCATTTCTGTGCCTGCTTCCATTGCTGATCTCAAACATGTTCTATATACCAAAATGTGACCAGAGGGGGAAAATACATGAAAAAGATGACTGTAATGGCAAAAGAATCCAATTCATTTAAAATACCCATATTTCTTTTCAGATTTAATCGTTCATTCTTTCATCCATACAAGGATGATAGTCAATGCTGGCTGATCTTAAAGATAATCAGTTAAATTTTCAAGGAATATGTTCTCAAACGTGCTGCAAAATATATGTGGCTTAGCTTTCCATATTTGAAAGGGAAGGTAATTTTTATAAAAAGCAATTTTTTGCAGAGGATATTCCAACTCTCATATACAGAGCTGGGGAGGGAATTTGGGTGGGTACAGTCAGTCTGCCCTTGCCAGGTTCACATCTCTGTAAGGACCGTGACAACCCTGAGAATTTAACAGGGCTCATTTGCAGCTTCAAAGTCAAGAACCATTTAAATTCACAGCCTTCATAACAGTTAGACATAAGAAACTGTGGTGATGCTGACATTTTGCCCCTTAACTCAACTGTGAGTCAGAGCACAAACTATCATGGTGACAAAATTTTCAAGAGATGACTTCAGTGTTCTCAGCTGAATTAAGACAGGCCATATATATGTTTATCTTATGTCACATGACCCCTATGGGGTAACTATATAATTTATCATTCAACAGGGACACATCTGAGAGTGAAAGGGACTAGGCTTTCAATAAATTAGAGGCAAGGAAGGCATAAACGAGGACCATCCCAGGCAAACTGGCAAGTATAGTCAGTCCTTCTCTTCCGCCCCGACTCCGGTCCCCATCTCATCCCCACCTCACTCCTGGACATTCATCCTTCATTCCTCCCAGTGACCTTGTGTAAAGCAGAGGTTATGGGGGTGGGAGGTGGATATTGGTGACAGCACCACAGCACCTCCCCTCAATCTCACATTCAGATCCTGCCATTGTCAATATGTGAGACCACATGGAGATGGCTGAAT